>NC_132816.1:22152677-22469950 GCF_048594095.1 Paramormyrops kingsleyae
GGGGGGGCGGCTGGGGAGATTGACTGATCTGCACTGTAAACAGCAGGTGAGACTGACTGAAGCCACTATTTTGGCTAAAACTGAAGTGAAGCTCTGACCAATCCTGAGGCAGCACAGGAAACACAGCTATTGGCCACAGCTCCAGAAGCACAGCTATTGGCCGCAGCCTCAGAAGCACAGCTATTGGCCGCAGCTCCAGAAGCACAGCTATTGGCCGCAGCTCCAGAAGCACAACTATTGGCCGCAGCTCCAGAAGCACAGCTATTGGCCGCAGCTCCAGAAGCACAGCTATTGGCCGCAGCTCCAGAAGCACAGCTATTGGACGCAGCGCTTTGCTCCTGGACTCGCTGCCTCCCTTTCAGACAGAGGCTGTTGTTCTGGACACCATCTCCTCCACAAAGCTGTTCTCCTTGAGCAGGACCTCCGCCTTCAGCTTCTTCAGCTCCTCCTTGATGTCCTGGTCAGACATGCCGCTGGCAGCGAGAGCTTTCACCTTGGTGAGGAAATCCTGGATGATCTTCTCTCCCTCCTTCAGGAAAAGTAAACAGGATGTTTGTTTATCAGCCCAGCAGGTAGGTGGCGCTGTTATACTGCGGACATCATAACTACTGCAGCCGGAAACTCGCTACAGGTCAGGTCAAGTGCTGGATATGTAACCATGACAACACAAGGGGGCGGGACTCAGGAAGGGGGCGGTACTCAGGAAGGGGCCGTTTACAGACTGATGCTGCGGCTGCCTGCGGAGGCCCACTGGCTGTCTGTGCCGGGCAGTCTGGGTCCTGCAGTCTGGGTCCTGCAGTCTGGATGCGGGTCAGACAGCAGCATCTGACAGTAACAGCTGCACTGCAGCACGCAGAGGAAGCAGCTCCAGGCGTGTAGAAGAGCCACCTGCTCTAGGCCCAGATCCTACAGGAGGACCTTCTGTGTAGAGAGCGTGAAGCCCCTGGCTCAGCGGCGCCCCCTACCTGTCTGTCTGATCGGCTCCTCTTGGCGTCGGGGGCCCCGTCCCGCCCGTCCTCGCCCCCCCGGCCCACGTCCTGGAACTCCTCCAGCTCCAGGGCTTTCTGCCGCGCGCCGGCGATCACGTGCTTGGGGAAGCTGGCCAGCTCGGCCACGTGGATCCCGAAGCTCTGGTCACACACTCCTGGTGCGCAGGCAGAGTGTGTGCGTGACACAGGGACAGGGGCCACACTATCAGCTATTATTACTCAGGAGGCCCCGGCGGGGCCCGGTTCACACGCGCGTGAGCGAGCGAGGTGACCCCGCCCCCACGCACCTTTCTGCACCCTGTAGAGCATGGTGAGCGTGCGCTCGGCGGTCAGCGCCGTCACATGCAGGTTGCTCACGGTCGCCACCTGCTGGCTGAGGGCCGTCAGCTCGTGGAAGTGCGTGGCGAACAGGCAGAAGGAGCGGCAGCGAGTGGCGATGAACTCGGAGATGGCCCAGGCCAGACCGAAGCCGTCGTAGGTGGAGGTTCCTCTGCCCAGCTCGTCGATGATGATGAGGGAGTCTTCTGTGGCCGAGCTGGAGGGAGGGAGGGAGAAAGAGAGAGAAAGGGAGAGACAGAGAGAGAGAGAGAGAGAGAGAGACACAGAAAACGGTTTAACTTTGCAGCTCCGTCTGACTTGGCCACCAGTCTGACCATTTCCCGATTCTCTGGGATAATTAAATCCGTAAATGAACCAAACCCTGTCTGCTGAAGGTGAGGTGAGTTACCTGTAAGTTACCCACAATGCCCCTTGTTATCTGCAGTGTAAAAGTGGGTGTTTCAAACACGTGCCAAGCCCCCCCAAAGCAGATGGTGCGGCCGGTTCCCTGCACCCCGAGCCCCGAGCCCCGCGCCCCGAGCCCCCCGTGACCCCTGCCCCCCGTGACCCCTGCCCCGCGCCCCCCGCCCCGAGCCTCACGCCCCGAGCCCCCTGCCCCCTGCCCCCCGCCCCGAGCCCCACACACCGCAGGATGGCCGCCGTCTCCAGCATCTCGGCCATGAAGGTGGAGACGCCCTTCAGCTGGCTGTCAGCGGCGCCCACGCGGGCCAGGATGCGGTCCAGCACGCTGATCTCGGCCTCGGCACACGGCACGAAGCAGCCTGCCTGCGCCATCAGCGCGATCACCCCCACCTGCCGGATGTAGGTGGACTTGCCCCCCATGTTGGGGCCTGTTGGGAGGGGGGGGGCGTGGAGGTCAGCGCTGCAGCCGGTCGCCGGTGAATCCTGCACATGAAAAGCCGGAAACCTTACCGGTGATGATGTGGAACATCTCCTCTCCGCGGCTGAAGGACACGTCATTGGGGATGAAGGAGACGTCGTCTTGGGCCTCGATGCAGGGGTGCCTGGCCGCCCGCAGGACCAGCCTGCCCGAGCCCTTCTCCAGCACCCTGGGCCGCACGTAGGGCACGGGGGCCGAGTGTGACGCCACGGCGAAGCTCACCACGGCGTCCAGCTGGGCCACCACCTCGTTCAGGGTCTGTAGCGGCTCCACGTAGCCTGGATGGTGCACGGAACAGACGGAGATCGACACTCCATACTGCGTACATGGAAGTGGCACTGGAAGCACTCAACGCTTTAATCACACAGAACCTCGGGGGGGGGGGGATTCACCCCCCAGGATAATGTTCTAGGGCAATTAATAATCAATAGCTTGGAATACTGTCTTGTGAGAACTGTATGTTGCCAGACTCTATGAGCAGCATATAAAGAGAGCTCCCTCTAGTGGCGGGAGGTTAACCTCGCATGCAGAGTGAGCCCCTCACCCGAGGCAATGCTGATGATCTCCTTGACGATGGCGTTCTGCGCCCCCTCGTACTCCTCCCGGTTCTTGGTGTACTCCTCGTTCAGGGAGCTCAGCTTACTGTGGAACAGAGATCCATCCCGACATGTGGAACCCCTTTTTCTTACGAGTCTGCAGGCCAGGCCGCTGCAGGGTGCCGTTTTCAGGCAGACTCAGGCTCACCTGTTGGTAAAGCGGACCCCGTTCTTCTGCACGTCCAGCGTGGTGAACTTCTTGTTGTTGCGCAAGCTCTTCTCCTCCTTGCAGGTGACCCGAAAGTAGTAACCCATCTGGGCGTTGGACTCCAGCTTCACGCTCTTCCCAGCGTCCAGACCTGACGGGGGGGGCACAGTTAGGGGCCTCTAACGCGACAGTAGAGCGCAGTTATGCAGAAAAGACTGAGGAGTCCACTGGAGCCCCTGCAGTGTTACCCCATTCCAGCTGCTACGCTTAAAGGGCCGGTGCCTAATTTAGCCAGTGCCTCCGCGGGGAGGATCCGGCACGTTCCGCTCACCGAGCTCCCGGGCCGCCGCATTCAGCGCCGCCTGCATGTCCTTCTCCAGCTGGTCCATGGCCTCCCGCAACTCGCTCAGCGTCGGGTCAAAGGACGGCTTAACCAGGAACTCGTGGTTCTCGATCTAAAGGGGGGGGGGGCAGATGGAGATGAGTTAATCAGGTGGAGGAGCAAGAAGGAGACAAAGTCACAAAAACACATAATGGACCAGACAGTCTGGGCAGAGGGAACGTGCTCAGCAGGAAAGGAACCTGAACTCTACTCATCCCACAGTCACTCACTCAACACGGAAACATTCCAGAAAGACTGGATGTGCCACCTGGAACTATAAAAGTTAATGAATGTGTTTTACCTGAATGTGGAAAGCTAACACATTAAAATAATGCGAACACATCATACGCCTGTATACACCGGACGCTGACGCATTAAAATAATGCGAACACATCATACGCCTGTATACACCGGACGCTGACGCATTAAAATAATGCGAACACATCATACGCCTGTATACACCGGACGCTGACGCATTAAAATAATGCGAACACATCATACGCCTGTATACACCGGACGCTGACGCATTAAAATAATGCGAACACATCATACGCCTGTATACACCGGACGCTGACGCATTAAAATAATGCGAACACATCATACGCCTGTATACACCGGACGCTGACGCATTAAAATAATGTGAACACATCATACCCCTGTATACACCGGACGCTGACGCAATAAAATAATGCGAACACATCATACGCCTGTATACACCGGACGCTGACGCATTAAAATAATGTGAACACATCATACCCCTGTATACACCGGACGCTGACGCATTAAAATAATGCGAACACATCATACGCCTGTATACACCGGACGCTGACGCATTAAAATAATGCGAACACATCATACGCCTGTATACAAAGGACGCTGACGCATTAAAATAATGTGAACACATCATACGCCTGTATACACCAGACGCTAACACATTAAAATAATGTGAACACATCATACGCCTGTATACACCGGACGCTGACGCATTAAAATAACGTGTAAGTCAGACGGGCAGCGGGGCGTCTGGATCACGCTGAACTGGTGTGACTGGTAAGAGAAGGGCAGTCTGCGGTGGGAAAGGTGCTCGGTTAATGCAGACATACATGGAGGAGCCATGGAGAAATTTCTCTCTGCTAGTCCTGCTCCTTTCTGCCATCATTAGGTGCTGCTTAAATTTAGGGTTGAGAATTTTAATATTTAATCAGTTTTAGTTCCTCACCCAGACAAGACCTGTGCAAAGGATGAAAAAGACCCATCAAACAGATCTTGAGTTATTGGGTCACATACCAAAGTGCTAAAACCACACGAATTCCCCAGAGGCCGAGGAAAACGAGAGGAGGGAGAGAGGGAGGGAAAGACGACAGCAGCTGGGGCCGCGAGAGACGGCGGCCGATTCCCACACCTGGTTCATATCCAGCGTCGTCTCGATCATCTCCTGGTACTTGTAGAAGTCCGTGTTAAGGTCCTCGAGGGGCGAGATGAACACGGCATGCAGCAGGACCTGGTGACTCCCTATGGGGGGGGAGGGGGGAGGTAACACAGCAGCGGGGGGGACGCTTTCCGAAACAGACCCGCTTTCACCTGGTCCCGCCAGGTCAGCCAGGCCCCCAGGGGGCGCTCACCGCAGTGTCGCTCCAGCGCCTGCAGCAGGCCCGGCAGCTGGCCCACGGCCTGGTAGACCCGGTAGCAGTCCTGCAGCGTGCAGCTCTGCCGCTGGAACTTCCTGGCCAGGCGATTGAGGTCCGGGAAGCGGCGCAGCAAGTCGTCCTGGCAGCTCTGCCGCAGCTCAGCATCCTCCACGAAGCTCTCCACCAGGTCCAGCCTGGCGCCCCCCAGGGAGAGCAGGAGACAAGGGCCGTCAGGTCGGGGATAAGACGATATTATGGGATTTCTGCTACATAACTATAAGCAGCAAGCTACACTGCACTCCATACACCGCTTCACTGCACGCCATACACTGCTTCACTGCACACCATACACTGCTTCACTGCACGCCATACACTGCCAGTGGATCTCGCTATGGGCTCCAGGGAAAGGTCCCCAGCATCTAGTCACAAGAGCACATGTTCATTGGTTAGTACACCAACTACCCTAACTAGTTGTACAGTAAAAAGGAGTGACCTAGTTATGGAGTCGACTGATTCGGTCCAGGCCGTATGCAGCTCGTAAGAGTTTGATCCGGCCCTCGGGGTACGTCATGAATACAGAAAAGGCAACTGGAAAATAAATTTATAAAAACAAGAACAACTCTCCACAGCAATGACTTTTTCATGCAATAAAAGTAAAAGAAAATGACATAAGAGAAGGTGTTTCGGCAAGAATCTGGCGATATGATATTTACCATGATACAGTGGTTACTTTGTTAAAACCAAATTAAAAGTTTTTTTTAAGCAATGACAACAATGGGATCCACATTTTCAAACATCACAGTCCCGTTAACATCTAACATCATGGCGCTACTTTTTGTGCAAAGGAATTAACATTCGCCTATATCTGTAATGAAGTAAAAGTTCGTGCCAAAACGAGCCCCCACTCCCGCTCTGCGTGTTGTGGATCCCCGTCTATCGGCCGTTTCGCTTCGAGTCAAATGGCAGTAAAAAGGCTACAACACTGCCATCTAGTGGGAGGTTTAATACAACACAAAATGAGCCAGGGTCCGCCCACATCTCCGAATGTAAACTTAATTAAAAGTCGATTTGTGCTTTTGAGAATTGAAATATCACAAATGTGTCACAAAAAAATATCACGCACGATGACTGTGATTTGTGTGTTAAATAATTTTGTATGGTCCTCAAAGGATGCTCTAGAAATGACCATTTCACACATAAAAATTGCAATCCCCCCCACCACCATAAGTGACGCCCTCTTTATTTTGATAAAGGTGTTACTGCTGGTTGCGCCGTGCGGATGTTAAAATTAAAGCCCCAATTCACGGTTCCTGACAGAAGCCTCTGTAACAAACCACGTTTGTCTGTTTTCAGTGGTGCAGAAGCAAATGCCATAAATCGCAGGCACAAATTACAGAATGCTGATTTGTACTTTTTTTCCAAGTGCAGAATTTGAAACCTTTCATTTAAAAATGATTTTGAAAACGATACTTAACTAATCAGTTAACTCCCACCGTAATAAATGCGGCTTTCCAGTACTGCATATGACCACAAGATGGCAACATCGATCCGCTAAAGCACGGTGTCACGGTTGTTTAATCAGATGACTATACTACAGCAAAATGCCCGGCATTAACACTGAGGAGCACTTTGTATCGACAATTAGCGTTAAACCAATAAAATAATTAGTATGTGTTTTATAAATTTGCCTTGATCTGGAGAAAAAGACTTGCAAAGTGCCAATAACCAGTACAAGCCAGTCTAAAAAAGTGACCATTTTGCAGAGTGCAGTGACACTGCAGGCCGGGTGAGATTACGCCAGGGACCAGCCAGAGACTGCTCTCGGTTTGGCACCAAGGTCATGTGACCTTGCAAAAACAAGCAGGGGGCAACCAGACTGGTTTCTCTGTTGACTTGATTACTGTCACCTTGGAGACGGGGCGGGGTGGGGGGGGGGGGGGGGGGGGGGTTGGCGAGAGACATGAGAACTATGTGGTTGTAGAAACAGCAACAGACTCACTGCTTCCGGTAATAACCGCTCTGACACTGCCTGCTGGCAGATATTTCCAAACACCCTCCGTTTATCATTAAGCGCCCACAGTGGTTCCTAAGGGTTCAGACACATGCAGCCTCAGAGGGGGGGCCACCCTGTCTGCCCCCGGTGTGCAGACGGCGACTTCCTCTCTCCCATGATACTGCACTTACCGCACCGCGCCCATCAGGTCATGTGACAGAACGTGCGGCTGGAACAGGCACGAAGTAGGGGATCAGCGGCTGTGACTGACCCCCCCACAAAGAGCATGCACTCCCGCCCACCCCCCCCCCACCTCTCTCAAAGAAAACACACTCCCCTCACCCCCAGGCTTCAAAAAGCTGCTTGGCTGGTTCAGTTTATCCCCCTCCCCCCCCCCCAAACAATCCCACGATGCACCGCGGGCAGAAGCCGGACAGAGGCAGCAGTGGAGGTCACCTGACACTCGGTCAGTGACAGCCCCTCGGCATTCTGGGACGCGCTCAGGAATTCCAGCTTCTCACAGTTTCCACAACATAATAAGTGACTGGCAGTGTGAGGACTAATAGGTTACCCTGCAAAGGGCTTTGCTTAATGATCGGAAAGCACAGATAACTCACCACACCCTCCAGGGGGGCAAAAAAATTAAAGAATAAAAAGAGTAGTAAGGGTGAGGCCAGACTGGACCACACCATACAAACATGGCTGTTAGGGGGAAGGAGAGGAACCACGGACAGATCACTGCCTCCTGGTCATCTGGTCATTTTGAGGAGGGGAAGCGAGCGAACAAGAGACACAAGCGAGAAGCAGCTGTATGTCCACCCCACCCCCCCCCCGAAACCCAGCACTTGCCACAAAAGCCCCCACCGGGCTGACCTGTGTGAGTCATGTGATGAAGGCCGCACGGCCAGTACGCATGAATTAGCCGAGAGATACTCAGGCATGTGCTGGGGACACGCCCAAGCTCTCTGGCAGGCCTACATGCGGGGTGGGGCCCGGCAGGTCTGAGACGGCCTCGGGGCGAATTCGCGGAGGGAGGGAGGGAGGGAGGGCTGGGGGCGGGCGTGGGATTTGTCATCAGGTAAGCAGGCATTTCACACACAAAAACAGACACTTTATTAAAGGATCTTAAACGATGATGGGGGAAAAAAAAGAAAAACACAAACAAAAGGCTGTAGTTCTCTGTAAACCAGGCAAAAGAAAGGAACTGGGGAACAGAGGAACAGGGGAACAGGGGAAAAGAGGAACAGGGGAAAAGAGGAACAGGGGAACAGAGGGAAGGAGCAGACATGGAATCTGATCCTGTCCAAATATGGCAGTTAGTAAAGAAAACAAAACCACAGAGACAACCCCCCCCCCCCAAAAAAAATTCACAATTCAGGCTCCAGTGTGACAATCGGAGCTCCAGACCGGGACAGACAGCGCCACGCCTTCATTCCAGCCGGGTGCTGGGGGTTTGGGACAAAGGCCTTTGCTGGCCAGGACCGGTTTCGGCAGGAAATGCCGTGCACTGAGATTTTTGCCGGATAAAACATACAGGACAGCGCGACAGAGTAAAGGGGGTGGCATCTCGGCTCCGCTCTACTGCTTAACCGATACAATCATCACTGCAACGTCACTGGGCAGAGATTCAAGAGCAAGGCAGGGGGGGAATGACATCACATTCTCCAGAAGTAGCCCGGAGCCAACAACATAGTTTGTTTTTGCCGTCGTACAGCAGACTGAACAAAGCTTCGGGGATCCCAGGGGGCTGCTGAACAAGGCCGACATTCAGCGCAGCAGGCAAGCGGCTCCCCGTACCGAGGGCCACGCGGCCAATTAGCGGGCCCCCCGTACCGAGGGCCACGCGGCCAGTTAGCGGGCCCCCCGTACCGAGGGCCACGCGGCCAGTTAGCGGGCCCCCCCTACCGAGGGCCACGCGGCCAGTTAGCAGCGAGAGCGCTAGCTGAACATTAGCCAAAAGCGGCATGACCGGTTACACATGAAAAAGCAAAGAGCCTGAATTCACAGGAAAAAAAGGGCTTTTTGTTTGGCTGAAATATAATAGCACACCTGGCCACAGCGGGCAGCGAATGGAGCGAGGCACACCCGTCTCCATGGTGACAGGCCACACCCCCAGGAGGAGCCAAAACCAAGTTCAACAGAAACCCGATTCAAATCGCTGGGGGAACGCCACACTCACACGGCACAAAACGGACGGGGGGGGGGTGTGCGGCTCAGCGGGTTAGGGCTAGGCCTGAGCGCCTACGATCGGAAGGTCGCTGGTTCGAAACCTGTCACAGTGCCGTTGGGGCCTGGGGCAAAGCCCTTAACCAGAACTCATGAAACAGTCGCAATAATCACTCAAGATTTGGCTTCTATGATCAAGTAAAATAAAAATTTAATCCTGTAAAGTGTCACAGAAACATCAGTTTATCTGTTCTGAACACTTTGGACAAACGGGCATTTTACACTCCTGTAAATACACATTATTTCACAAACAATGGTTAAAAGACAATTCCGTCAGAGCTACTTATGGCTGGTAAATGGCACAGTGCAGTATCTGTGTTTGGCTGGCAGGCAAGGGAACACAGTGACATTAATGATGACCCATTTGCACAGGAAATGCTGACGCAATTCAGCTGTACCGTTTACATTCTTCCTAAAACACCATCTATGCATTTCCTGACACGATAGATGGTGCTTTTGGTTGCCTTCAGGATTGCTGTGTGCAAGTTTGAGCGTGCAAGGCAGCACGACCCCCTGTGCCTCGATAAGCCCCGCCCATGACCCCCAGAGCCCAGTTAAGCCACACCCCCACAGCCAATGCCCCACCCACTCACCTCTCTTCGATCTTGTTCTTGTCCACGAGAGGCTGTTTCAGCCACTGGTTAAGCAGCCGCTGCCCCTGGGGCGTGCGGCACCTGTTGAGGAGGCCAGCCAGCGAGTGCGTTCCTGCGCTGTCATCCGGGGAGGCCTGGGGGAGGATGTGTGACCGTTAAACGCCGGACCGGACAGAGAGGCCCTGCTTTCCCACACACACTGGGCAGATCCTGCTCTGCATACGTACTGCTGTAACTCTCGGATAACATAAAAAACACCAGAGAGAGTTTAGAGAAGTAAGAAAAGGCGACAGATGCCTATAAGTAAATGTACACTTCATATTTTGATTTATTTAATACGTGTTCTTTAGTTGGCAATACCAGTATATTTCTGGCTTGTGCGTTTAGCCATAAGGTGTCCTGAATGGTCTGGGGGATAAATCCGCGAAAAACATGCGTGAGGGTTCGTGCTCATATTACCGCCGGCTGCCCGAGAAACGGCTCCGACACGAATCACCCGCCGAACAGAAAGCGAGCCCCGCCCCGACACGCGAGAGGGCCGGCCGCGACCTCTGACCTGGAAGAGATTGAGAGCCTGCACGGCAGCGTTGTCCAGCCGCATGTACCGGCCGAGGTCGAAGGCCGTCAGCCTGAAGGAGCCGAAGCCGGCCTCGTCCGAGAGGAGCTCCAGGTAGCGGATGACGGCGGCCAGGGCAGACATGGCGACCTGCGCGGAGCACCGCGGCTGTTAGGGTCCTCAGAGGCACCACCTCCCTACAGCGCTCAGCGTCCCCACACTGCACCCCCTACCCCAGGCTCACCTGCTTTTCCATCTCCGGCAGGGCGGCGCTGGACACGGTCTCCCCTTTGCGGGCCTGCAGCAGACGGTCCAGGTCCTGCACCACATCCTTGGTGGTGAACTCCACCTTCTTTCTGTCCGATACCAGGATGCCGCCCCGCTGCACCACCTGGCAGACATGGCATTGGCTTAGCATCACGTTAGCTTAGCGTCACGTTAGCATAGCGTCACGTTAGCATAGCGTCACGTTAGCATAGCGTCACGTTAGCATAGCGTCACGTTAGCATAGCGTCACGTTAGCATAGCGTCACGTTAGCATAGCGTCACGTTAGCATAGCGTCACATGGGGGACCCAGTGTGTGTGTGTGTGTGTGATACCTGTCTGAGCTTGGCCATATCACCAGTTGCGTCCCCTGCTGGCAGCACGCACTCCTTCGGCCCGATCTGCACCAGCAGGGCCTCCAGGTTGGAGAATTGGTCATTGTCCGGGAACTCGCAGACACCCAACTTCCGGAGGGTGGAGTCCACGTAGCCCACGCCCACCACGCGCTGCCCGTCATCGGAGCCCAGGCGCACACCCACCACCCCAGCCCCGGCCCCCGAGCCACCTGCCCCGCCAAACAGGACCTCCTCAAACTGTGTGAGGTTCCCAGGAGACGCCTGCAGAGAAAGGGGGCGAAAAAGGCAGCTGATTAGCCAAGGAACGAGAACGAGGGTTCAGGTCAAATTCACTAGGCCTCTGACTGCAGCCACTTCCGCTGCCAGAAGAGGGCCGAGCCCATCTCCCAGAATGCCTGTGCTCTCATCACACCACTGCTCCCTGTGCTTTCATCACACCACTGCTCCCTGTGCACCCTGCAGCAGCCAATTAGGGAAAGCTTCCCTCAAGGTCCCTAAATAACCAACAACCTGCATCTGTCCACCCACAGCACTGCACTCTGCTGCACCTGCCTCTGTGATTGTTTGCACAGCCTTGCTCCCCATTGCATCACCTACTTACTGCTCCTTTATTGCTCACTTAGTCTTATATTGCACAGTCCTTTGTAAACTAAAAACCAGCTTAATCAGCGGGTCAAACAAAGTGCTCTGCAGTCTCTCTGTGATGCGAGGACTGGGAAGCAGACCCTGGCAAACCTGGACGTTAAACAGGAAGAGGGCATGGAGAGACAGGCTCACGGAGATGGTGGGCCAGAGGAGAAGAGCAGGACGTCAGAGACAAAAACGGCCCAACGCAGCTCAGAGAAGGACGTGGTGGCCGAAGTGGACGACGGGATGGGGACCGACTCCACACACAGCATCCCCACTGGCGGCCAAGCAGCCTCGCACCTTGTAGGCCAGCTGCCAGTCGTGATCTTTGCTGCTCTTGCTCTTGTTCCTGTACACCTCCACTCTGTACTGCCTCACCAGTAGCAGGTCCCGCACAAAAGACTCAAAGTTCATCTTGCTGAGGACCACACTCTCCAAGCGCCTGGCTCCTGGACAGAGAGACACAGTCCTTGAAACGTTCAGCCATCGTTAACTACAGTGAGACAACTGAGAAATTACGTTCTTTACCGCGACTTTGTGCCCATTGTCGCCGCTGAAATGCGGTCGGAACCACTTTCGCCCCTAAACAATAATTGCCTGAGCAATTATAACTTGTTATGCGCATGCTCATTACCCATTTTATTTGTTATTGACGAGAAGAGCTCATTTCAGATTTCGCTTTTCCTCCCTCATTAAGCCATACATTAAAATTCTAATTTCTCACGATTAACAAGCTATTTTAAGCTACATGCAATACATACAACCTGAGCAAACTTCAATTCAACAAAAAAGACAAAAACGAACTGGCAAAAAAGTGACACTTATAAGTAATAGATGCTGCAATGTAACATGGTTTTTACAGTACCATATCCCGAATAATATCACTTACATACATTACGTACAAACATTAAGCATCGCAGATACAATTATTAATGGGAATCACTAAATTCCTGTTACCATGTTAAAATGAGCAAATACGAGGTTATTCTGCTTCATGTGCGTAAGTTTACTGTACGATTGCTTTACAAAATATTTTGAAATAGTAACACCTACAGTAACACTGTCGGAGCTTCTTACATACAGTTATCCACCTACCAAGTGTATTTTGAACTAGCGAAGAAGATGAAGAAGGCTTAATTCAGCGATAGCGACCCAGTGTTACCTGATCCGAGGCTTTTAATAACTCCATTGGTCTTGAATACTTCTTTTGCTGCAAAGACAGCATCTTTTCCGTGCACCGTATAGTAATCATTACGATCAAATACCCTGACCGTGGTGTCAGGCTTCTCGGGCATAGAAAAGTAAAAACTCAGGAATCCTTGTTCAGCGGCACTGTCCATGGACAGGGTCTGTTTCGGCTGCACCGCCATGCTGGAATCTCCCGCCACAGCGCGTGCGAAAGGTCAAAGGGGAAATGGATACGTCGCCATGGTAATCGCGCGCAGAAGAACAGTCGCGCGTGCGTATTTTAAACTCGGATAGCGCTGTGGTTTCAAAAGTAAAAAATGCTTATTTAAATACGCAGGTTCCTGTCCCAATACCTATTCTGGCGGTTTACTTATGCAGGAAATTAGAAGCAGCACAATTGGCTGTAATGGTCCCCTGCAGTAAAGCAGGAAATGCTGTTGACGTCATACCCTGGAATTTTAAAATCTCAGAATTGTAATAATGGAATTTCTGTAATGTCAGTATTGAATCCATTGTTCATTTGTTTTTTGAATGTCCCCTTGTTAAAACTTTTTGGATTGATTTATCTAAATTATTTTCTTCGAAACCTAATGAACCTATTAATTTTACTATGTGCGATATATTTTGTTACTTTTCTCATGGTAAATACAACATTGAATATATAGGAAATGTATATATTTTATTGGGAAAATATTACATTCATAAATGTAAATTTTCATCAATACTCCCAAAATTATATAATTTTCTCTGTGATTTCAAATACATAATTACAACGCTTAGAAATGTTAACAGAAAAAGTGCCAAACTTGTGAAATTATACAATGATTTAATGAATGTTACATAAATTCTCTTTTTACATTTGTCCTTTTTTTTTACTTGTAGTTAATCGGTTATTTATTTATAGTTCACTGTTTATGTCTTACTGGTTCTGATTATATTTTGTCATACATTGTTATACTGTAATGTAATTATATATACCTCTAAATAAAAAAGAAAAAAAAAAAGAACTGTAATAATGGTTAACGATCGAAAGCAGTACCGATTTTATATATTTCTGGATATATATGGTTATGTGGCATCATTTAAATTCCTTACCTACTATCTCAAAAGACTTCAAGTGGGACAAAACATCACTGCAAGGGCATGAATGGTAGGGGTTGGTCCCGACCAATACTGTGGAAGTACCATGTGTTTAGAGGGGTGGGGGGTTGGGGCTAACTTGGTCGCTGCCAATATTGTGGTTGTACTTTGTGTGTTTAGGGGGGTGGCTCATCTTTGTATTACCTGTTAAAGGGCACATCTGCTTGCCATCACACTCTACTTGCACATTTCCAAACTTCCCACAGCTCCATGCATTTACCAGCACTGCTGTATGCTTGCAGTTACACAGCAGTCACCCTTATTCTGTCAAGCTGTTCTTCCAGGGAAATTCCTTGTGCATTACTGAATGTACGCTGCAGTAAGCAAGTCTGATGTTCACACACCCATAGTGGTTTGTTTTTTTTTGTACAATTGGCAGATCACCAATTCTGCTGATTATACTGCATTTAAAGTCAACGGGAGAAAATGCTGAACATCCAGGTCATGTGACATATGGCAGGATATTGTTAATATTAGATGTGAAGATTGAAAGGCAGATTTCATTCCCTTTTAATTTACCAGCTGACGTCGATGGATGAAATCAGACAACCGAAGTAGTTTAAAAAAAAATTTTTATTACAAAATTCACCATCTTGCATATGGATGCAAATTTAAAACCTGCATTACAAGTTACATCAGGAATCCCTCACCCAGGCATTTACACGCCTGTCCAAACAGGTAAGTACACAGGCCTAAAAAATAAAATTATTAAAACACAAAAAAGTGCACCAAAATGCACGTGACAAATCAGGTGAGCTGTCCCATGTTAGCTTTCAAATAAGGTCGTATGGGCACAAGGTCAAGATATGTCCAACAGAACTGCCCTTCCTTCAGGTCCGGGTACAGGTGCCGTCTGACTACTGCATCTCATCCATCTCTCTGGGCTATAAGGAATTGAGAAACATTAGTCCAAAGCCCTCAGAGAAGTCACACTTTCAGAATTGATCACATCACAAGAGAAGTTGGCATCAGTTCATGTGGTCAGGGACTAACCTGCGTCTTCTCATATCGGGCACGGTCCCGTCTCCTGGCAAAGAACTGAAAGCAAAGAATTGTTTAGGAAGTGCTTGACTGAACATCTGCATCCATTTCTTGGTCAACATAATGCGACCGTTACACTTCCAGGCTCTCTAGCAGAGACTCACCAGAACAAGCAAGCCAGCTGCAACAGCAAGGATGACCACCACGATGACGGCGATGACACCACCAGTCAGCCTCTTCATGGTGAAGGTGGGGGGCTTCTCATCCACGTAGTAAACCACGATATCCTCGAAGTCCAGAGTCTGACCGCCAACAGTCGGCAGGAATTTATTCTCACCCGTGAAGAGGGGCAGGATTTTAACCTGGAACAGGCAAGAAACAAGTCCTGCACATGACGCATAAGAAACATTGTCCCACTCTACTGGAACTTCATTGAAACACGGCAGCCATTTAGGCTAATCAAGTGCACTTGTTGTACCGGATCAGACCAACCGTTAGTCCTGATGGTAATAGAGAAATACTCAAAGCAGAAGTTCTGTGCTTACATCCTTCTCCATGTAGTAGGCGGCACGCGACAGGTCAGTGGTCCGGTCGGTCTTCGGCTTCACCACATCCACCATGATGAGACGGGCATCCTTGTCATACTGCCACACAAAGTTTGCATTAGATTTCCCCATGCAAATGTCAATGCAAGATATCAGCAAAACACTTCCTGGAGAGGTGGCGTATATGTCCATAGCAGGACTGTATGGACCATGTAGGACAAATACCTCGGTATTGTTCACCAGCTTGCCATCCACACCATAGCGTTTGCTAATAGCATCTCCAATGGCCCTATAAGCAGAAGGTGATTAGTCCATTTACCAAAGTTCAGAAGACATTGTTAGGAAGGTTAGAGGGCTGTCAGACATACTGTCTCAGTGCAGTTGGATCCACTGGTGCACCAGTGGGCTTGTGTTTCAGCTGCAAACGCACCCAGCTGGCGAGAGACCAGAGAAGATTCAGAAGATTCACTTTATCATAAGATATAGAAGTTTAACACTAAATGGCTAAGAGACCACAGCACAGCTGCAGTGTACTGTAGTGTGAAGACACTCACATGGTTTCCACCAGCTCTTCACACTTTATGCTGTCCTTATCACCCTTGTCGGTACGCCTCACTCCTGCACTGTTGACACACCAGCATTCGTTGGTGTTGTTGCACTGCTTGGCCTTGAAGCGGCCATTAGCCTCACAATCCGGATCATAGATGCCATCGTTGTCCACGAAGGCGTGCTCCGTCGGCTTGCCAGAAGAGCGCGTAGACTGGCCAGTCCTGGCCCTGTACATCTCAGCCTTCATCAGGAAGCACTTTGGTATCACTGTCACGACATGCAGAAGACATGGTCCTCAGAGGAAAATCAGTGTTAACTACAAGCTGACATTGAACTCCAATATTACAAAGTCTCAGAAAAACAGCAACCAAATCAAGGTAACTCACAGGCCGAACAATTCAGAGGAATACCAGGGCCATCAGAGGAAACTCTGAGGACGCACTGGCAATTGGTGCCATCACAAGTTGCCCATTTCATGGTGCTGCATGGATCTAAGAAGAGAAGCACGTGGTCAGCATGGTTATCCACGGCCACGACCTGCGGGGAGGCGCAAGGGGGCGCGCGTGTGCGCGCACCCGCATAACGCCCTAGGGAACTTCTGAGATCAGGTATCCATGGGCGTTGGTACATCGACATGGGGAGTTACCGCGCGGCCGGGAGCCCTTTGTCTCAACTGTGGGAGCTCCGAGAGACGTTTGGGAAGAACTATACACTGCAACAAACAAACCGTCACCGCCAATACATTACATACACACAAAATATAATAAGCGCAACCAAAACACTTACTACACTGGGCTGAAGCTCCCACCGCAAACGCGACGACAATCAGCAAAACCAGCGACTTCATGGTAAATCTGTGGGTCTATACTATAAAGCAATGAAAAGAAAAATCCAGCGGAGAAGTTCCTTTCCTCCGCGCAGGTATTTCTCAACTAGTCCAACCGGTGTGGGTGCAGTGTCAGAAGTCGGTACGCAGTAAACCTCAGTTTACCCTTATAAATCGTTATAATTTCTCCGGAAAACAGAAATATCCTTTTATGCGAAATCCAGATTTTCAGTATCCTCTCCCACAGCGGCTGTATATCCGCGGCTCCAGCGAAGCGCGTCTCCGAGTGAGCTGACACCTGTTCCGAGCTTATAAATAGCGGTGCTGTGACGTCATAGAGGGGCCGCCCTGAAACTGCAGGTGTGCGCTTACCTGAGCAGCGCGCGGAATGGGGCCGGGGCCGGGCCTCGCGGGACGGGGGCAGAGCAGCGCACTGAGGATGCATGCGCGGCTCTGCTGTTGCTGTTTTTGTTGTTGTTGCATAACAAAACCTGCGTGCCCATCATTCTGTGAGTAGAAACTATTAGTCACAGCTCGACTTTCGCTTTTTGAGGGGTTTCGAGCGTCTATACAGTTTGAATGTACTCCGAAAGAGGCACTCCGTAATAATAATAATAATAATAATAATAATAATAACATTGATGAAGTGTCTTCATTTTTTCCATTAAATCTAATTATACAAGAACCGCTGTTTCAACAACATTGCCCTGTGTCAGATTTTTGTATTCAGTCTCTATAAACACCCCCCCCCCACCCCACACACACACACACACACATACATATATTCAGTAGTGAGTGAATGGATATTATATAAATACGACACATTACCGGTTTTGAAATGAAACTGGGAACAGCATTAAAAAAAAAAGAGAAACTGAAGTGGCGGTGTGAATCCTTCACACAGCTATACATAGTACAAAGGGTCTTTGTTAAAAGACACGCTTGGCTGTGACGCAGAAAACCATTAGTATGACATTTTGATTTTGTTGTTTATTGATAGTCGGATATAATCATTTTAACTATTCAGGCAGAAATATCGTTTGTGTATTTTTGCATGTTTGGTGAGTGCATGGTAATGACATCCTTCCAAAGTGTTCTTAAATATGGTTAGATAGTATTTTTTCAAAAAAATAAAAAAAATACAAGTCCTACAGCTTCCAAACTATTTCATTTAAACAAACACCACCCATTCATCAAAACGGATGAAATGTTACAGTTATGAGAAGTTTTATTGTCTTCAGTGATTACCCTGAAGAGAAGTAATTAAAATGAGCTGGATAATGGCCACGACGCCGTTCCAGTTCCATTCAGTCCTGTAAATCCTGTCAGACACCGGCATCTGGCCGAGTTCCGTAGCCTGCCGATGTGTTTACGGGGCTCCTCGGGTGAAGAGGCGTCCGAAGGGGCCGAGCGTCCGCCGCCCGCCTCTCCGCACCCTGCCCTGCCACACTTTGGGATATTAGCTATGTCCGGGAGATTTTTTTTAGTTTTTGTTTAGTTTGCTTTTTCTGGATGTCTGAGTATTACAAAGAATCTGATTTTAAATGGGGTACATTGGCGGTTTGGGTTGTTAAATCTACGATTTAATGTCATACATACGGAGGTATTAAAGACCCGATTACAGCGGGTCGGCGCTGTCGTTTTTTACCGTGAAACCCGCACCGGTTTGACAGCTTCTTCACGGGTGTTTCTCTGGAAAGCTGTTACGTGAGTTAAATGTTGTTAAACCCCAGAAATAGTGTGACTGCGAGCACACCCTCTCCTCCGCGGTATTTTTTTTGCATACGAGGAAGTGTAGGCAGGATATCGGAATATGCGAGCCGCGGCCCCGGTGTCCTGGCCTGCAAACAGTGCAGGCCTATTTATGCACGTTATTATATTGTTATTATAAAAGAGAAAAGTAAAATGTATGGTATTACCAATGTTCCTGTGGCGTGCAGGTTCCATAGAGTCAAATAATGTATCATCTGGATATGAATAGCATGCATTTATGTCTACTTAAGAATCAAATTAATCTAAATCATTTTATATTCTGCTTTGGGTTTCAGAGTAATGGTCTGGATTTTGGGAGAAAAACTGTCAGCCATTTTCCCAAAAGGCCTTACTTGTTGGGTGAATTTCCAGTATTGCAGGTCATTCTCACCCATGTGAAAGAGAAACACACCAGTGTGACTGCAGTTTGTGAGACGTTACAGCAAACGGTGACCTATTCCCCGCAACATAAATGATTTTGATACAGATCCATGGCCTTTTCATTATGCTTACTTCAGAAATAGTTTATTAATGTCACAGTCTTTTAGTTAAGGCTGCATTGAGACCCACCGTTGTCTCATTGTGGCTGAGGGTTACCTCACCACTGCACTGTACCTGCTATGGAGTGTGGAGGAGTCCTGAACTGGTCATGTGACCTCTGGCTTACTCTGTTCCCTCAGAAGACATGGAGAAACATTTACTTAGGCTAAGCTTAATACCTAACTGCTCTTGCCGAGGCAGACATGACACAGGACAAAACACTGTCACTGTACTTGGTTGTACCAAAGCAGTGAGCGAGCAACCCCATTGTAACACACCTTGCGATGCTAAATCATTCATCATGCTGACGAACCTGTCCGACTTGTTCTTCTACAGTGTCGCTACAGGAACAGCCTAAGACCATATTTGTCCACATTAACTAAAGTCTCTTTAAAATGTGCCACAGCCCAACCAGTGCTGAATGAAAGCATGGTCTTGGTTGATTCGGACCCTTAGTAGGTTTCTACAGAGGAATGCAGAAAAGTTCCCAGTGGTACATTTCTATGTATTTGACTGCAGGTGCTTAAAGTTACTATGAAACAGTGTAGTGGAGAGTAACAATTCTGATTTCAGAGTAAAAGTATCCTGACTAAATGTCCAAAGACAGGTGAAAGACAGAATTTCTTCTAGAAAGGTGATGTGACGACAATCATCTCAGACAGTGATGTAATGTCACAAGCAGCCTCTGTGAAACTCTGTCACACAACCAGAACCGGAAGCATGACTCACATACACCCACTTAGCATCCAAGCTCAATATGCCCTCAGCCAATCAGGACTCTGGCCCGTTGGAGTAAGTCCCGGCAGAGGCGTGCCACTGGTGGGAAATGTCCGTGCATGCACTCACCTGCAGGCAAATTCGGGGTTGGGTTCACAGCCCCAGAGCTGTGAAGTGACAGAACGGCAGCCTGAATCACAGTGCTGTCCTGTCACATGTTACGCTGCATTTCGTGGTTCTGGTGCCTCAGCTACAGCTGTCCATACTGGTGCAGTCTGGTGAGCTACTACCAAACTGGAATAATACAAAAGATACACCTCAGTCTTAATCTGGGCCAGTCCATTCTTCTGTTTATGGTTCCAGAGCCATTCAGAAATCTTAAAGCAACTAAACTAAACAGTAATCAAATAAAATATGAAATGATGCTCTGTTTTGTCATACAAACTCTGCCCATAAAACCCCAAAGAGAATTCCAGCATGTTAACATAGATTAAACTGTCATCACATTTCACAATGTTTTATGACGTATGTAGTCAGTGTTTCATTTCCTGCTCCCAAAGAAAAGCACTACTCGCCTTTCACAAACAATCGGGTTTTGTGTGGAAATTAGCCATTTTTTTCGTACGGCGCCCCCTAGTGGCAACAAGCAGCTGACACGTCTCATTCAAGAAAGCCGTGTATTTGGGTGTGATTTGCTATAATGAAGTTAATGACATTTACATTTGAGATACTCAGGACAGAATGAGACTTTTAATATTTATAAGTAATAAAATGAGCATGTTAGATGTTTTCAGCAAGCATTTAGTTATAATTCGGACTATACCTTGGCACCATAGCAATAAGATTTCATGTTGAACTTAGATATTGGACATTAGATATTTCCAGGGGCGTAGTTAGAGATGAACGGATAGAGGGGATGAGTCTTTACTAGGTTGGGGGCCAATGGAAAACATATATAATATAAAAACCTATTCATGACTTAAGCTAATAAGCACGGATTTATTTTGGGGGGCTATAAAACACAAGACTTGCAGGCCTGCTAGGGTGTGGTTAGGGTTGGGTGGTATGGCTAAGTGGATGGACAGAGAAGGCACTGTGCCCACAGACTGGCAGGCCTGCTCAGGTGGGGTTACAGCTGGGTGGTATGGCTGAGTGGATGGACAGAGAAGGCACTGTGCCCACAGACTGGCAGGCCTGCTCAGGTGGGGTTACAGCTGGGTGGTATGGCTGAGTGGATGGACAGAGAAGGCACTGTGCCCACAGACTGGCAGGCCTGCTCAGGTGGGGTTAGGGCTGGGTGGTATGGCTGAGTGGATGGACAGAGAAGGCACTGTGCCCACAGACTGGCAGGCCTGCTCAGGTGGGGTTACAGCTGGGTGGTATGGCTGAGTGGATGGACAGAGAAGGCACTGTGCCCACAGACTGGCAGGCCTGCTCAGGTGGGGTTACAGCTGGGTGGTATGGCTGAGTGGATGGACAGAGGAGGTACTGTGCCCACAGACTGGCAGGCCTGCTCAGGTGTGGTTAGGGTTGGGTGGTATGGCTAAGTGGATGGACAGAGAAGGCACTGTGCCCACAGACTGGCAGGCCTGCTCAGGTGGGGTTACAGCTGGGTGGTATGGCTGAGTGGATGGACAGAGAAGGCACTGTGCCCACAGACTGGCAGGCCTGCTCAGGTGGGGTTACAGCTGGGTGGTATGGCTGAGTGGATGGACAGAGAAGGCACTGTGCCCACAGACTGGCAGGCCTGCTCAGGTGGGGTTACAGCTGGGTGGTATGGCTGAGTGGATGGACAGAGGAGGTACTGTGCCCACAGACTGGCAGGCCTGCTCGGGTGGGGTTAGGGTTGGGTGGTATGGCTGAGTGGATGGACAGAGGAGGCACTGCACCCACAGATTGGCAGGCCTGCTCGAGTTGGGTTAGAACTGGGTGGTATGGCTAAGTGGATGGACAAAGAAGGCACTGTGCCCACAGACTGGCAGGCCTGCTCAGGTGGGGTTAGGGCTGGGTGGTATGGCTGAGTCGATGGACAGAGCAGGCACTGTGCCCACAGACTGGCAGGCCTGCTCGGGTTGGGTTAGGGCTGGGTGGTATGGCTGAGTGGATGGACAGAGGAGGCACTGTGCCCACAGACTGGCAGGCCTGCTCGGGTGGGGTTAGGGCTGGGTGGTATGGCTGAGTGGATGGACAGAGGAGGCACTGTGCCCACAGACTGGCAGGCCTGCTCGGGTGGGGTTAGGGCTGGGTGGTATGACTGAGTGGATGGACAGAGGAGGCACTGTGTCCACAGACTGGCAGGCCTGCTCGGGTGGGGTTAGGGCTGGGTGGTATGACTGAGTGGATGGACAGAGGAGGCACTGTGCCCACAGACTGGCAGGCCTGTTCGGTTGAGGTTAGGGTTGGGTGGTATGGCTGAGTGGATGGACAGAGGAGGCACTGTGCCCACAGACTGGCAGGCCTGCTCGGGTTGGGTTAGGGCTGGGTGGTATGGCTGAGTCGATGGACAGAGGAGGCTTAAAACCACCCTCTCCCACCCACGGCAACCTTAACCCTCTCAAGGCAGGCGTTGCTGATTTGCAACAGTTAAAAACTAACTACCTTATTACCCCACATACATATTTTATGAGTTTTTTTTACTCAGAAGTACTACTGCAGGACTTGGTTGTCCTGTAGTTACTAAAACTTAATTTGAGCCTGAAAGGGTTAAAACCGGCCGCTCCTGCGAGATTTCCGTTGACCCGCATCCCAATGCAGGACTCTATTTCCATGGTCGGTACAATAAACAACCTGTTGGGTATAGGGGAAGTTGTACAACACAATAGTTTGCACACTGCATCAGGTCTCCATCCTTTGCCAGTGGAATATAGGCTGATCTTGAACAATCGGTAGGCCATTTCTTAACATATGTTGGGCAACACTTTGATTCTTCAGTAATCTACTTGTAATATTTCAATTATGATGCCATTCCTGTTTGCAAAACAGGGCAAATATGATCTTTTCTTTCATCACTGAAAGAAACTTCAGTTGTCTGATCTCATTAAATATATGTTGGTTAACAGTAGTTTTAGTAACTGCATATTCCAGTTGCCCTAGTGCAGTGTTTCTCAACCCAGTGCTCGGCGCCCCCAGGCAGTCCACGTTTTTGCTCCCTCCCAGCTCCCAACGCACCTGTACCAGGTATTAGGTGTCCCTGAGGACAGATTTGAGACACACTGCCCTAGAGCATGGTTTCTCAACCACTGGTCTGTGGCCCAGGGGCAGGCGGCAGAACTGGGAAATACGGTTCAGTCTGCAATGGGCCGCCGCATGGAACCCTGCCCCAGTCACCGAAATTAGGCAAGGGCAAGTCACCTCACCCCTGGGCTGCTGACATGATAAATGATGTGGTTGGAAAGTTGAGAAACCCTGCCCAGGAGCCAGACGCTACAGTAGTTGCAGTACTCTGTGGTACCACTTGGTGTCAGAAGTGAACCAACTGCAAGAACATCACTGTGCCCACAGTAGCCTGAGTGGGGGCTACCCTCTGGCTTGCTGTACAAGAGAGCCTCTCTGTGCCCATCCGCACAGGGCTGCTGACAGCTAACGTTTGCTCACCTCAGCCTTGTCCCCCATCCCATCGCCCTCATACGTCCTGCCTTGGAGAGGCAGTGACACCCATCCGCTGAGAACGCTGTGTGTGTGTGGGGGGGCTGCAGACAGTCAATGTGTGTCAGTCTGCAAAGGAGCTGTGTACTGGGGTGTGTAGCACCGTATTGGGAATGGCACTGGGTCAGTGTGACGGACACCCAGCCACTCGGTGTGCACTCTGTGTGCACTCTGTGACTTACAGACTCTCTCATTCCGCTTCTCCTGCACTCGCTCGCTGTGAGTGCTCGTCCTAATCAGCGCCCGTGCCGTGTGTGGGTACAGAGAGCCTTCTAGAAGGTTCTGCAGCCCTCCATTATATTTCCAAGGCTGTATGGTTGCAGAGGAGAAAGCCTCAGAACAGGCGTGACTGCACCTTACTCCCCAGGTCCGATGTCAGCCCCGTCACATTAATGTACCATTCACACTCGCCCCAAGGCGCTGTACATGGGTGTGCTGTGATACACTGCAACTTCAGTAAGGCAGAATAAAACAGAAACAGGGAAAAGGAAAGACAAAAAAGGGAAGAAAGAAAGAAAGAAAGAAAACCAGATGACAACGGAGGAGAGAAATGAAAACTGCCAAGTTGGGAGAAAAAATAAACCTCTGGGGCTTTAAGGTCAGCTGGCTGTCCCCCCCAGGCATGCTAACATTACAGGAAGACTGTGACTATAGACTGTGATCTGCTCAAGCCAAAGCCCATCAGTAAGTCTGTTCTCCATGCTGGCCTGCGTAGGGTGGTAGATTGAAGGCTGCACACAAGATTTTACAGTTCATAAGTCACATCCACAATGTCACCCTTCTGTGGGACTGAACTAGGTCTCCAGCTCAGATGGTGCCCCCCCCCCAGCACCATCCGGACATGTGGGAAGGAAGGCAGAGAGCATGGGTGGTCAGAACCTGAATGAGTAGTTTAAAGTAGGACCTATTTTCTTCTACCAAATTCCACACACCAATCGTATCATGGTGCAGACCCCAGCCGAGTGAGTAACAGAGCAGGTGCCCGTCGAGCATGACCCAGGCCGGGTGAGTAACAGAGCAGGTGCCCGTCGAGCGAGACCCCGGCCGGGTGAGTAACAGAGCAGGTGCCCGTCGAGCATGACCCAGGCCGGGTGAGTAACAGAGCAGGTGCCCGTCGAGCATGACCCCGGCCGGGTGAGTAACAGAGCAGGTGCCCGTCGAGCATGACCCAGGCCGGGTGAGTAACAGAGCAGGTGCCCGCCGAGCATGACCCAGGCCGGGTGAGTAACAGAGCAGGTGCCCGTCGAGCATGACCCAGGCCGGGTGAGTAACAGAGCAGGTGCCCGTCGAGCATGACCCCGGCCGGGTGAGTAACAGAGCAGGTGTCCGGCGAGCGAGACCCCGGCCGGGTGAGTAACAGAGCAGGTGCCCGTCGAGCATGACCCCGGCCGGGTGAGTAACAGAGCAGGTGCCCGGCGAGCATGACCCAGGCCGGGTGAGTAACAGAGCAGGTGCCCGTCGAGCAGGACCCCGGCCGGGTGAGTAACAGAGCAGGTGCCCGGCGAGCATGACCCCGGCCGGGTGAGTAACAGAGCAGGTGCCCGTCGAGCATGACCCCGGCCGGGTGAGTAACAGAGCAGGTGCCCGTCGAGCATGACCCCGGCCGGGTGAGTAACAGAGCAGGTGCCCGTCGAGCATGACCCCGGCCGGGTGAGTAACAGAGCAGGTGCCCGTCGAGCATGACCCCGGCCGGGTGAGTAACAGAGCAGGTGCCCGGCGAGCGAGACCCCGGCCGGGTGAGTAACAGAGCAGGTGCCCGTCGAGCATGACCCAGGCCGGGTGAGTAACAGAGCAGGTGCCCGGCGAGCATGACCCCGGCCGGGTGAGTAACAGAGCAGGTGCCCGTCGAGCATGACCCCGGCCGGGTGAGTAACAGAGCATCTCCTCATGTTCGACCTGCTGACACACGCAGGCAATCTTGCAACAATATAATATTTACATCAGCTATTTGCTATATGGATAGATTTTTTTACAGGTCAATATTTGCTGAATTAAGCAGCTTTTTTCTGGGATCTAATATCCATCTCGGATGTGATCTGTGTTTGAGAGGCATTTTGAGAGCGGAAATACAGGCACACACACGCAAACGCTCATATTCAGGCAGACACACAAATTTGTGCGCGTATACTATATCCAGTGACGATCTTATATACAGTACACCTTTAACCTCTGGTCAATGGTGCAGTCAAGGCATATGAAATCAGGCTAATTCATTTTAAAATGCATCATCCCACCTTTCCTACACCTTCATCCCTAGCCATGTGACACATGTACTAATATGATGTGACAATCAAAAAAACAATAAAACCAAAATAAAAACAAGTCTCTTTCTGGACTTTGCTGGACCCCATGACCCTGCCCAGCACCCAGTCCATTCGAGCATTGAACAGAGTAGGAGCACGAACACACCCCTGGCGAACCCCAGAATCAACTGGGAAGAACGGAGAGATTCTCCCTCCACTCTGCACAGCACTCACAGTACCAGGGTACGGGCCATGATGTCCAGCAACTTCAGGGGGATCCTGCGAAGTCTCAGGATGTCCCACAGGGCAACTAGATCAACTGAGTCAAATGCTTTATGAAAATTGACAAAGGCTGCAAAGAAGCTCTGCCGATATTCGTGTTTGTGCTCGCTGAGAACCCTCAGTGCCAGGATGCGGTCAATGGTAGACATTTTAGGTGTAAAACCAGACTGCTCCGGTCACTGGTAGGCAAACAAGTGATCACAGATCCTGTTAAGGACGACCCTAGCAAGGACCTCCCCGGCACTGAGAGCAGTGATAAGGACCTCCCCGGCACTGAGAGCAGTGATAAGGACCTCCCCCGGCACTGAGAGCAGTGATAAGGACCTCCCCGGCACTGAGAGCAGTGATAAGGACCTCCCCGGCACTGAGAGCAGTGATAAGGACCTCCCCCGGCACTGAGAGCAGTGAAAAGGACCTCCCCGGCACTGAGAGCAGTGATAAGGACCTCCCCGGCACTGAGAGCAGTGATAAGGACCTCCCCCGGCACTGAGAGCAGTGATAAGGACCTCCCCGGCACTGAGAGCAGTGATAAGGACCTCCCCCGGCACTGAGAGCAGTGATAAGGACCTCCCCCGGCACTGAGAGCAGTGATAAGGACCTCCCCGGCACTGAGAGCAGTGATAAGGACCTCCCCCGGCACTGAGAGCAGTGATAAGGACCTCCCCCGGCACTGAGAGCAGTGATAAGGACCTCCCCCGGCACTGAGAGCAGTGATAAGGACCTCCCCGGCACTGAGAGCAGTGATAAGGACCTCCCCGGCACTGAGAGCAGTGATAAGGACCTCCCCGGCACTGAGAGCAGTGATAAGGACCTCCCCCGGCACTGAGAGCAGTGATAAGGACCTCCCCCGGCACTGAGAGCAGTGATAAGGACCTCCCCGGCACTGAGAGCAGTGATAAGGACCTCCCCCGGCACTGAGAGCAGTGTTATCCCCCTGTGGTTGCCGCAATTCAGGCGATCACCCTTCCCATTCCAGACAGGGACAACAAGTCCCATTTTCCAGTCATTTGGGATGATGCTCATCTCCCAAAAAAGATTGCCTGCAATGTCAGGAGGACAGACTTACCACCAGCCTGGAGAAGTTCACCCCGGATACCACAGATCCCTGCGGCCTTCCCTGCCCCCAGCTGATTCACCACCTGAGCAATGTCAGTGAGACTGGGTGGTTCACAACTAATCAGAGGATCAGCCTCAAGAACCGTGGACCCAGAGGAGGGTCAGCTTTAAACAGCTGCTCAAAATAGCTGGCCCAGTGGGTCACAATTGCAGTGTCATCCGTAAGGACCGTTCCATCATGACTGCAAGTCTCCGAGGCACAGATTCAGATGTGCGTAATGTTTCGATTCCTCTGTAAGCAGGACCTACAGTAGGTCCCTAGACCATAGATGCACTAAAGTCTGCTAGTTCCTCACACAAACTGCGTGAAAACTCATCAGAAACAGCCTGATCTTGGAGTCTGGCCAAGTTCAGCCTCAGTCTCCTAGCAGGTGGCAGCCTACTGGATCTAAGCTGAATCCTCAACACATCTTTGGACAGAATTCACAAACAGGGCTCTTCTGTAATCCCTGCAGGTCTGTAGGGGCCTCCAGCATCTGCCCATGTGGAGGTGATCGATCTCCTTCGCCACACCACCAGTTCTGGAGTACCAAGTCTAACGATGTGGCAGAGGGTGCTGGAACCAGGATCCAGTGACCTGCAGCCCCTGACCTTTTTTAAAGTCTAGAAACATGGAAACACTTTCACCACGGTCATCAGATCCGTGGGGACCGACACAATCCTCATAGCCAGCCATGTCCATACCAGTGGTCGCACTGAAGTCGCCCATGACCAGAGGAGTGTTACCTCAGGGGCACTCATCAACCACCAAGTAAACTGAGACAACAGACAAGACACCCAGAGAGTCCCCTAGCCTGAGATGAAGATGGGTTAATGAGGAATAGAGGAGAATGAAGAAGGGGAGTTAAGGAGGAATAGAGGAGAATGAAGATGGGGAGTTAAGGAGGAATAGAGGAGAATGAAGAAGGGGAGTTAAGGAGGAATAGAGGAGAATGAAGATGGGGAGTTAAGGAGGAATAGAGGAGAATGAAGAAGGGGAGTTAAGGAGGAATAGAGGAGAATGAAGATGGGGAGTTAAGGAGGAATAGAGGAGAATGAAGAAGGGGAGTTAAGGAGGAATAGAGGAGAATGAAGAAGGGGAGTTAAGGAGGAATAGAGGAGAATGAAGAAGGGGAGTTAAGGAGGAATAGAGGAGAATGATAGGTATACAGTGAGGGAGAAGGAGGCAGAAAAAAAGCATAGAAGATGAGCATGAGTGATGGATACCTATGGAGAATGATGCTGAAATATGGAGGTATAGGTGGAGAGAGATGGAGGGATGTAGTGGAGACAGAAGAATTGTACAGCAGCAGACACTCCTGCTTGTTTGCTCATTTAACCCCCTTTCGCCTCTGAACGACTGAACTGCACAAACGAGACGCCTGACCTTTTAGAACTTATTTCCATTTAGGAAAAGTCTCCTTACATGAAGGTAACGATGGAAAGGCCTTACGATGCCCACGCGCGTTTGACGCGAGCAAAAAGACGCCGTCAGCTTTTCATTCACAGCTCCAGGCCCCTGCACCTCCTGCAAGCAGGAGGAGCCCGTTTCCATGACACACAATCCAACTCCCACTCCTCTTAATGAAAACGGGAATTATGAGGCCCTTCTGGCAGGAGACACACGGGCGGAGCAGAGTGGCGGCAGCTGCGAGCTGCAGAGTATTATCATTTACGATACGGCCCATGAAGGGCAGAGTATTATCATTTACGATATGGCCCATGAAGGGCAGAGTATTATCATTTACGATACGGCCCATGAAGGGCAGAGTATTATCATTTACGATACGGCCCATGAAGGGCAGAGTATTATCATTTACGATACGGCCCATGAAGGGCAGAGTATTATCATTTACGATACGGCCCATGAAGGGCAGAGTATTATCATTTACGATACGGCCCATGAGACATGGTGGTGCAGTGGCCAGCACTGTTGCCTCCCACCTCTGGGACCTGGGTTCAAGTCCCCACCTGGGTTACATGTGTGTGGAGTTTGCATGTTCTCCCCGTGTCGTCGTGGGGTTTCTTCTGGGCACTCTGGTTTCCCCCACAGTCCAAAAGCTAATTGGAGTTACTAAATTGCCCGTAGGTGTGTGTGTGTGTGCGCGCCCTGTGATGGGCTGGCCCCCCATCCAGGATTGTGCCCATTGCTTCCAGGATAGGCTCTGGACCCCCTGTGACCCAGTAGGATAAGCGGGTTGGAAAATGGATGGAATACGGCCCATGAAGGGCAGAGCCCTTAACAATGCAGCTGGCAGGAGTGTAAACAGCAGAGTTGGCAGGGTGCTGGCAGCAGGGCCAATGCCACCCCATTCCCCTGAGGAAAGGACGTAACCAGAGCCGTGTCCATAGCCCGACCATAATCTGAACGAGGGATAGTGTTTTACAAATAGAAGCCCGTTATTGTCACTGTACAGCCAGCAGGAACAGTGACATTCAATCTTCCCACATCCCATCCTGCTCTCCTGTGAGACACACAGACATGAAGGTGAGGAGGTAAAGCCTGGGGTCAGAGCCCAGGGGAGATAGGATTACTCTACCGGTCATATATAATATAAAAACATCTTTAATGCAATGTAGCGCAGACATTGTGGTGAAGGGCCACTCGCATACTATGTGACCCTCCAGTCCTTCTCATCAGCAGACTGCATCAGCTCTGGGAAACATGCAGTCCATTCAAAAACCAGCAGACGAAAAAAAGCCTCGACCTCACCCTAACGGAACATCTTTGGGACAAACTGGAACGCGGAACTAGGACAAGTCCAGCACGGCCCGTTTCGGAACATCTGAGGAGCGGAACACCGGCAGCTTCCTACCAAATGAAAACGGAGTCTTCTGCTTGTCATTGAAATGGCCATCAAAACCATTTCACATAACTAAGATCAGTGAAGAAGCCTTTTTGTGTGTGTAGGGCCATCGCTAAGATGGCTCCACAAAGACAATACTAATAAATGATTTCAGGTCCCAAAACAGTGCAGCAGATTTACAATAAAAGACCTAAGGTTCAGTGAAGCGCTGCTTCCAGGGTTGTGGGTTTGAAGCCCACTGCCAGTATGTATGCAGTTTGCATGCTCTCCCAGTGTTGTCTGGGTTTCCCCCAGGATTCCTCCTGCAGTTAGCCAAACTGGCATCTTGAAATTGCCCGGAGTCTGTGTGTGTCATCCTGTCTACCATGCTACCCTCTCCTGTGCCCAGGGCTGCCTGGGACTGTCTCCAGACCCCCATGCTGCGCAACCCTGACTGGGACAAGCTGTTAGAACATAGATGGATGGATGGGTGTTTTTTTTTCCACAGAATAGAGTTATTAAAAAAAGTGTCAGTTAGAAGTCCCCACGAACACACGAGCATGAACACCAGCGCGTGTGTTTCTGTGTGAGCAGGTAGTTGCGGCTTCATCCAAAAACATCAACTTAGCAGCGTAAGGGGATGAGGAGCAGACGGAGTAGAGTGGTGCATGCTGGGAGATACGCTTGCTGGCTTGGCCCTCACCCTGGAGCTCTTGGCTCTGCCTTCTTTTGATATGTAGTGCAGATGACAGGACAGAAGCCCCCTTACAGGACTAGGTCTGCCTACTGGCCAGTGCCCAGTATCTGTGACAGTGTCTGGCACCCACCAAAGGTGTTTATGACATTACACTGAAATTGAAGGGATTAACAGATCCACAATACAGCTTCCCAAACAGCAACAGTACAATGACCATAGTCCTCTAGCCTATTTAATAGTGGAATTCACTCATTACTCCGGGTGTACAGTATGTTCATTGTTGCAACACTGCAGCTAACACTGTAAATACCCAAAGCATATCAGTGCTTACAGAGTGCACATTTGCATGGTTACTAATCCGTTTAACTAAACCTTTAACTAAAACTTTAACTAAACTGTTCTGCGAGACAGCCAACGTGACGTTATCAATAATATTGCCAGTAATGGCATTTAAGCAATGCTGTTACTTGAAATACGCCTAACAAATGATAACAATCAATCAATAAGGTGCAAGGACAAGTACGTCATCTTCAGAATTTGTAGATAAAATGAAATAGGATTCTCGCGCAGAGTGGAAAAAGGGGCTGTAGTTTCCTTTTGGGGATATATTTGTACTTTATGCTCACAAGGGAATAGGGATAATGACAGGAAGGAGGAAGTTTACAACGGGCATCCCCGCCGTATACCTGCACCCTTGCTCCAATCCACGCCGTTCAGCTCACTGCTACGGCTCATCGTGCATGTTCAGGGCAGTGACGCATTGCGGGTACAAACGCACCAATCAGAGACGGGCGCACCACAGACTCGTATAACTTATCCTTCCGCAAATTAGCTAGGTCCGTAATTTATTTATTTATTATCAATTAAATTCATCAATAAATAAAACAACTCTAACTTACTTTAAATATGAACGTATTTTTATAATTTTTACATATGTTTTTCTGCCGCTATCTTTTTCTGACGCACTGTACTTGGAGGAGCTTGCAGCGGCGGAGAGATACTAGGAGAGGGGAGGTGTTTATGAACAACCATTTCTGGCAGGTCGGGGTCAGTAGCTTTCGTCCAGTAGGAGGTTGGGAGTGTTGAAGTAGAGTTGTTAGCAAAAATGGTGAGTGATATTTGTTTGTATGTTTATGAGGCTGAATAGTAATATTTAGTATGGTATTTCTTTTAAGTGTAGCGAGGGGGGGGATTAACTCCCTCTCAAGGATTTTCTGTGCTTTTGGGAGGCGTCCCGCCAAAACATCAACGCGCGCCGCTTTAGGGACCCGTGTGGTCAGTTTACAACGGAACCGCGGCGCCATCTGCCTGCTTCTCTGCTGTAAACCCAGGCCACGTGTCTAGCACTGGTGCCGGCACGGCGTACACGCTGCTGTAGCCCGTTATCCCTCCTTCGCCTCGAAATGGCGGCGGTGCCCGGGATCTCGCCCGCGTTTCCCGGCTCCGGAAAGCACGGCCCAGGCGGAGTCCCCGTTCGCCGCGGCGGGCCGCGCTTAGGCCGCGCTCGCACTCGGTGTTTCACTCGCTTTCGACGTTTCCTAATGAAGTTACTGATACGGGCGATAAGGCCGGGGCAGCCGCTTAGTGAACGTCTTGCGGAGGGGTGTACGCGGCCCGACGTTAGGAACCGGGAAGGCCGCGGGGGCGGGTCCTGCTGCGCCTGCGCAGTTATGCTCGGTGCTGCTGGTGTCGCGCCGCTGTCAGACGCCCTTTTTGCGTGTGGGTAGAGGCTGCTGGTCCGGGGGTGTCCGAGACCAGCTCTTTGTATGGGCTGTTGTTAGTGTTTTCGTATTTCTTTTAAAATCCAGGCAAATCCGGTCGTTAATGTGCAATAGATGTTGCTGAAGCTTGACATGGAGTCTTCTTTGTCTCTCCAGGCTGATCAGCTAACGGAGGAGCAGATTGCTGGTGAGAAGGTTTTTTTCTCTGTCTCCCTCTCAATCCCTGCACACTCCTCTCTTCCTTTCTCTCTGTTGGTGCAAAACCCCTGCCTCTTCCTAGCACTCATTCTGTATTGCCTCTCCTCCCACCTTTTATGGCTTACCAAGCTCAGGATTGACTGCAGTCCAGGAGAGTGGGCTTGGGATATGGCTTAATGGTCTTGGCATTTTTCCTTTCTCTGGATTTCCTCATTTTGGGGAAAGTGCTTTTGACATAGGACCCCTTTCTGTGACTCCAGCTTTGACCGTGACAGCATGTTGGCTCTGTGGTACTGGAAAGCCAAATTGCATGTGAACATTGCCTGTGCAAACTGCTGCAAATTTCAGATTGTTGAATTTGAGGTTCTAGTTGCAGTTCTGCGGTGTGAAGATCTGACACTCGTTGTGTTTGGCATCTTGGAGAAACCTCTTCTCCTGCCTTGGTGTTGGTGTCAAATTCTAAGCTGATGTCTCCTTGCACACAGAGCGGATCAGTCTGTACTGTAGAGATGATGCGGTGTTGTACTGCTCTGTAGGAGGCAAGATAGGAGAAGCTACTCTGCTCTTATCTGGGTCTAATGGTTGATACAATGGGTCTAATTCTCTCGGGGTGTTTGTATAGGAAGAGACACTCAGCCCAGATAGCTGGTATGTTTTGGTATTTCTGTTCAGACAATGTGGAATTTATTGATTTTTTAGATCTTAGGTTTTGGTGGCGTTGGTGACATTCAGAATGTTTGACTGGGCAGATCCTGAATGCCAGGTTGCCTACCTTTGGCATCTTGAGTGTTGGCCTGTTGCAGGCGGTGATGTACACATTTAGCAGCTTTCCCATTTGACCCTCATGTCCAATACCATCTGTCCATTTGGTTACTCAGACGTCCACTAGGTATTGGTGATAATTTCATTTCAGCTTTAAAAGGAAGCGTGTTTTAATCTCATTACTCTCAACCCAATGCTTTGTTTGGGTGTGCCCTTGGGAGGTCTGTACCATAGGTTTGTGGTCTTTGGGGGACTCCTGCAACTGGCCGCTCCCTGCAGTATTTTTACTTAATCCATGGATTTATGCACATTGAACAGATGGACTTGTGAACTGCCACACTTAAATTTTATCACTTGTGTCGCACTCTCAGTATTTTATACCCTTTTTTCCCCTCTCTCAATGTGCTCCTATTTGTGCTTCAGTGGTTGAGAGGTGTTTTCCCACAAGCTGAAGCGCAGGGCAGGTGTTGCTCCTTGTTGCCTTGAGATCAGTAAGTTGAGGCTTACTGCATGTCAGTGTGCTCTCTGACAGTCATGGTTTTGGGTTCTATCAGCAGTATGGATTAGTTTCACTTTGGATGTGTGTGTCATGTGCGTCTTGGTGGGGTGTATGTTGCTTTGCAACTCTGACACCCTCTGGCTTTTTATTCCAGAATTCAAGGAGGCCTTTTCTCTATTTGACAAGGATGGTGATGGCACAATCACCACCAAAGAACTGGGCACAGTCATGCGTTCTCTGGGTCAGAACCCTACTGAGGCGGAGCTACAGGACATGATCAATGAGGTGGATGCTGATGGTGAGGTTTTTTTCCCCCCCTCATCGAACACAGCACTACATAAGCAGAAGATTGTAATGTGCTGTGGACTGATGTTCATGTGTGTGTGTAGTCGTTTCATTGTGGCCTTTTTGAACTGTTCCCTAGGAAATGGAACAATAGACTTCCCAGAGTTCCTTACCATGATGGCCAGGAAAATGAAGGACACAGACAGTGAGGAGGAGATCAGGGAAGCCTTCCGTGTCTTCGATAAGGTGAGGAGGACTGTTTTTAACCCAGAAACAAATGTGGCTCTGTCTGGTCATTCATGTAGCACTCAGTCCAGTTTCAAAATGGGCAGTTCTGCTGTCATCTGTGTTTGCATGCAGTGTTTGTTCAGTCTGTGTATAAAATGGGGAAGTTGAAACTGAAGGATTGGTGGCCAGTATTTACATTGGAATAGTTAATTTTGCTTTTAGCACGTTATCACTGATATTGCCTGTAATGGCATTTAAGCAATGCTGTTACTTGGAATACACCTAACAAATAACAATCAATCAATAAGGTGCAAAGACAAGTACGTCGTCTTCAGAATTTGTAGATAAAATGAAATGGGATTCTCGCGCAGTGTGGCAAAAGGGGCTGTTGGTTCCTTTTGGGAAAGTATAAAATTCTTAATCATGGTGTGCTTCCTGGAAAGTGAGTGGTGTTTAGTGAAAAATCTATTATCTACAGTTGCTAAGGGGGCTGTTTTTTGTTTTTTTTTAGTGTTACAGCCCACATTTGAAAATGTCCTCTTCATTTTGCCAAGTAAAATGTATTACTAAACCGCACCAGTGTTCAGTGTTTAGCTTCTTTAATATTGGCATATCCTCAATATTTGAATAACGAATATAGTTATGGAAGGAGAATTCAGTTACATAGAGGATCTCTAGGATTTGTTTAGGTGACTTGCTAACTAGCTTAACTTATACAGCGTGATACTACTGAAGCTGTACACTTGTTATGTTTTTAAATGTTATCTGTATATGTGAAGTAATGTTTATTTGAACCTTGTCGAGCATTTGACAAAGGACTTAGACTTGGCTTTGTGCTGTTATGATGGTTTTTGATCAGGCTGTGACTATAGGAGTGCATTCGGGTGCATGTGGTGACACTTATGAGTCAAGCTGACTAACGTGCCCATCTGCATCTATAGGATGGCAATGGCTACATCAGCGCAGCTGAGCTGCGCCACGTCATGACCAACCTAGGGGAGAAGCTGACGGATGAGGAGGTGGATGAGATGATCAGGGAAGCGGACATAGACGGAGACGGCCAGGTCAACTATGAAGGTACGTGAGCTGCGGCCGGACAACTCTTGCTGCTGTGAGCAAACACAGGATGTCCGCTTCCTGTCAGTTATTCCTTATGAGTAAAGTGCAAAGTTGCCCCCTTAGATTTCCATGCTGCTGTTGTCCCCCCCCCTCCCTAAAATGCATTACATTTCAGGTGCAGTGACTATTAGTTGCACAACTTAGATGTTTGACCTTGTTCAGTTGCTGCTTTTATCCATGTATCTATTTAAGTTTTAATCAATCTATTTCTGGTATTTGTGCATGGTTAAATTAGGCCATATACTGTTCTCTAGAAACTGAGCTTGTAGCTGTTGTGAAGTGTAGTATATGGGAGATGGAAGCGGAGCTGGGCTTATTCCACTGTATCTTGACTTGTCTAATGGTCATCGCCTTTACCTCTCTGCTCCTCCCCCATTCAGTCACAGTATTGGTTATTCTGTTACTCATGTGGTACATTGCATTTCCTAATTGATTCCCTGTAATTCCCACAGAGTTCGTACAGATGATGACAGCGAAGTGAAGGCCTTGTACAGCATCCGTGTAAAACTTTCCCTCTAATTTATCTGTTTCACATCCCCTGTGCCCCCTGCTGTCCAAAGGAACTGCATGTTTACCACTTTGGATTTGCCTTCTCACCCCCCCCTCTTTAATCTGTTGCCGTCATTTCCGTGTAATTGGAGGGGTGGTCGCATGACCCCCTGGAGTGGTTGTTTCTCTCGGAGCGTGACAGGCGCCTTACCCGGTCCCGCCCCCTCCAGCTTGGCATCGCTGGGCATTCCGGGGCTCCCATTGAAGTAGAACATCGCTCGGCAGCAATGTTGACATGCAGCCATTTCTCAGTGTGGAGGAAGCTCTCTGCATGGACTATGGACAACGTCTCTCTAAATGTGGAAACTCAGCATTGCACTACTGCAGAACAGGGGGGGGCTTTAAGAAACGGGTGTATTGCCTCATACAACTTAATTTTGTATGTGTTCTGTACTCAAGACTCTCTGCTTTAATGTTTTAGTCACTTTTTTTAAAATTGCTTATGGCACAGACTTCCCTCAAAGAATTCATTCCAAGTTGTATATTTCTTTTCCAATAAAGAGAGAAAATGTACAATTTACCCAAACTGAGAAGTAGTACTGTTTTGTAATGTGGTTGTTTGGGCTGTATTTTTAAATCTCCAGTTTGCAGGACTTGTTGGAGCATGTTAAGGGCTCTACCTTGGTGCCACAAGTACAAATCACTTATGTTCTGTATCATTAAAAATATTTGTATATCATTCCAAGGGGTCTTTTCTTTTTTCCCCACTGGCGCAAGTAGTAAACAGGCGTCGTCTGCCTTGTAAGGAAGGTGCTCGTGTCTCCTACATGTACGCCGTTTCTGCTTCCTGTTTGCTGCACTTCAGTGCCTCCCTTTCCTAAGGAGGGGTGTGTGAGCAGCCAGAAGAAGCTTCACCCACAGGTGTGGTTGGAGAAGGTCTCGAATGTCATTGATTTGTTTACGGCATGAGCGTGTTTTCTTTGTATTTGTTGTTAGATGTGCTTCAAACTAAAATGAATTAATCAGGGTAAGCAAATGGGAAAAAAATCCTTTCTTTTAGCATTAGTTCATGCCCCTCCTGCACAATAAAGTGCAGTTATTGTGTGTGGGTGAGGAGGTACAAGGAGCAGTGAATGCATTCTCCCTCCAAGCTGGTGAATGTGCTCAGGCTTAGCTGCAGTGCACACTGTGTACCTCTGTAGTGTTTTGGTATGGAGCTGTAAAAGGGTTGGGTGGGATTGGCCAGGACCGGCAGGTGTTTTATGTGTACTGTGAAAGAGCTAGCAGTGTAATTCCATGTGATTAACACCAGACAACCACAGTTACTGGGTTAAATGGAATATCAAGCGAGGGTGAGCCTTTAAATGGTCCTCAGCCATTTTTTATTGTTTCACTATCAGCAAAACCAGTGCAATGCATGTTGTGCATAGTCAGCTTGGCTAAAGGCCTTTTGGTTGCTGTGGTAATTACCGATTAGATTAGATTAGACTTTATTAATCCCACAATGGGGAAATTCTTTGAGAATTATTGGGTAGGTCATATGCTATCAAGGTCCCTGAAGGCTGGACAAGCCCCACGCAGTAGGGATAGAAGCGACCATACATTCTGGTCTTTAGGGAGCCAGGTCTCCCTTTTAATGGCTGCAGGGGGTGCCACCTTTGGCAGATAGGAGTCAGAGCTCACATAATAAATGCAGCTCTGTTCATGAGGCCTGGGACTGACAATGGACTGCGGAGGAGCACGAGAGTCATTGGTTAAAAAAACACCCATTTTTCTACTGATGTTTTTGGGTTGTCGTTGAATGACAAATATGGGGGCAGTGGGGGGTTCAGTGAGGGTATGTCTCTGTGCCTGTGATCAGAAGGTCATTGGTTCAAACCCAGACGTGGCACATCTGTAGGTGCTTGAGCAAGGCTTCTAAACTCCTAACCCTCTGGTGGCTGCCCTTCATGGCCAGCTTGGTCTCACCTACAGAGAGCAAACTGGGGGAGGCCTAAAGAGAATTTCTCCCCAGGCATCAATAAAGTATCTTTAAAAAGCATGTTGGAAAGCTCTTAACTTGAGCTTACTGTTACCATCCATTTTTTGGAAGGAGTACCTGGAGGAAACCCCATGACAACATGGGGAGAACATACAAGCTCCACATGCAGAGACTCGAACCCCAATCCCAGAAGCAGGAAGCAACATTAGACTCAAGTGAACACAATGAAACCAGAGTTACAAATGCAGTAACAAAGGTGAGATTTATTTGATTGATGAGAACTTTGATTTGTGACTCAAAGCAGAATGAAGCAATGAGTTCCAGAGGCCAAAGAACTGGTGCCCAAATTGCAGGAAGTAGACAGCTGCTTAACACCACAAAAGTGTGGCCTACGAATCACTGAACTGAATCAGGGTCTCTGAATCAGAATTCTCTGATCTCAGTAAAAACCATTTTGATGAATACCAAGGCATAGCCTATTCCCCAGATAGCAAATCTAAACATCTCTGAGCCTTTTTGGGAAGTCTCGGACTGCAGCATGTGAAATAAGCTTCCACCTCTTTCATTCCTCAAAAACTGGAGGCTTTTCCCTTTGAAGAATGGTCCCAAATCTTTCCACACCCAGTCCAGGACAGCGTTCCAAGAAGAATTAGGCGCACCCTGACATTCCGGAACATGGTCCCGGTTCACCAGTACCCGTTCAAAGTGTGTCTATACTGAATATTGGCTGCTTGATGTCATTATACTGTTTGGTGTTTGTTATTTTGTTCACCCATCAGAAGAGAGTGAGAATAATATTGGGTGAGATTCATTAGTCAAACGTTTACCACACAGTTGAAGGTGTTGGCTGATGCAAAAATGAAGTCTCCCTTAACTTAAATGTGTTTTGCTTACTGTGTCTCTGTGAAGGTGTGGTCTTGGGTGTGTCTAGCTCATGAATCACTCACCTTGAGCTGGTGTAACTGCCTGCCACCTACAGACAGCTCTGACTTGTTCAATGCCAAGTAATATCTGACACATGACAGACTGGTGTCTAGTGTGATCGGTAAGCTTGTGTCAAAGTTGGCACTGAATGTTTTCTAAGATCCCATGGATCTCGGCATAAGAAAAAAGGGCATCGTTGTGTAAACCTGAGCTGTACCAACTTGTTTTCTGGCTACCAGGATATTCATGAGGAGCGTCTGTATTCTTCAGTGACAGGAGAATGATGGCGTGAAACTAGCCACATGTCTATGCTGCAGGAAGAATGCGTCCGTAACTGTAACACCTGTCATGTGATGGTGACTGGAAAATGCTGATCGCCAGAGTAGTCAAAGAGACTGCACAACGAGGACTGCAAGCAGAACCAGACCTTTACTCACGCAGGAGCTGGTTTGCATTTTCATCATTTGCAGAACTAGAAACAGACGACTGAACATAACCCTTTATTTGAGTCTTTAGAATGTTTTTAACCCACAGTGAACCAGATCCAAGGTGATCGACATTTATAGATTATAAGTTGCTTGATGGTTTAGGCTGATCTATCCTTTTGCAATCTTGTTTGTTATCTAGACCAGTGCAGGCATTTGTATATCTGGATAAATGTGGGCTGTGAGTCTCTGCAACTGCTGTGTCCGGCACTGGAGAGACCCCACGGGTTTCCCTCAAATCTACGCTATTGCCGTCCTTATCGGAAAATTCACTTGTAGGAGCAGGAATGGTGTGCGGTGGAGATCTGCTTCTGACAACGTTTGGTAGAGAGAGCAGGACCTGTCAGGCACCTCGTGAGAGCAGACGAGGGTGAATGCAGAGCAGCAGAGAGAAGGGCAGAAGAAATCGCATCAGTGCAAAAGAATCGACTCAGTTCAGGAGTCAGTAAGCAGTTCCTGAGGTGAGCTGAACTGAGCAGGGAGTGGGCCGGCCTCGGATTCATCAGCGTGCTCATGCTCCACACTCACAGCTTTGGAGACCAGCCTTGATCACACAGCACTGCACTCATATTTATTCACTCACCTGCATCTTTTATCTAAAATATCTACCAACTTGCCTGGGCAGCTGGATAATTAGCTTAAGCAGTTCCAGAACTCAAGGTTAAAGGTCCGTGGACTTAATCAATGTTACTTGTAGTTCTATCTTACAGTCAAATGCGAAGTGATGGAGGAAAAGGCTGATGGACTGGATCAACACCTGATGCCCATGGTGGTAACTGGAGCTCTTGGCACTGGGATTGATCAGTGGGGTCACCTAATACTCTGGGCCCGAACCAGGAGCCAGATGGTGCAAGCTGGGGGAAAAAAAATACCTTTCCGAAAAAAGTGATCCCTGCAGTGCTGCAGATAGATGGTGGCTTCACAAATCTGATGACGGGACATTTCTGGGACCCTCTTACTGGTAGATGTTTCATTGATCTCACCTCATCTTCATGGGAAGTGAGCTAAATGCGAACCGGACTTCCCTGAAAGGAGAAATAAGACCTGAGCTAGCAGTAGCGGTTTTTAAGGGTGGTCTACACTGTCTGATACCTGGCAGGTACCTGATCCTGGGCCAGGTGTCCAGTTACCCATCACTTAAGACCTGGCCGTGACCAGCCATTGTTCCGTGTACGGAGTGACCGGTGGAACCTCGGTTGAGCTGAATGGACTCTTGATGCTGAACAAAGGGGTCCTTGTTGGCATAGTAATAACGTTGGCATGATGTCTGACCACTGCAGGAAAGGGGAGCCCGTCCAGGTGAATCTGATCCTTTGGATCCTGTGAGCTGTAGCCAGGAGTTGAGCCCAGGCTGAATATGAGTGCGCTTCTGGGTCTCCGCAGGATATCGACTGTGAGTATAAAATGGTTCTATGAAATGATAAAGGTTCTGGGTGCGTTTGCTTTACTCAGAGTGCCATAGACACTACAGCAAGAACAGTGTGAGGTGGATGCTGAGACATGCAGTATATTAACAGCCTCACATTATTCTCTACACACACTTGGCTAATGCTAATTGTTAGTATTAAAACCTCTCTGAATTGCCTGAGTCGTGTAATAGTGGCCGTGATTATCACCACTCAAACCATGTGTTTGCTTGGCCTCCAAGGTTTGGGGGCCCCTTTTGACCACAAACAGTCATTACACTAATTATTAAATTTGCATGTCCCTTACTTAGGAGTTACAGTAGCTACATATCTAGCTAGCTATAATCCTCTCATACTAATCACTAGCTATTTAACTTATTTAAACATCTCAAGGAGGGAAGTGAGGCAGGGGGCCTCAAAGTGACTGTGTGGTCCCAGAAAAGAGAAACCCACCCCTGGATGAGGGGGACTTCTGAGGGTATGTGAGAATTGCTGCTGATTGGTGCAGAGCGTATAATATAGCTTCTTGGTAAAATGCTGGCTTTCTTCCACAGGCTGGTTACATAATCAGTCAATCTCTCCATCTGAGTCGAGACAGATGGTGCCGAGTAAATGATGCCGGCAGCTAATGAAGGAGATCCTGGGCTGACAGGCGTCTATGAAGAGAAGGTGCTTTGTGGGCATCTCCAGTGGAAGAGCTGCTCAGCTGGATCACACTGTACTTCTCATCTGATCCTACTGGCAAGAATGTGTCCCAGGGTCTTGAGTCTTTTGCTCCACAAGCGTGATGTTTGAACTATAACTAATAGCTAATGAATCATCAGCACCCACACAGTTGACCAAAACTCTTGCTTTTCTAGACCAAATCTGCCCTGCTTTTCCCAAGCCCTGGGTCCTCCTCTCTGCTTCCAAAAACACAACGTTGCCTGGCTAGCTCACTTAAGATGCAATGAGAGCTGGAAAAGGTGGTAGGCAAAGTGTGACAGATACCTCAAGGATCTCTTCAGAGAAACCCAACAAAAGGTTGTTGGCCAACACACTGCAGCTTTCACAAGCAACCATGTGGGTTTACGTCTCAGTAACTCACACATGTAGTTTTACAGCTTGCTTAATGGGTGTGTCTGTCTCACTCTGGCTGTGTCTATGTGAAGTAGAAATGCAAGTGCTGCTTCAGCACGGAGCTGTACAGTGCGGGTTAGTGTACAGCAGGCTCACTGGATAATTCTGGAGACCAAACTACGGGCTTGATTTGAGAAAGTTACAGGGTGGCATTACAAAGAGCAAACACTTCTTGTCAGACTTAAAATAATTAATAACCTTGTTACTGTCATTGACTTACTGCTTGACTGAAGTCTTGCTTGGCGTGTTCTTGGTTGTGGTCTCCTGGTTGGTGTTGTGTGACCCATGTCTCAGGCCGTCTGACAGACGTCAGTCATGCAGCTCTGCATTCTCAGCCCACAAATCTATCTCTCTAGTCATAATCCCAGAGATTTGAAACACTAAGGTCACCCATTTTGATTTCAGTTCCCCAAATTAAAAACACTCAACAGTTCACCTCTGATCATCTAAAAATACAGCTGCTGATGTATGTGGACACATCAGGGTGAACATCATACCAGCTTCTGATTGGCTGAGTGTGCAAACGGGTGACTGGGGTCACGTGACCCGGCATGACTTCATCTTGCAGGGACCCAGTGCGTCTCTGCACTGTCCTGCTCGACCTGCTGCTCTGGAATATGTCTGCAGCAGACGACCAGGCAGGCGAGCTGCAGCAAAGCCTTGGGGATGAAACAGCGCAGCGTGACGGAGATGCTCGGACTGACCTGCAAGCCGGGCCGACACGCGCTGGACACGACCCGCCGCTCCATCGAGGCGGCAATTTCCTGTCGTTATCCTTCTTCATTTGCTCTTTTTCAGTAATGTATCATAAGGTACATTCACCGATTCCAGAGAATCCACAGCAAAACGACTAGCAGTTTTGGGGCCTCCCCTAGTGCAGTGACTGGTTGTGGCCAGCAGGGGGGGTCCCCAAAACCCGACACCGCCACTGAGCAGAGAGCAAACACCCTCCTGAATCCCATGGCTACTCCAAACAAGGGTGTACTTCTGTGGACCCTGCAAATGGGCACCCCCCCCCCCCCCCCAGGCTGTGATGGTGGGTGGGGGGGGGGGGGGGGGTGTCACAAAGCTGCGCTGGCCCGGCCCAGGAACACTGGTAAATAATTCAGCACTGGACTGTAATTACACTCTGGGTTGCGCCGACCCCGGGACAGAGGGCAAGACTCCGTGGATCCTTCATTCCAAAAAGTTTACACTCTTCATCTTTCGTTCACCGAAACCAAAGGCAATCAGAAGACAAATATGATGTCATCTTCAGCGGAGAGCTGAGAGGAAATGGAGGTGTCTGCAAGCTCGCGGTAGGCAGATGGGGGGGTTGGCAGAAGGGGGGGTAGGCAGATTGGGGGGGTAGGCAGAAGGGGGGGTAGGCAGATTGGGGGGGTAGGCAGAAGGGGGGGTAGGCAGATTGGGGGGGTAGGCAGAAGGGGGGTAGGCAGATTGGGGGGGTAGGCAGAAGGGGGGTAGGCAGATTGGGGGGGTAGGTTTCAGGGTGTAGGCAGAAGGGGGGTAGGCCTCAGGGTGTAGGCAAATGGGGGGGGTAGGCCTCAGGGTGTAGGTAGATGGGGGGGTAGGCAGATGGGGGGTAGGCCTCATGGTGTAGGCAGATGGGGGGGTAGGTCTCAGTGTGTAGGCAGAAGGGGGGTAGGCAGATGGGGGGATAGGCCTCAGGGTGTAGGCAGATGGGGGGGTAGGCAGATGGGGGGAAGGCCTCAGGGTGTAGGCAGATGGGGGGTAGGCAGATGGGGGGATAGGCCTCAGGGTGTAGGCAGATGGGGGGGTAGGCCTCAGGGTGTAGGCAGATGGGGGGGTAGGCAGATGGGGGGTAGGCCTCAGGGTGTAGACAGAAGGGGGGGGTAGGTCTCAGGGTGTAGGCAGATGGGGGGGTAGGCAGATGGGGGGTAGGCCTCAGGGTGTAGACAGAAGGGGGGGTAGGTCTCAGTGTGTAGGCAGAAGGGGGGTAGGCAGATGGGGGGATAGGCCTCAGGGTGTAGGCAGATGGGGGGGTAGGCAGATGGGGGGTAGGCCTCAGGGTGTAGACAGAAGGGGGGGTAGGCAGATGGGGGGGTAGGCCTCAGGGTGTAGACAGAAGGGGGGGTAGGTCTCAGTGTGTAGGCAGAAGGGGGGTAGGCAGATGGGGGGATAGGCCTCAGGGTGTAGGCAGATGGGGGGGTAGGCAGATGGGGGGTAGGCCTCAGGGTGTAGACAGAAGGGGGGGTAGGCAGATGGGGGGGTAGGCCTCAGGGTGTAGGCAGATGGGGAGTAGGCCTCAGGGTGTAGACAGAAGGGGGGGTAGGCAGATGGGGGGGTAGGTCTCAGGGTGTAGGCAGATGGGGGGGTAGGCAGATGGGGAGTCTCATCACGATACACTGAACTGTGCCCAAATTCGGGTTTGCTGTAGATATCAGGGGAAATACTTCTGCGTTGTAATATGCTGCAGTTTCAAACAGATGGGGTGTTTCATCGAGGATGTGTGCAGTGGTGGTGTATTTATCTCATAGAACACTGATAATTACCTCATAACCTGCATAAAGCAGCAAGACTTCAAGGTGAATGTACTAAACCTCTAATGTAAATAAGCAAATTGGCAGTGATTAGTGTACAAAAAGTGTATAGCAATCCATCCATCCATCCATCCATCTTCTACTCGCTTATCTGGATGAGGGAAGCAGTGTGACACATTGGTCATTTTCATACATTTCGTAAAAATGAAAATGAAAGAACTCAGCAGTTGTCTCTGGTCTCCCCTACTGGGCCCAGAGCTTGACTGACTTATTCTCCAGTGCTTTCAGTGTATAGATATGTCTGTCCAATCCAACTGCACAAGGGCGGCCAGAGATATTGCTTGGAGAGGAAAGAGAAGTTGAAGTAAATAGTCACAGAAATATGCACTGAAAGCACACCAGTAGAGGTAAGAGACGCACGCTGAACCACATCAGGGATGAGAACCTGAAAGCAGCCATGCGGTGGGTGATACCTCAGCACCACACTAGTCCAAATGGACCAGTGTGAGATTTTTCCGGTGGCTGGAGTGCCAATCCTGCCACCAACCCCCAAACGTCCCTGTAAGTTGGAGGACCTCCTTGCAGGGCTGGATGTAGATTGAGAATTCCGGATCGTTCCCACTGGTCCTCCTGTTGCCGGGGAACATTGAGGGCAGTTCCACTGCTTCCATAGAATATCCACAGCAATTCCGCAGGAGCCAGTTGATATCCAGGCTAGAAAGGGTCCTATCTGAACAAAAATTATTAGGAAAATGTGGAAGCACCAAAAAAAAATGCAAGCCTGAGGTGAAATGTAGGGCTTGCAGGCTAAGCGGCCTTGTGGAGAATTGTGTGCATTCGTAGGCAACAAGCTGCTCCCTTTAGTGACACACTGCCACTGTCCACACTGCTCCTCCACTGCCGTCCTCTGCTGTCACTGGCAGTGACACATAGACAGAAACACGGTTAAAAAATTCACAAGCACACAAAGAGCCTAGCAGCGAATTCATCCTGTGCACGCACACACACACACACACACACACACACACACACACACACACACACACACACACACACACACAGGTGCATGTTAGCACACGCTCGCTGAAACACACAAAGCTACCCCTAGGACTGGGACGGACAGATAGTTGCAGTCACACACACTATAACACACACATATACGCAAAAACACACACATATAAGAAGCCCTTTCATCTCCAGATCTGAGCTCCATCTTCTCACTACTGTGACCCAGTTAGCGCCTCTCCAAGAGATCCTATCAATTACGGTCTCCTGGTGACTGGGAATCCCCATCACCATGGCAACCACCCATTCTACCATGATTCTTTGCGTATAAATATGAATATCTGATTGTTTGCCACTAGTTCAAAAATGTGAGAGAGAGCTGGTATCTCTCTGTCTCTCTGAGTTAGTAAAAATCCCGTGTTCTTGTTCTCTAAGCTCTTTTATCTTGTTCTTCGGCTCTTTTATCCTAAGTGATGTGCATTTCTTTATTTTTGAAAATAAAAGGGTGAGACAGACCCTGGAACAACTGGGACTTAAAGGTCCTGGTCAGATACCCAATGGTGAAATCAGTCTGCTGAGCCTGGGATTCAAACTGGCAACATTCTGATCGCAGGTAGAGAGCTCCCCTTTAGTGTGTCTGTGTGATGATAACTGAACATCTCATTATTAAGAGGCGTGCAAGTATGTACCTGTGACGGTGGCACATTGCAGGTGAGTGTTTGATTAGAATCTATGTATTAGTGGCCTGGAATGACCTGGTAGCGTTTGAATATTCCATCCTGTTCTCTCTGTTCTGACACAGAGAGACACATGTAAATATATAGGTGAGACCAAAGCTTTATATCAGAGGCAGCAGTCAGCGTTAAGGGCCTTTCCCAAGTGCCCAGAGCTGATATGATCACTGAGCCAGTAGAATTTGCACCCACAGCCTTCTGGACACAAGCACATAGCCCTACCCTGCTGAGGTAAACTGCGAACACCTGGCAAGGAATGAAAACCTTCTAGGAAAGATATTTTATGACTTCATTACAGCATATTAATCTCTCCATTATCAGTGACGTGTTATCCGGTTAGATTCAGTGATCTGGAGCTCATCCCAGAAACGCTGGGCACCAGGCAGGGCACACCCTGCTCAGGATACCAGTCTATCACAGGGCACACCCTGCTCAGGATGCCAGCCTATCACAGGGCACCCGGTAGGGCACATGCTGCTCAGGATGCCAGTCCATCACAGGACACACCCTGCTCAGGATTCCAGCCCATCACAGGGCAGCAGGCAGGGCACACCCTGCTCAGGATGCCAGCCTATCACAGGGCACCCGGTAGGGCACATGCTGCTCAGGATGCCAGTCCATCACAGGACACACCCTGCTCAGGATGCCAGTCTATCACAGGGCACAATTACACAAACACCAGCAAATGAGAGTTAAGGACTCGCCTGTTTGAACATGAGCTGAGCTGAGGTGGAATCCATACTCAAAACCCCAGAGCAGGAATTGGAATCCGCTTCCTCGTTCTGCCTATTCTGCATATATATATATATACATGTGAAAATGAAAGAACTCTGCAGTTGTCTCTGGTCTCCCCTACTAGGCCCAGAGCTTGGAGCTTGACCGCCTTATCCTCCAGTGCTTTCAGTGTGTGTATATATATATATATATATATATATATATATATATATATATATATATATATATATATATATATATATATATGTATGTATATAGAGAGAGAGAGAGAGAGAGAGAGAGAGAGAGAGTCCCCACAAAGATGTGTGTGTGTGTGTGTGTTATATATTACATGTCTCACCTTGAAGACTCTGGCTTGAGTTCTTAAGGCAAATTAAAGCAAATGTTGTTTTCTTTAAATTGTGAGAATTACAACATGTATCACATTCTGTTCCAAATTCCAGGTTCTTTTCCAGTAAGTTCCTGATTCCCTCCCCAAACACCCCACACTCTTTGTTCAGTGTGTAGAGAGAGACTGGAAAATGTAAAATTCTTATTATTATTACTAATGGGGAGCAAAGGAGTGTTACGTATTCATTAAAAGCAAAACAAAAGCAGGAAATAGAAGAAAATAATAGTGGTTTATTCCCAGGTGGAGATTTGGACCACACACTCTCAGGGTCCTGTCACTTTGGGATCATGGTTGTCGCATGCAGAGCCCCTTGTGGTCTGTTTGGGAAGTGCGGCAGCACCCACGTGCCGGTACAGAAGACGTTCTGTTCTAGGGCTGTGGTGCCTCCCAGAAGATGGGAGTGTAGCGCACATGGCCTGGAATGACCTGAGGAGGAGGGACCTCCCACTGAATCTGCCCAGGAAACGTCTGGCTGGACACAGCGCAGCGACACGCACACCAGCAGCGATAATCACAATCAGAGTCTTTATTCTCCAAGTATAAACTGTACAAGGATTTTCTTTTGGTTGCATGACAGACACCAGTGCTTCCTAATCCAATCCACTTTTTGCTCCCTCCCAGCTCACTGCCAGAAACCCCAAGGTCCGCATTTGGGAAACTCTGGCCTGGGGGCAGAAGCTGTTCAGGGAGTGGCTGGGAGGGGAGGGACCGGGGCGGTCAGGGCCAAGGAGGGAGATGCTGGGAGGGGAGGGATCGGGGTGGTCAGGGCCTGGGAGGGAGATGCTGGGAGGGGAGGGACCGGGGTGATCAGGGCCGAGAAGGGAGATGCTGGGAGGGGAGGGACCGGGGTGCTCAGGGCCGAGGAGGGAGATGCTGGGAGGGGAGGGACCGGGGTGTTCAGGGCCGAGGAGGGAGATGCTGGGAGGGGAGGGACCGGGGTGCTCAGGGCCGAGGAGGGAGATGCTGGGGGGGGAGGGACCGGGGTGCTCAGGGTCGGGGAGGGAGATGCTGGGGGGGAGGGACCGGGGTGGTCAGGGCCGAGGAGGGAGATGCTGGGAGGGGAGGGACCCGGGTGGTCAGGGCCGAGGAGGGAGATGCTGGGAGGGGAGGGACCGGGTGCATGGCTTTGACGTTATTTTGCCAGGTTGGTTCCTCATCCTTCATCAGTACAGGTCTTTGAGGGGGCAGACAGCCAGGGATTTTTCCCACACGTGGCACAATTTGGGGTCTCTGCTGTGAGTGTGATGTTTCAGACGCTGAGCGGGGGTCCAGCTGCAGCCCTTCGGCAATCAGAAGGTGTTTGTTTGGCCAAGCTGGACTCGTTTTGTATTGTAACATAAAGGTGACTCGGCGCAGCGGCGGCGCGTGCCGCCCTGCAGAGCGACCTGTCCTTACCGCCTACACCATCTCAAATCAGCTCCAGCGATACTGCAGCTCAGGTGATGCACAGAAGCGTTCAGCTGCTGCCTGAAGTGCCCTGGTTCCGGACACCAACCTAAAGCCGGCATGTCCTTCTGAGAAAAGTGCAACGTATTGCCAGTATCACATGGGGAAAGTACCTCTAAACCCCTGCTTTTGAAACGTCATCACCCCCCCCCCCCCCCCCCCCCCCAGTGTGCAGTGTGCATGATCACAGTGAGACCATGTGGACTGATTGGCTAACCCCAGTCGACCCGTGCCATCCATCCGTGTCCCAAACGTGGCTGATCTTACCAAGACATGTACAGCTTTTTGATGTAAAAACAGAGTAATACCTCGCTGGTGCTGTATACAGAGCGCACAGCATGTAACAGTCGTAGTGCTGCTTCCAATTACACCCCCCATGACAGGCATTCAGAAAGGCAGTCGGGGAGAATTCACTGGAAAACGAGAGCAAGGAGACTGCCTGTGCGTACAACCCTACTGCGGTTGCTAGGCAACCGCTTCCCAGCAACAACTGCATTGCGACACAGGAAGACAAATATGGAGTTTCCCATCTCACCTGCAGAGTATAGCAGAGCTTAAACAAGGTGTTCAATGTGTGTGTGTGTGCCTATGTGTGTTTGTAATTATTACATTGTGGGGACCAGATCTTCCCACAATGAGATAAAAACCTATTATTTTGATGGTTTGGGGACATTTTTTCGCCCCCCATAAACATAACCTGAATTGTATAAAAAATCTGTGACTGCAATCAAAAAACTAAAAATGCTTAAAGTGTTGTATTTTGTCTGGTTACCTATGGTTAAGGTTAGGGCTGGGTAGCGGTTAAGGTTGTCATTGTTGGAATTAGGGTTATGCCCATAGAAATTAATGGTGAGTCCCCTCAAAAACATGAATATGTGGACTGTGTGTGTGTGTGTGTGTGTGTGACCTTTGCTGCACCCCACCCAGGGTATTTCAGGGATGAATTACAGGCTGATGCTGTTAAATCATTGATGGATTTTGCTTTGCTTTTATTATGGGCTGTAAGCACCATTTATTGATTATTGCTTCTCTGCTATCCAGGCTAACGTAGCTGTGCAGCATTTACCCTGAACAGGGAGACACTCGTGCACAGACACCTCACTAAGCACATGCCTTAAGCAAGACACCGTCTGCTTCCTCTACTGCAGTTCTGAGAGAATAACAAAATATCTTCCTGATCTTTCATGGTTGGTTTTGCCCCAAAATGAGAGATAAATGTACCCTATGTGTCCTGCTTTCTTAAAGTTGCTCCTTCATGGGTTATTATGTCCTCAAAACAACTTCAGAGCAGAGAGACATGCTGGCTGGCTTTCAGTTCGTCAGCACCGCTACCGACACCCAGCACGTTAAGAGAGATACCATGGTTCACTGGACTAGCCTATAATGCTGTGCTGCCACCTGTTGTACAGAGACAGAAGTGCACAGATCATCTCAACAAGTAGCTGCTAAGAAAACAAAGAATAATGTTTTCTTTCAGTGCTGCTGGAAAGATATTGAGCAAAGCCTTCAGGCTGCTCCTCCCAGTACTGAAGAATTCCCACGTAGCCGGCATGAAAAGCATCCTGACAGGGAGCATCTCCACCCAGTTCAGGAGCCGCACACAGGGGAGGTACAGGGCGCTGCAGAGGGGTGCGCGGTCAGCTGGAGGCACAATCACACCTGCACTCCCCAACCTCCGAAACATCTAGATCAGACAGAACAGGGAGCTGCATCACAGCACTGACCCTGAACAAACTCATCAGGAAGGTCAGCTCCATCACAGCACTGACCCTGAACAAACTCATCAGGAAGGTCAGCTCCATCACAGCATTGACCCTGAACAAACTCATCAGAAAGGTCAGCTCCATCACAGCACTGACCCTGAACAAACTCATCCAGAAGGTCAGCTCCATCACAGAACTGACTCTGAACAAACCCATCAGAAACGTCAGCTCCATCACAGCACTGACCCTGAACAAACTCATCCAGAAGGTCAGCTCCATCACAGAACTGACTCTGAACAAACCCATCAGAAACGTCAGCTCCATCACAGCACTGACCCTGAACAAACTCATCCAGAAGGTCAGCTCCATCACAGAACTGACCCTGATCAAACCCATCAGGAAGGACAGCTCCATCACAGCACTAACCCTGAACAAACACATCAGGAAGGTCAGTTCCATCACAGCACTGACCCTGAACAAACACATCAGGAAGGTCAGCTCCATCACAGCACTGACCCTGAACAAACCCATCAGGAAGGTCAGCTCCATCACATCACTGACCCTGAACAAACTCATCAGGAAGGTCAGCTCCATCACAGCACTGACCCTGAACAAACTCATCAGGAAGGTCAGCTCCATCACACAACTGATCCTGAACAAACCCATCAGGAAGGTCAGCTCCATCACAGCACTGACCCTTAAAGATATCCACTGAAACCAAAAAACCTATAAAAACACTTGAAATTATTTTTAAGAATATGAGAACATATTGCAAAATATATGGTCCCTAAAGTCATGGGCATAATGTCTGGGGGGTTTTGAGCGGGTTGTAACCCTCCAGTAATGAAAACTGACTTATACAACCCCCCCAGTAATCCTCTCTCTTCCTAAATGGGTTGAGATCTCAACCCCCAACCCCCCAATGTTCAAACAAAATTTATGCCCTTGTCTGAAGTGCTTCAGGGAGAAGACGACGCAGAGCTTTTGCTCCGAGTTATGTTAGGACAGAAGCGCAGTGACAGTGAATAGAGGAATGTGACAGGGAAGGGAGGACGAAAGAGGAATTAAATTTCAGGATGGGAGGGTCAAAAATAGCGGGAAGGAACAGCAACAAAAGGAGAGTAGTGGTAACATAAGTATGTAACGGGAATCGGCATGGAGGAGCTGCGAGTGAGGAGGCGGGGCGCGGGCATGCTGACACAGCTGCAGCTGCACTGGGATGAATGCAGGCGCAGCCCCCGGTCAGGTGACAGCCACAATCCAATGGGAGGCGAGCCGCAGGTATGGCACTCGCTGCATCCCTCTGACTGTACAGGGCTGCCAGCTCTCATGCAAGAAATCTGTATTATTCCATTATAACCCTAAAATTAGCTACAAGCTGCCTTGTGGTAGTTTGCAAACCCTACGGACCATTTTCAACGTAATAAAACTACGTTGTTAGTCTCCCATGTAAGTAAAATAGGTCTGGGGGGGCGAGGGAGGGTGTGGAGAGCCCGGGGGGGCGGGGGAGGCCGTGGAGAGCCTGGGGGGGGGCAGCGTGGTTTCTTACATGAGAAAAAAATACACAAAAGAACATCACGACAACACAGCAGATGAATGAATGAATAAAGGAGTTAATATTCTAACAGATTAAAATCATTAGGCAACATATTCATACTGCTGTCCGGCCTGATTTATCTGTTAAATTGGGTTAAACTGAGATGTCCAGGCTCTGCCCAGATGAGGTCATCACCGCTGCCCTGTACAGGAAAAAAAAGCTATGGAGATGGATGGATGGATGGATGGATGGATGGATGGATGGATGGATGAGTAGACAGTCACATTAACTGTGGGGCAGAGGGTTTGCCCAGCGAGCTTCAGGCTAAATCGCTATTCGTTTAGGGAGTAATGAATTCGTTAAAGACTAACAATCTGATGCATCACAGTAAAGCCCCAGTTCTGTAACAGTCGCTGGTGAGTCACTCTGACCCCATTATTGCAACATGCAACATTCACCTTTAAATCTGGGTGTAGCTGGGTGTCACTGACGCCTCACGCTGTCCGCGTTCTTCACACCTGCAGATTTGCTTCACACCTGCAAGCACCGACTGACCTTGTAGCCTCATTACCAACCGTGTCGACTCCCCTGCATTTCGCCATCTCCGACATGCTGAAGCCTTAGAGGGGGGCAGATCGCCATCTCCGACATGCTGAAGCCTTAGAGGGGGGCAGATCGCCATCTCCGAGGACTGCAGCCTATCAGGGGGGCAGATCGCCATGGCCGTGGGGCAGCAGCCTATCAGGGGGGCAGATCGCCATGGCTGTGAGGCAGCAGCCTATCAGGGGGGCAGATCGCCATGGCCGTGGGGCAGCAGCCTATCAGGGGGGCAGATCGCCATGGCTGTGGGGCAGCAGCCTATCAGGGGGGCAGATCGCCATGGCCGTGGGGCAGCAGCCTATCAGGGGGGCAGATCGCCATCTCCCAGGTCCTGCAGCCGAACAGGGTGGGAGTTCTCAAAACCACCAAAATCATCCGGGTGCCAAAGAAGTCTACAGTGTCCTGTCTCAACGACTACGGGCCTGTGGATGGGGGCTGTGGATGGGGGCTCCCCCCCATCATCATGAAGTGCTTTGAGAGGCTGGTACTGAGGCATGTGAAAATACAACTTCCACAGAACCTGGACCCATTACAGTTTGCCTACCGCCCAAACCGCTCCATAGAAGATGCCATTTCGTCAGCCCTTCATCTGACCCTCTCCCATCTGGACAAAAAGGACACTTATGTCAGAATGCTGTTCATTGACTTCAGCTCAGCATTCAACACTGTCATTCCTCAGAAGCTGGTAAGCAAGTTAGACCTGCTGGGAATAAACGCCCCCCTCTGTAACTGGATGTTGGACTTCCTGACGGAAAGACCCCAATCTGTCTCCATAGGAAATAACACCTCCAAGGTCCTCAGACTGAGCACTGGTTCCCCACAAGGATGCGTGCTCAGCCCGCTGCTGTTCACTCTGCTGACTCACGACTGTGCTGCACGGTGCTGTTCAAACAAAATCATCAAGTCTGCAGATGACACAACAGTGGTGGGTCTCATCACCAACAACGATGAATCTGCGTACAGAGATGAGGTGAAACAACTGGTGGACTTGTGTCAGAGCAACAACTTGTCTCTCAATGTCAACAAGACCAAAGAGATGGTTGATAACTTCAGGATGAAGACGGCTGCACGCACACCACTGTACATCGATGGGTCCGCGGTTGAGATCATCAGCAGCAACTGAAACTTGAGAGTGTGAATTGTAAGTGTTAACCAGTGTTAAATAGCTCATTTATGAAACTTCCACATGAGCCACAGCAATAGCAGCAGGGCTTCACCGCTTGAAAACAAACGATTATTTTGATGTATTTCACTGCTTTACATGGGAATTAATTCATATTAGCTAATATTCAATGAATACAGTATATTGAAAATGAGTAAAAAACATCATAGTTACGGCTTCAGACCCTGTCATGTCTGATGGTCAAGAATGTGCACAGAGTTTTGTTGTGAAATTTTACTGCAACGTTGTAAAAATGTCAATTACAACACGTACTTATCCCAAAATAGCAACGTTGGTGTCCGTGTTTTGGCAGGTTTTTTTTCCTTTATTACAACAATGATAAACAAGTACAAACAATAACATAAAATATACAATAACAACCGTACATTTTTAACACATTTTAAGTCTAGAGGGGATGTTCTCGTGTTAGTTGATGTGACAGATATTTATGTAGCAGTATGACATCTGCCTAGTGTCCCTAATCCTCTAATGCGTGTTCTAGGTAGTGAATACAATATAGTGATTGAATAAGTGGACATTTCAAACAGCCCCAGATCTCAGTAGCTGTATCACCGAATGACTGCAATAAATATGTTGTCGGTGCCTTGAGAAAGTAAAGAACTGGATGCAATCAAATTTTCTTCAGCTACTGTACATAAAACCCAACATCATTCTCTTTGGTAATAAAGACGCACGGCTGCTGCTTAGTGTTTAACTTACACAAGGGGACTGAAGCTGAAAGCCATTGATGTGGATCCGCTTTCTTTAAATCTGCGATCTGGCATTTCAAAACAACAAAATTTAGAGACTGTTTCCAAGCTAAACTTGTGAAAGCTTATTCAGGCTTTTATTGGCTGTAGGGTGAACTACTGCAGTGCAGTTTGCAGTGGGGGGGACCGGGGGGGGGGGGGACTCAATGGGCTAAGCCTCTGTGCCTGTGATCAAAAGGTCACTGGTTTGAGTCTCAGCAGAAGTCACAGGTCTCTGGAGGAGAAGCTGCGCGCCAGCTGACCCAGGGCTGTGTATGTAAAATAGCAAGACAGAGTAGGTCAAGAGAAGCATTCCAATGTATCTGTATGTGTGCAAAAGGCAAAAAAAAAAATTTCAATAAGCCAATCAGAATGTCTCTCCAGCACCCCCAGTTTGCCTTGGAACCAATTGCATAAAATGCCTAGGGAGTCCCATGGCATACAACCCCCACACATTTTCCAAGAGAATTCACACAAAACCCTGACATTTCACATTGAACTGTAGTAGACATACTTCATGAACTGCACTGCAAGATGCCGCATGACATTTACTGGCAGGTGGAATCTGCCACCATCTACAGGCAGTCAGAAGGTACTGCATCCAAACTGATTACGCCTCAGCAATGGGTACAAACATAGAACGGCAAAATCCTGAGAAACAGAATGAATAACTATGGTATGGACACAGCTCTGTCTAAATACTTTACAGGCCAGCAAAACCCTGCGCACAGCAACCTGGTCATAAAAATAAACCAAATTTTCCAAAATTGTACAGTAGGAAAATTAAAACATATTTAGTAACAGTTAACAACAGAAAATGGCAGAATTCAGGACCCCCCCCCCCCCTCCCCCTCTGGGCTTTCTGCTGGATTCGCTGAAGCCGACCTCGACTCTGAAGCTCTCACACCGACGTCTGCTTGTAGTTTTTGGTGTCCAGGACTTTCTTCCCACACATGGCGCAGATCCCTGTTGGGCACAAACAGGCTACTGGCATCAGCGTGCTCCTCATCCTCAGTCACAACGATAAAACGTGCCGTTTAAGTCAAGTCCACCTCCGCTTCTCAAACAGGCCGGGCGACGCTCCCACCTTTCTTATAAGCGCAGCCCTGGCAGAAGTTGGAGCCGGCCTGGTGCACGGAGCTCTTACAGATGCGGCAGATGGCGAAGCGGGATTTCCCATAGGGATCAAACCTGCAGGAGAGGAGCCCTGGTCTGACCGTGCTCAGCACAACCATCACGGCGAATCCACCCTAGAATGACTGGGGCAGCACCGGACTCACCTTCCCTTTTTTGAAGTCAAGGCCTTGTTTTCATTCAGCTTGCGCCCCCCGCTCTCTGAAAAGTGGCACAATTCAAGTTTAGTACCTTTCATTAGTTTAACATTCTTGCCATCATTGGATCTGGTGAAGCTGAGCAGAGTCACACCAGTAGTGTTTCGGGCTCCATCTTTCCACGTGTCTGGTGTGATGACACGGCCCAGCTTTTTCTCACCTGTTACAGTGAAGACAGACAGCAGGGTCAAACCTGACCAACAGCCCCAGTAAATGAAACGTTACATGAACAGATAAAGACTCTAGGGTCAAAACTCAAAGGATTTCTAAAAATTGTTTTCCACACAATGAGACAAGGTTGCCAACTGTCACGCATCTGGAATGACACTCACGCTTTCAGACTCTCACACTCACCCAAAAAATCTTTAATGTTCCATTATAAACCTAAAATTAGCCACATCAAAAGCGTTGGGGTAGCTTGCAAACCCTACAGACTATTGGTAATAAAACTATTGCATGCATGTTTAACTCACTGCCAAAGTTGGCAACCCTGACGAGATTACGTTGCAAGAGTGTTATTCCATTGTTTCGCAGCTAAATACGCAGAAACACCACAAATGCTACCTGCAATTAAATTAAACAAAGGGCAAAAGTAAAGGTACATACATTTCTCACAAACCATGGCGTTAATAACAACAACCGATAATCTCACACACAGCACTTCCGCTTCCTCTCGGCACGAGATTGGAGTGCTGCGTTTCCGTGGAGACCTTTAGGTAGTGGCGGTGTTCCGGATGTGTTACTCGTCGGACTTTGTGATTGGTCATTATCCGGTTACAGACATGAGTTCAATACTCCAGTACAATAGATGGCGCTAAGGCGCCGTTACGCGGATCAAACTGCCAAAACACGGTACGTGAAGAAGATGAAGAAGAAGACTACGATTAGTTAACGTGTCTGTCAGTCATCGCCGCTTCCGGTTTTACTGCCACTGATCTTCGGTATTCTGAAATCGTTAAGTTCAACTCTAAAGCATTTAAAACACATTTCAGCTGTTCTGATAGTGGATTCTGGTCTCTAAGAAATCACTGTTATCTCTTTCAGTTCAGCTGTAAGTTGCTGCGGGACCTTTAACTTTCAGGTAGGCTGTAACAGGCTCCATGTCTTCCTGCCGTCGTTGCAGATGTGCATGTTGCACCTGCGTATTAAACGGAGAATTAAAAAGGCCAGATGCACTGTAGTTCTAAACCGACACTTTATTTGTGATTTTATCCAGTGTTGCATTCTTATTTAGCTATCTTCTGCTTCAGTCATTTCTTTTATTAAATATTTTCTTCAATATTATTACGTTATTTGTTAGTTGTTAATTGTCTGTTGTTTATTTAATGTCACTTATAATGTTGCACTGCTTTGTTAATTGTTAATTGTCTGGTCTTTGAAGGAGCCGTTCAAGTTAGAATTTCATTTTACTCTGTACACTGTACTTTGTCCATATGACAGTAAAACTTTGAATCCTTAAATGCGTGCCTCTAAAGTACCTACTTTGATGTTTTGTGAGTGTCCGTCTTGTACTCTCTGGTCCTGTTACATGTTACTGACTGGATGGTGCAAATGAGGATTCCCATATACTGATGTACAAAGACAAATGGTGACTCTTGTGCCACACAGGACAGCGTATGGGATTCGCGGAGGGAGGGCACATCTCTCACGGACATAAGGAGGCTGTCTTTTCTGGCGCCTTCCTGTAGTGAAACGTCTTTCCGGAAGGTGCCGTCATGTGGGATCAGGAGATTAAGGGCATGGCATCTGCCCATGTCATCCTCGCCGGTACCATCCTTATGGCGACAGTGATGCCCACCATCCTCCTGCAGAATTTCTCGGTGTACCAGACCCACCTGGTGTGGCTGTACTCCGTGGCTGGCTTGGTCGCTGCGGTCAACATCGCCCTCTTCTGGCTGCTCGGAGTCGGTCCAGCAGCCAAGAGGAACTCACTTGGTCACAAGGTCTGGAAAGTACAGATATCCTGATGCGTGTCACCGATTTCTGGGGTTTAGGGCAACGGCAATGGACTTGTAATTATTTTCAGATGTTTGATGTGACTGATGACTTAATTGTGTGCCGCATTGTGAGAGTATTAGTCACCGTGCCAGGCGTTTCTGTGCCACTGTAACAGTGAGCTGTCTCTCCTCTGGCTCACATGCAGGTGTCCAGGCTGATCCGCTGCTGCCTCTTTTTCTGCCTGTCCTGCCTCTTCTTCCACGTTGTGGTTCTGCTCTATGGTGCCCCCTTGCTGCAGTGAGTATCGCCTCTCCCATCTCCCGAAGAGTTTTTATCTGCCTGCTGACCTGTTTGAGGGTGTCATTCATGCTCCTGTGATTCTTGTCCGTCATCCCATCCTCTAACTAGCTGAGTTTGCATTTAGTCCCTTTTCTGGACGCCAGAGCACGATGGACTGACTGACTGACTGATTGATTCAGGGTAGATAGATACTTCATCCCAAAGGAAATTGCAGGTTTACTATAGCGCAATATGCACATTTAGAACATAGTAACAATGCAGAAAATGTCAGAGAAAGTATTGCATGGAATTCCATACTAACAGCTCAGAAAGAAATAAAACTGTTCAGTGGTTTGTACAGTAATAGATAGTAGTGTAAAGTGCTTATTGCACGCCTAAGTGGTCCTGGTCCATTCTGACACTTCGGTGAATGTGCCTGAGCAGTTCTGTCGTCCCCTGCTGCCGTCGGACGATTCGTTGGTTGGGATGGTGGTGTATAGCTTCCTCAGAGAAGTGTGGCTGCTTGTCTGCGTTTCCCGATATCCAGCCTGTGTGCGTGAGCCTGTACGTGTCACCTGCAGGTCCGTACTGGAGACCTTCTCCCTGGCCGTGCTGCTGTCCACGTTCACCACCCTGCGATGCCTCTGCCTCTTGGGCCCCAACATTCAGGCCTGGATCCGGGTCTTCAGCCGCGATGGGTGGGTCCGGTTCACACCGCCAGCCGGTCAGACGCGGTCACTGTATTATTAGGGGGCTCTGCCACCCCCACACTCCCCACAAATCCATATCGCACAAACTCCAGCCCTGTCCAACAGCCCCACGCACCCCCCCACTATACAGGGATAGAAAGGTGGCAAAAAGAAATGTTTACTTTTATAGAGCTTCTGACTCTTGGTGCTGGGTGAGCCTGGACCCTCTGGTAGCTGTGTGTGTGCAGCTGTGCTTAGGCGATTTATCCCAGGGTGTATGTGGTGCAATTGCACCCCCTACTGGTCAGATGAAACATATTAATATTGAATATACTAAGTTCAATAAAATGTAATTGTATTGCAAGTTATATTTGAAAATGTGACTTGGGTTATTTATATATAAGTGTGTAACTTATTGTAACTTTTTAATGAATGCATTTATATGGGGTGTGTGTGTGTGTGTGTGTGTGTGTGTGTCCGTGTCCGTGTCCGTGTCCGTCCGTCCGTCCCGGACGCAGCGTGTTCATGCAGTCTCTGTGCCGTGTCCCCCAGGGCCATGTCGGTGTGGGACACCTCCCTGCAGATCACCACAGCCTGCAGCATCATGGGGGCCTGGCTGGGGGCCTTTCCCATCCCCCTGGACTGGGACCGGCCCTGGCAGGTGAGGACACTAGACCGGTACACGCCTTAGACCTGCCCGGACTTCTGTGCTGACCGCTTAGAGTCGGCTACATGACGTCATAACGGCAGGGTCGTAATCGCACAGGAAGCCCAGTCAGTCTGACCTGTCCATAGTCATCGGTCTGGCCTGGTCTCTTGGACCCATATCATAGATTGTCATGCTGAACATCTGCTTCCCTTGGTGTTGTCAGAGGTCAGAGGTCAGTCCCTGAGAAATGCTTCCTGTGTGTGATTGTTCTGTAGGTTTGGCCCATCCCCTGCACGCTGGGGGCCACCCTCGGCTTCCTGTCTGGCCTCGTTATCGCCCCTGCATGGATCCACTGGCATCGCCAGCATCTCACTTACAAGACAAAATAGAGTGAGGTGGAGGGCGGGACTCTGGAGGTGGATCAGACATGCAATTGGAGGAACACCACAGGAAGTGACTGGGCGGGGCTTCAAGCAAAGGCCATGGCCTGCGGCCTGTGTGTGTCACTGCGTGTTACTGTGTGTCACTGCGTGTCAGTGCATCTTACTGCACGCCCCTCAAAGCTTTTTGATATTGGGGATATGGTATTGGGCCACGCACATGTTTTTGGAAAAAATGTGAGAGTCTTACTCAGTTGTACAGTTTTGTTCCACAGTTTATCTGATTCTGCTGGGCAGCTAGTGATATGTTCTCTAATTACCTGGCTCAGGTGTGCAGACCATGGAATGTAGTAGAAATATGCTGAACTAGAATAAAGTCTTTGGTGTGTTTTTGGTCCTTTGCGGTACCAGTAATATGTGGAGAGTCTGCTGTGGTCCATTTATGTACGGCATTGTATGCAGAGTAATATAATGCACTGTACCGGAAATAAATTCCACCGGCCTTGGTCGTGTGGCAAATAAACATCTGTGACTGTAATTGTTTCCACAGAAAGTTCCGACCTCTGAGGTTAATGGAACGCAGCATAAATAGCGGTAACTCTGGCTTTTCGGTATCACAACACTGATTTTTCTTCAGGCGAGACACATCACCACAGGGCTTACCCAGCTCTGCACTGATTCACACTGCGTTCCATTTGATCGTAACTCAGAAATTTCGACTTCGTAGTCAAAAATTTCAACCAAAAAGCCTACACAACCCCGACCTTTATCAACAGAAATTTAAGTTGAGCCCAAACAAATTATGGGGAAAAACAGGAACTCCACAGTCAAAAGCACTACTACAGCTGTATTATCATCAACGGAATTATAATCCTGGAAAGATTTCAGAACTGTGGTGTACAGGTCAGCACAGGCAAAGGGGTGACTTTAACACAGCTGACATCAGATTTTCTATATATGTATGTATAGCTTCTGAATGGTGCAATATACTGTACCATTCATTCTTATGCAAAAGAGAGACCAATGGGTATTTACACATTTCAAACAGCTGTCGTCACATTATACCCAGCATTCCTAGGTAGACTTGCTATTCGTCCCTTATAATATGGGATCGTCCACTATAATACGGTACGCAGCGTTTCAAGTTCCAATACGAGACGGTCCCACAGCATAATGGATGGAGGCATCTCTGCTCTTCATGGTCAGTAGATGTAGTGCACTGCTATACACAATGTAGTGCATCACAAAACAGAACCATCGTGTTGTTTTCAACATTTATTTCTTTGATAAATATGAATTATAAAAATTATAAATAAGTCAATACAATCAAATAAACATAAAAATAGACATAACACTGCTTTTGTGCTTTGTAGCTCGGAAGTGGAGGCTGCCAGAGTCTCCTGTATATTTTGTGAATGTTGATTTGACCAGAACCATACTGGGATTAAGAGTAAGAAGAAGTGTTTGACCAGTACTATACTAGGATTAAGAGTAAGTAAAAACATGCAGCGCTTCCCCCCCATAACTCCCGGGACAACAGAAAAAATACATAAAATATCATGGAATGAGAAGCGCAGATGCCTTGAAAATGTAAGGGGGCGGGGCTTCAATACCCAGCTCCAATAAATAAATACGAGAGAGAAAGCAAGATGCTGGCGGCTCACTGGTGCCTGCTGGGGCTCCTGCTGGCGGCTCACTGCAGCTGGGGCTCCTGCTGGCCGCTCACTGCAGCTAGGGCTCCTGTTGCCGGCTCACTGCTTATCATGCTCTGCTTATAACGCACACATTTCTGCAGGTGCTTGAGCATTGCCTGCAGCTCCACCGTGTCCTTGCTCTCGTCCAGCTTGCTGCACTTCTCACCCTGCAATTGACGAAGAGTTGCTGAGCATCCCCAGTGCTGACAGGCACAGAGCCACAACCGCACTGCAGCCATTCACACATGCAGACATACGCACCATGTGCTTGATATTTACTCTCAGCATCCTCACAATCAGCCCCCTGCGTCCAAATTCTTGGTGAGTTATATTGGACAGGATGTTGCAAGCCCTGCAGAAATCCTCAGGCTGTAAAATAATTACAATAATTAAAGGTGATTATTAATATACAGTCCCGGCCGAAAGTTTGGATTCACATAATACAAACCCCCTTAATAAGTAGGATGAATGAAGACTTCTCCGTGACCTGGTTTTTGTGATATTAATTCTTTGTATGTCACATTGTATACGTATCATTCGTTACGTATGTTACGATTTGTGTATTATTATGTTGTTTTAATTAGCGGTGTAGCCTGGTGATGCCCTGCACCATTGGTTATCTGGCAGGGGTGCGTCTTTTTTTAAAACTGGACGTGCACATTGTCAGGGCCACACTGAAGAATGCATTACACTGAAACGCATCTTTGCTGAGACGATGAGTAATATAACCGTATTATACAAAGTGCAGCCTCTTCTTTTGTTACTTGATTTGTTCTTTTTTGTGGTCCAGCACTCTGATAGGTGTAAAATCATTAGAAATGTTTTTCTGTATTTTATTGAGCTTCATGAGGTGGCCTCCTGGGACGCTTTTCCAGGAATCCCCACATGCTGAGCTCTCATTGGCCGCTTTTCCAGGAATCCCCACATGCTGAGCTCTCATTGGCCGCTTTTCCGTCACTCTCTGGTCAGACTCCTCCCAAACCATTTCTGCTGGGTTTAGGTCAGGTGGCCAGGTCACATGATGAGACGTGTCCAGATTTCTGACTGGTACTGTGCTTTACAGTAAAAGTAGACTGTGACGATCCATTCATTTATCGTCCCTAACTGCTTTTCCGATGCATGCCTTCAGGTGACCCGTCGGCTCCACATCGCCCATGTCTGCACCCTGCTATGACTGGGGATTCCAGACCCCAGTTTCCCGGCCTTGTTCCCAGTGTCTCTGGGGATAGTCCAGGCTACCATCGCCAACAGGACAGAAACGTCTACTATCCAGTTCCATAACTTATAAAATATTTGCATATGTGCACTTTATGGCACACCTACAGTGAGATTTATATCTTCACAGTGCAATCTGTATACAGTGCAATTTATACTTTATATTTATACTTTCACAGTGCAATGTCATGTTCTGTATACTTATATGTATTATATACTGTATACTGTATGCACTTTATCTTTCTTTATCTTTATCGTTCTGTGATGTTGGTACTTATTCCTTTTGTATGTATAGCACAGCCGGGGCACTTTTTGCCAGAAAAAGCATTTCACTGTATGTTGTAGCAGCTATAACTACATGTGACAAATAAAGAATCTACATCTACGTCTACAGCTACATCTACATGTACCCAGCAAACATTCCTTGTATGAATAAATAAAGGTGGGATTTGTTCACGTTACAACCCTTCTCGCCTGCTTCGTTCACAAGGAGCAGGATATCTATTAGTTCCTAAAGTAGACAGGGCTACGGCAGGCTGCAGAGCATTCTCTTACAGAGCTCCACAGCTGTGGAATGGTCTCCCGGCGGATGTGCGGGATTCAGGCACACTCTCGCTTTTCAAGTCTAGATTAAAAACGCACTTGTATAGCTTAGCGTATAGGAAACCTAGTTCTGGTTCCAGCTAGTCCCTCACTCCCAGTCAGACTAACAGTATGAGGTGATGAGCTGGGTGGGGATCGGTGTCATTGGCTTTGGATACACTGAGGCGTCAGTGCTGTCACTCTGGCTCTACACTAGAGTGCTGATGTTCAGGGAGTCCCCATGCCTGTATTCCCGCCTGTCTCTCCCTCTTTCTCATGCTGCTATACTCAGATCTGCCGGAGCCTAGACGAATATTGCACACGATCAGTTTGCTTGCACTACCTCTGATTTCCTCAACTCTGGCTAATACACAATTATTCTTACTTCCTCCCTCACCCCTTCTGGGGTGTGCTCCATGGAGCACAATGTCGTTGAAGAATTTATGCCTCTGCGGCCTGCAAGACAACTACCTCCACCTCTGGCAACTACCCTCCAACCTGCCTGCCCTTGGCTCAACACGATGCCTCGCCATCCATCCTGCGGCTGTGTGTCTATTAATCCTGCCATCGTGCATCAAGCACCACGTGCCTGCACCGGTCGGCCGCTGCATTGAGACATATATTTCAACCCCTGTATTAGCTTAGTCATTTCATCTTGTCTGTATTAGCTTAGTCATATCATCTTGTTTGTTTGACTCATCTGCCGGCCCCTGGAGGATGGGCTCCCCCTTTGGGTCTGGTTCCTCCCAAGGTTTCTTCCTCTTAGGGAGTTTTTCCTTGCCACCGTTGCCTTTGGCTTACTCAATGGGGGGTCCTTACGAGGCAGAAATGTAAAGCGCATTGAGACAATGTAATGTTGTGATAATGCGCTATTTAAATAAAATTGAATTGAATTGAAATTGAATAAATTTGAATTTACATATAAACTACATAAAAACTACTCTGGTTTGTTTCAGATATGAATTCTTTGCATTTTAAACAGGTTTATATAAATGAAAAAAAGAAAGAGAGAACGGAGAGAAAGGGGAGAAAGAGGAGAAAGGGGAGAAAGGAGAGAAAGAGGAGAAAGGAGAGGAAGAGGAGAAAGGAGAGAAATGGGAGAAAGGAGAGAAAGAGGAGAAAGGGGAGAAAGGAGAGGAAGAGGAGAAAGGAGAGAAAGAGGAGAAAGGAGAGAAAGGGGAGAAAGGAGAGAAAGAGATGAAAGGAGAGAAAGAGGAGAAAGGGGAGAAAGGAGAGGAAGAGGAGAAATGAGAGAAAGGAGAGAAAGAGGAGCTTTTTACCTTACAGCCTTTAACTTGCAGCACCTGCTGCTTTTGATCCTTCTGAAACGAACAGAAACAGAAAAGTGTTTCAAACAGAACTGGGGTGAGTTTCCTGAAGCGTTCTTCACGCTACGGCGTTCTTAAGTTCTGTGTTAAAAAATAGAACTAACGAACGACGTAGCGTTAAGAAGGCTTTGGGAAACTCACCCCTGGTCATTTACCAACCTCCTACTGGTTCCAGCATGGTACTGGTAAAGCACTTCTACTTAATCTTAATCGTAGTATAGTACTGGTCAAACACTTCTACTTACAGTTTCTTCCAATCATTTTCACACTTGTCTCAATACCATGTCCACTTTTTCAAAACACTTAACACAGTGGGCTGTACCAATACACAACTTAGCACACCACTTAACCTTTGGTGCAAAATGCCCTACAACCACCAAAACGTTTCACAATTCACCAAAAAGTGACTCATGCTGCCATAACCATGACAAATGCTGTCAGCCAACAACACTACTGGGGCACTCAATGTTCAATGGGCTAAAAAACACTAACCACTTTCAGCATTGCAAATTACATATATAAAGTGTGGCTGTATCCTCCAGTTTGGCACAAATTACTGTCATGTTGCATTGTAAAAATAAAATAAACAAGAACTACTTTTGCATGTGAAAATTGTAATACCAACCAATTCTGAAATGCTGCAATATATTTCATTAGAAATCATGTAAGTGTTGCTGTTTCTTTTTTGCAGTATGTAAATATTTCATTCCTAGCAGAAAATGCCAATCCAAAGATGGCCCCTTTTCCTTTTGTACATATGGCAAATTGGCACTAACCAAACAAATTCCTAGATAGGTTCTTAGCTGAAATTTCAGGCTGGTGTGTGTTTTCATTCAGCTTTCCAGCTTCAACCATTGTAAAATGCTTGGGGTGATCTAGGGCAGGGGTCTCCAACTCCAGTCCTGGAGAGCTACTGTCCAGTAGGTTTTTCTATCCTACCTGGCTTCTGATCAGTCACACCTATACTCAAGTAAATACCAGGAGCAGGTGTGGCTCATCAGAAGCCAGGTAGGATAGAAAACCTACTAGACAGTAGCTCTCCAGGACCGGACTTGGAGATCTCTGATCTAGGGGGATGGTGGTGGTTTAGTAGTTAGGGATCTGGCTGGGCTCCCATTAGGAACCCCAGAAGATTGTGAGTTCACTCCCAGGAGGTGCCATCATTGTGCCCCTGAGCAAGGCCCTTGACCCCAACTTGCTCCAGGGGGACTGTCTCTGTAGATATAGTACTTCACTGTAAGTCGCTTTGGATAAAAGTGCCTGCTAAATAAATACAGTACATGTAAATGTTGTACTGTAATATATGTGTTGCCATACCCACTGTTTTTGCACAGATTACATTGTGTTGCCTTGCAAAAAGGAAAGGGACACTCCATGGCCTCATTCGTATGGATGATGTACATGGTAACGAAGCAGCAAACAAAAACAAAATTAGGAAATTTCTGCTAAAAGCACAATTATTTGTGTTAGTGCAAGTGCATAGTGTCCTTTGTCTGTCAAAATGCAGCATATTTCAATTGATAGTGCTCTAAATTTCATTAGGTTTTGACCTGAAAGTTAACTGTTTTGAACAGATTATCTAAACGTCTGAAAAATCGGCTGTAGTTGTACAAAGTTTTGCTGGTGGCGAACACTGTCTGAGAGAAGTATTCATGAAATTTGGGGGAAGTGGTGATTGAATGCATATTGTGTCAAAGCAATGCAAACGTATACATAGTTTAGCTCACATGGTCCAATGGTATGGTGCATGTGTTAAGTGTTTTGAAAAAGTGGACATGGTATTGAGACACGCGTTAAAATGATTGGAAAAAACTGTAATCTTAATCGTAGTATAGTACTGGTCAAACACTTCTACTTACTCTTAATCCCAGTATGGTTCTGGTCAAACACTTCTACTTACTCTTAATCCCAGTATGGTTCTGGTCAAACACTTCTACTTACTGTTAATCCCAGCATGGTTCTGGTCAAGCGTTTTTACTTACTCTTAATCCTAGTATAGTACTGGTCAAACACTTCTTCTTACTCTTTATCCTACTATAGTACTGGTCAAGCACTTCAACATCCTAATAATCCCAATGCTGTACTGGCCAAACACAGTAGGTCACTGTCAGTTGCACGCTTACCTGCAAGAGGTTTTTCAGGAGGTTCTCCAGAGTGGTGTTAATTTCATCGAGATTCAGATCGAATCTGGAGAGATGCACGGCACTGACGAGCGTAGTGACCAAGGAGAGAAACATAGCCGCATGCATTGTATGAGTTGCAGATATCAAAGGCTGAGACAGAGGTGTTCAGCAAATGTGTGACTATGCATTGAACTGCGACATCTTATATGCTATAGACACAATCAATAGATCAGCACTATCTGAATTTGTTTCCAGGTAACTGAGTCATTATCTGTAGGCCAATCTTTCATGGTTTCTCAAAGAATCTTCATTAGAGTGACAGTTTTATGTTTGCATGGACATCCTGTTAGAATGCAGAACAATGTACACATCATTTTAATTAATTAATTAAATGCTTTATTAAATATATTACCATAAAAGCTTACAATAGAATATGTAGGTACCATACCAGTCACCAAGGGGCACTACCACTGGGACCACATTGGGCACTCCCGTGGCTCCAACGGCCACCCCTCAGGGCAAGGGATGACAGATATTTGGGCAATAAAAGACCAGGACACGCATGGCCCACTCCTACTGCTCCTTTCTCTCGTTGTGCTCTTTTGTTTCTTACGCTCCTCAAGTTGCCTCAGCCCTCCATTTCATTGTTCTTTACCTGCGTAACCATGGAACTACCAAGTCTCTTGCTCAGGCCAGACCCACGTTACGAAGGACTTATTAATGAACAAACTACTCAGTTCCTCAGCTCTAATTAATTGACCTGCTTCGCTGTGGCAAAGTGGCTTGGGAAGAAAGAAACAGTTGACTAAATCCCTTCCTGGGACACTGCAAAGGATGTTTCTGCTGGACAAGCTCCAGGACGCAATGAGCAGAGTTCACCGAGGAATCCCTGACAAAATGGACTTCAGGATGATCTGCCAAATGATTGGCAGACTCCCCTCCTTTGTTCTTTACCAGCCTTAAAGTAAGGCTCTGCATCAGGGTAGGTCGATTTAGGCGAGGTTGTTGGACATTTGACTCTGTGATTTATGGAATTTGTTTATTCTGAGGTGGATCTCTCTCTATCTCTCCTACCTCCCTCTGTCTCCCTCTACCTGTCAGAGTGATAGCTGCGGAGTAGGTGGACATGTGGGAGTGAGTGGTACCCACCTGTGGCTGCTGCATGTGTTCCATATATCTCCGTGTTTAGATCCTGGTGGCATGTGGGCAAAGTGAGGGTCGGATGATTTTTGCCAGCAGTATGCTAGTCAACTGGGGGTGAGAGTTAAGAGCGTCCTTCAAAATTTGGAGAGGGATGTTACTTTGCTTGTGAAGGACTTAGTTACCTAGTCATGCTTAGCCTCCAATGCAATTTTTCTTTCTACATCCCTCTTTGATAGCCTAATGTCATTTTTTAACTCTGCCTGTAGACTTAGATACTCCTGCTTGATTTTGAAATCATTAGTTATTTTCCAGTTGTGGAACAGAGCCCTTTTCCTCCTGACTTTATTCTTAATTTCCTTAGTAAACCACCTTGGTTGTCGTTTCCTAGATTTAGTTTTGCTGGAAACAGGTATGAAGTCCTCTTGCACTTGCAACAATGTGCTTTTGAAAAATTCCCATGCCTCTTCAACTGTTTTGCTATTTAACTCTGTCCAGTTTACAGTTTCTAATTTCCGTCTCATACCATTAAAGTTAGCCTTCCTAACATTGTATACTTTTAATTTAGACTTTGCTCTTCGGACACTAAAATTAACCTCGAATTTAACCATGTTATGATCACTACCATACAATGGGTCTAAAACCTCTAATTTTCCAATCCTATCCTGGTTATTACAAAAAACGAGATCAAGAAGGGCTTCTCCCCTGGTAGGAGTATTAACAAACTGAGTAAAAAAACAATCCTGTACTAATTCCACCATCTCAAGTTCATTTACAGAAGAGCCAGAGACTGTGTCCCACTGTATCCCAGGTAAATTAAAATCACCCATAACCACCACATCATTTTTATTACTCATAATCCTGATATCATCATATAATATTCTGCTTTCCTCTACAGCTACATTAGGTGCCCTATAACAAACCCCGACAATTAGGCCATTTGAATCTTTAGCATCAAGTTTGATCCATACAGCTTCTGAATTTCTATTTTTATCAGTGAGATCCCTTGCCTGCAAGTTTTCTTTTACGTATACTGCAACACCACCTCCCTTCTTGCCTATCCGGTCTCTACGGAACAACGTATAACCATCCATATTATATTCATCACCATCATTGTCACTCATCCATGTTTCAGTTATTCCTATAATGTCGTAATTGTCTGAAGAAATTAAAGCCTCTAAGTCATTAATTTTGTTTCTAATACTCCTAGCATTCAAATACAGACCACTAATGGTAGGCCTTTTACAGTGTCTACTTTTAATATTTATTTGGGCTTTCCGTCTCTCCCCACATAAATTCTTAACTGACCTCCCTGCCCCCCCAGTCCCTAGTTTAAACATTCCTCAACTATTCTGCACAGACGCCTCCCCAATACACTGGTTCCCCTATGGTTCAGATGCAACCCGTCCGGCTTGAACAGGTCCCACCTGTTCCAGAAGGTCTTCCAGTGCCCCATAAACCTGAACCCCTCTTTCCTACACCACCATTTTAGCCACGCATTTAATCCCCTTATCTCAGCTAATTTTGCCTGACTTGCACGTGGCACGGGAAGTATTCCAGAGAATACCACCGTGGATGTTCTGCTTCTAAGCTTATCCGCGACTTCTATAAATTTATCTTGCAGAACAGCCCTTCTGCCCTTTCCTATGTCATTGGTGCCAACATGCACCACGACCACTGGATCCACCCCGGCTGGGGCCAAAAGCCTGTCCACTCGATCAGGAAGGTCCCCTACCTGGGCACCAGGCAGGCAAGACACCGTACGGGATCCTCTATCACGGGTGCACACATAACTATCTACACCTCTTATAATTGAATCCCCTACTACCACAACCTCCCTCCTACTGGGGTTAGGTGGCTCCTTGGTGCCCAAGGGCCCACCTGCCTCCCCAGTCTCTTCCGGCTCTAAAGCTGGAAGCACCTGAAAGCGGTTAGAAACCGTTACTTCAGGTGATGCCGCCTCTGTGAACTGTGTACGCCCTTTTCTACGTCTACGACCTACGTTCACCCAGCTCTCTCGACCTACCTGTTCATCATTCTCCCCCCTCCCCGCTTGTGACGTACACATAGTCTCCCTAGAAGGCGTATTAACTCTCTCCTTTAACTCATTGCTATGCTGGATGAGAGCCAGTCGCTCCTCTAGGTCACGAACCTGGACCATGAGTGAGTCAACTAACCCACATCGCTCGCAGACGAAGTCCGACTGGACGCAAGCATCCAGAAGGGCAAACATCTTGCAAACACAACACTGAGCTGGCCCCATAATTACCTAACTCACTATGTCCCCGTCCTTTACTCCCAGCCCAGTATATTAATAGAGAATATTTAAACTTTTAGTTGATCTAATTAACGTATAGTTAAAACAAAGTGCAGAGTACACTAAAACACTAAATTAACACTTGCGTTAAATCGGTACTTTATTATAAATTATCCGGCAGCGTCAGCGATAACAACCTTTAAATTTAACTTTTAAAATAACCAAATTTACAATTACTTACCCGAGATTAACTTCCTGCTGAATCACGTTTAGCTAAACTAAAGCGAAGTTGCTCTAGGGAGGCCAAAAAACCACAAAAACCCTCTCAAAGCAGGCTACTGCCGGAGCGGGAAAAAAAGTGGAAAATGTCCTCCCGGCCCCGACCGGCGACCGAGCAAAGCTCCGGAGCAACTGACCTTTTAGAGTTAATGTTACCGATGTTCGATAATATTACCCGCGGGTGTTTGATGCGAAGGACGCAAACAGAAACGCCGCTCGCGCCCGCAGCTGTCGGTAACACTCACAAGGACAGACAAGTACACACGTAAAAATAAGAGTAAAAAATGAAAACAACAACAACCACCCACGTAACCGTGCTGGCACACAAACGCTCAAATATACTTTACAGATAATTCAAATCAAATCAACCGCTTCAACAGGCGCACAACACAACACAAGTGCACACAGTGACTACACCACTCCCGCACAGTACAGCAATCCCAGCAGCCTCTACAGCCAAACACTCAACTCATCCTCTCGTTCCCTCCTTCAGACACTCATGTCTCCACTAAGATATCTGCATGTCTAGCTGATATCTCATCTTGGATGACCGCTCACCAACTGAAACTCAACCCTAGTAAAACGGAACTGCTGTACATCCCTGCTGACTCATCCCCCTTCCTGGACCTTGCGATCTCCCTCGACAACTCCCTGATCCGTCCTTCGGTTTCTGCTCGCAACCTTGGGGTTACCATGGACAATCGTCTATCCTTTTCCTCTCATATCGCCAACGTTTCCCGCTCTTGTCGGTTTCTCCTGTTTAATATCAGAAGGATACGTCCATTTCTTTCCACACAGGCTACCCAGATACTCGTTCAGTCCCTCGTCATCTCCCGCCTTGACTACTGCAACTCGCTCCTAGTGGGTTTACCACTGAGCGTCATTCGTCCCCTCCAACTGATTCAGAATGCAGCTGCTCGACTTGTTTTCAACCTTCCCAAGTTCACCCACACCACTCCTTTGCTGCGCTCCCTACACTGGCTTCCTGTGGCTGCCCGCATCAGATTCAAAACACTGATGCTCGCATACAAAGCCAAAAATGATCTGGCTCCATCCTACCTGAAAAGACCTCATCACACCCCGCACTGCACCACGATCTCTCCGATCCTCCAGCACTGCTCGACTGGTCCCACCACCCCTCAAGGCACAAGGAAGACACACCTCCCGACTCTTCTCTGTTCTGGCACCAAGTTGGTGGAATGAACTCCCCCTAGATGTCCGAACAGCTGAGTCACTGAATGTCTTCAAAAGACGACTTAAAACACACCTTTTCCAGAAATACCTGAATTAGCACTTCTGGCATTATACTTGCATTACTAAAAAAAAAAAAAAAAAAAGCACTTTTCCAACAGAGTATTAGATCGATGGTGTTCATAGCCTTGGTTTTTACTGAGCTAGTATCGGGAAAAATTCATTGTGGAGTCTTAAAGCACTTATGTAAGTCGCTCTGGCTAAGGGCGTCTGCCAAATGCTGTAAATGTAAATGTAAATGTAAATGTAAATGCTGCGCCGCGCCCCTCGGCATTGTGGGATAGACACCAGGCACACCGTGAACAGATGGATGCCCGGCATTATGGTAAAGTGTAAGCAGTCAAAGCTAGAGACGTTTAAATGATCATCATGATGTCTGTTCACAGTGTCAGCTGGGACGCCACTGAGGGTGTTTTTCCATATTCCATTTTAACTGTAATCCCAAACAGTTACGATTGTGAGGCCCCCCCCGGCCCCCGGCCCCCGGCCTCTCCCTTTCTCGGTTGTCTACCAGCCACCTTATGACACGCCAAACCACACAAAAGCCAACCACAAAAGCTCACAAATTGCAAAACAATGTGCATTTTACAAGAAGCAGACCCATAAACTGAGAAATGAGTGAAACTAAGAATTTTGCTGTGGTCTCTTGTTCCCAGAGCTATGAAATTAAGTGACCACTGTGAGAGGTACCATGTGCCAAAGTTAGTCAAGCTTTCAAAATGATTTGAGAATATATTCCATGAATTGCATACGCTATTTTTGTTTTTGTGGTTCCCACAGGAGATGATTTTGTTGTTCTTGTATTACCATTTCGTTGTTTTTGTGTTATACAGTGCTGTGTGACCTTTTGTTCGCAGTTACACGTGCATGCGAGTGATTTCTCTTACCAGTGAACTTTACATACTGTAATGTAGAGCCTTACAATGGTGAAACTGCTGGTGTCTAACAAGAATAAGTATCAGTTTGTGAAAATAATGATCAGGCAGTGACAGTGAGATAGTGGGATGCAATTATTATTCATAATTGTGGAGCTCAGGAGCATACTTACACTGACATACTTACACTGACATACTTACACTGACATACTTACACTGGCATACTAACATTGGCGTACTGACACTGTCATACTAACACTGACATACTTACACTGACATACTTACGCTGACATACTGACACTGTTATACTTACACTGACATACTTACACTGGCATACTTACACTGGCATACTTACACTGGCATACTAACATTGGCGTACTGACACTGTCATACTAACACTGACATACTTACACTGTTATACTTACATTGTCATACTTGTCATACTACACTGACATGCTGACAATATGACAAAAGTATTTTGACTCTCATGGTTTAAATAATGCAGATTGTACGTTTCATTTTTGGTGGCACTAACTAATTGACAGGTGGATTTATTTGCCTTTGAGGCATGAATTAATGACTTTGGGTGAGTTAGGGCCTTTTGCAGCTTAGCCTTACTGTGACGCTATAAGCGTGAATTGCTTAGAGAAATGCTGTTATAGGTCTGAGAATGTAAAAAATGCGTCAGGAAATGCGCCAAAGCAATAGAGAAAAACGAATGATAAGATAAAAGGTTTAGATTTGGAATGGAAATGTGCGGCACTCGTACCACATTTGCGCTAAAACCTTTGAGGTCATCTCCGGCTCCTCCTAGGAAGTGCAGTCCTTCTGAGGACCGGGGGGGTGTGGCTCCGCCCCCTTCCCCTTCCCCTTCCCCAACACCCCGATCCAGGGGGACTCCCTCCACCCCTATGGCCTTTCAATTATGCTCATATCTTGCTAATGTCAGCTGTGATCTTATCTCCTACCATCCTGTCATATCCTGTACAAAGACAGATAGTCTATTTTTCCTACCAGCAGATAAAGACGTAGGTTTCTGTTTGTGTCATAAGTTAGAAGCACCATATTTTCCCAAATTGGCCACGTCACCCACCCCCACTATGCAGCCCTCACCCGGGTGATGCAAGGCAGCCATTCAGCACCAGTATGCTCACTACACAGTAACTAAGGTGGTGAAGGGGCAGGAGAGAATTCACCAGTTAGATATTGGGGGCCCAATTTGAAAGGCCACAGTGGGCAGTTTTATCCAGGACATCAGGGTACCACCCCTACTCTTTCGAAAGATGCCCAGGGATCTTTTATAACCTCAGAGAGTCAGGATCTCAGGTTTAGGTCTCTACTGAAGAACGACACCATTTTAACAACACAGTGTCCCTGTCACTGCACTGGGGCAATGTGATCCACACTGACCACAGGATGGGCTCCACCATTGGCCACAGTGTCCCTGTCACTGCACTGGGGCAATGTGATCCACACTGACCACAGGATGGGCTCCACCATTGGCCACAGTGTCCCTGTCACTGCACTGGGGCAATGTGATCCACACTGACTACAGGATGGGCTCCATCATTGGCCACAGCATCCCTGTCACTGCACTGCAGAGTCCTGCACGAGTCCACTTTTGGAGACCAGCACCTGCCCGCACCCGCACAGTACAGCACCACACCCCCGTGCACCCGTGATTATTTCAAAGTTAAATCCGCACCCGCCCGGGCCCGTTAACATTCCGCCCATTACCCGCCCGTACCCATGAGAAATTGCACACAATTATTTTTTCTATGCACCTCTCAACGTGACAAGCGGTAGGCCTACATGAATTTTGAATTGAAAAGAAAAAATCCGTTTAACACAAAATCAAATCAGATAGATCTAAGCTATCTATACTGTGACGAGCGTGAAAGAGAGAACACGACGACACACTTCAGCAAGGATTGAGACGTGTATGTGAATGTTTGTCAAGGCGGTTATCTAATGGTGCGTTCGTTTTTCTCTCGGAACTCGGAAATTTTGGACATTGTATTTTTGCATCTATCTTTTCACTGATGTTGGGAAACGTATTTATTCCTGTTGTACACTAAAGAGGACATGCTGTGAAATTAAAAATAAAAATACATTTGAAAAAATCCATCCATCCATCCATCCATTATCTGTCGCTTGTCCGGGGTTCGGGTCGCGGGTGCAGCAGCTTCAGGAGAGACACCCAGACCTCCCTCTCCCCAGCTACCTCTACCAGCTCCCCAGTGAGGACACCGAGGCGTTCCCAGGCTAGCCGAGAGATATAATCCTTCCAGCGAGTCCTGGGTCTGCCCCAGGGCCTCCTCGTTTTGTCAGCCGGGGATCGGACTGCCAGGGCCTCCCTTGGCCGCCACCCGATCCACAAAGCACCGAACCCCTGACATTCCCCCTGTGGGTGGTGGGCCCACCTGGGGACAGTCCCGCGTGCCTCTTTTGGGCTGTACCCGGCCGGGCCGCACGGGTCAAGGCCCGGCCACCAGGCGCTCGCCAAAGGGCCCCTCCCCCAGGCCTGGCTCCAGGGTGGGGCCCCGATGACCCTAGTCCGGGCAAGGGAAACGGGACTTTGTTTGGATACTTTTTCATAGGGTTCTTTTGGATTGCTCTTTGTCTGGCCCCTCCCCTGGGACTTTTTTGCCTTGGGAGACCCTACCAGGGGCTATTGCCCCCGACAACATAGCCCCCAGGGTCACTGAGGCACGCAAACCCCTCCACCACGATAAGGTGGCAATCCAAGGAGGAGATTTGAAAAAATCTTAATTGTAAGATGTCTTATTTCCTCCAAAGACAAATAACCTAAAATTGGAGGACACTGTTTTCCTCGGGTCTCAGGAAGATATTATGTTATATTTGTTTTTTAACTCAGGAAAATTGAACACATTTGAGTCAGTGTAATAAAGTGACTTTTTAACACACTGGTGCTGACTGACTTTGTGCAGACCGGCTGATCTGCTCGTCAGAAAGATGTCGTCTCAGTGCTCCTGCTCTTCAGCCCTGAGCCAAGCAAAAAGCAGCTTTACTGTTAATCACTGAAATCACTGATAAGAGCAAGAGGAAGTCATCAGCTGCTGTCTGTTATTGTCAAGGATCAGACCAAAAAAAGCTGACAGTCAGACGGCAGTTAGTAATATTTAAAAGATCACACCACTGCAGAGTTTCCAAACAGCCCAGATATATACGTGACGAATGTCACACCAGCACTGGTGTCCATGTCCCCATGTGACACTGTGACTTCACTGCTGTGTCCATGATGGGCCACATGCTCTGTAGTACGATGCCTGAGGCTTCCAAGGCCTGCTGGCCTTTCACCCAAGGTTCATGTTCCCCAGATACCATGCTCTGTGTTCTCTAGGATCTAAGGACCAGAGCCACCTCTTCCTGCACGTATATCAAGCACAGCACAGAATGTGGGGCCCCTGATCAAATCAGGAAGGGGGAGGGCCCGATTAATGAGAGAGAGAGAAAGAGAGGGAGAGAGAGAGAGAACGCTTCAAGCCAGCCCAAGTCAGGAGCACAGAAAAGAGAAAAATGAAAGCATGAGGAAGCAGCTGGTGCTGTACCTGCAGGTCTGTGTAGGAAATGCATCCACCTCCCTGCAAGCTAGCTGACCTCACATCGATGGCCACTCAGGGCTGCTGCCTGTTCCTCATTTTACGGAACGCTATTTGTTCCGTATTTTATACACTCCAGGGGGGGGGGCATGCTGGGCAGTTGGGCCCCTGCCAAAGACCGGAGTCTCATGGTCTCAGTCCCCTTAGGTCCCAGTGTGTCCATAAGCGGGAGCCGCATGTCACTCCAGGGGGGGGGGGGCACACTGGGCAGTTGGGCCCCTGCTAAAGACCGGAGTCTCATGGTCTCAGTCCCCTTAGGTCCCAGTGTGTCCATAAGCGGGAGCCGCATGTCACTCCAGGGGGGGGGCACGCTGGGAAGTTGGGCCCCTGCCAAAGACCAGAGTCTCATGGTCTCAGTCCCCCTAGGTCCCAGTGTGTCCATAAGCGGGAGCCGCATGTCACTCCAGGGGGGGGGGGCACGCTGGGAAGTTGGGCCCCTGCCAAAGACCGGAGTCTCATGGTCTCAGTCCCCCTAGGTCCCAGTGTGTCCATAAGCGGGAGCCGCATGTCACTCCAGGGGGGGGGGCACGCTGGGAAGTTGGGCCCCTGCCAAAGACCGGAGTCTCATGGTCTCAGTCCCCCTAGGTCCCAGTGTGTCCATAAGCGGGAGCCGCATGTCACTTCAATCCACCTGCTCCTCATCTTGCTGGCATTATTACAGTTTTACTCAATTGCTTTTGGAAATATGGAGGGAAATCCTGGACATTTTTCAAAAGGAATTGCTAATTGCATTTGCAATTGCGTTTTCCATATATGGACGCATAAAGTGTGACATGATTCAAATGCAATTTTGCATTTCCGTTTGCTTTTTCGCTTTCGCGAACGAACACTGACTGCCAAATTTCAAATGAAAAAGTCCATTTGCAGTTGCATTTCCCATGTCTTACAAGTTATGAGCCTGTCATATTTAAATAGCAAAATCAATTACCACGTCTGCTTTTTCACTTTCTCTGCAGCACTTTCTATGTAGCCTGCCAAAACTCAAACGCAATCGCAATTCATTTTGTATTTGAATTTCCGACGCATTACACGGAAACCTGTCAATCAGCGTCAAGGGTGGCTCTATACTGTGGGGCGTGATTGTATGGGGAGTGACGTCACTCGCAGTCGACGACCAAGAGGGGGAAATTTGAGCAATGGAGATGATCGGTGAAATTGTGGAGGAACTTATGATGCTAGCGCAGCAAGTTGACGATAGTTCATACTCTGCAGATTTTCTGTTGCTCAGAAGTCATTTAGTTTTAGACAGGTTAAATGAGTTTGTCGCCCAGACGAACAACAACATCAGTAATGTTGTCTTCGCCAATCTGAGAGAAGTGGCTGACAGGCTTTTTGTAAGGGACAGAACAACTAAAGGACCAGGACTTCCTTTGATAGACATACCACTAGAGATGATTGAGTATTGTTCCTACATTTTTTACTTGCTTTCTAGGCAAGGGGAATCTAGCAGTTCCAATTGTTAATTAATTCACAAAATATATGCCATTGTTTGCATCCATTAAGATATTCATTGTTCAAGCATATTCTTTGGGTTTATGTATCAGTTCATCTATCCCAATAAATGAGTTAACTGTTGCACTGTTTCGCAGTAAGCATCCACCGTTTCTGTAACAAGAATACAGTGGTACCTCTGTTCTCGAACTTAATCCGCAAAATGGCTTCCCCAGCTGATAATTAGGAAAATTGTACGTAATATATGTATGCAAATGATAATAGAATATAATCTAATATCTTTATTTTTATGTATAACGACAATAATGATATTCTGTTCTTTTCTATTATCATTTGCATACATGTACTAAAACATTGCAATTTGTGTAAAACATTATGTTCTGCTGTGCACAAGTAACAAAACTACACCGAACCCACAAAACTACACTGAAATCACGTCAGCACCTTAAACATTCTTATATTTGGAGTCAGAATGAATTCCATTTGCCAGCAGTGTTTAATAGAATAATGGAAAAGAATGGTGATATTTTAATGATTCCCCTGGGAAAATGATCCTTTTGCCCCCACTTTACTGGTTCATTTATAACATTTTTTTGCAGAAGCAGAGACTTACAAACACATAATACCTCCAGAAACCTAATTCGATTACAGCACTGGGGGTTTGTCCAGACAACATCAAAAACCCAGAGAACAACCTGAAAGAGACCACCAAGCCAACAGCTTTGACCCAACGGCCCCCACAAGGGTGCAACGAGCACTTCATCGGCGAGAAAGATGGTGTGCAGGCTGCTTGATAACTGCCAGGCTGAGTGCTTATTCAGTGGAACCATCTAGAAACAATCCCCTCTTCCCTTCTTAGCAACAGATATTCACTAATACTAACCTTGTGTGACCTGCATAGCATAATTTATCTGATGTAATATCCTTTCACCATTCATTCGCAGAATTTCTCGTTCACACGTCATCTTCCTGATCACAAATTCAGCACATCCTTGCAGACTGTGGCCAGCCTCAAACCCACGAGCAGAAACAGACGAGGGTGGTCTGTGATCAGCCTCAAACCCACGAGCAGAAACAGGTGAGGGTGGTCTGTGGCCAGCCTCAAACCCACGACCAGAAACAGGTGAGGGTGGTCTGTGATCAGCCTCAAACCGAACGAGCAGAAACAGGTGAGGGTGGTCCGTGATCAGCCTCAAACCCACGAGCAGAAACAGGCGAGGGTGGTCCGTGATCAGCCTCAAACTCACGAGCAGAAACAGGTGAGGGTGGTCCGTGATCAGCCTCAAACCCACGAGCAGAAACAGGCGAGGGTGGTCCGTGATCAGCCTCAAACCCACGAGCAGAAACAGGCGAGGGTGGTCCGTGATCAGCCTCAAACCCACGACCAGAAACAGGTGAGGGTGGTCTGTGGCCAGCCTCAAACCTACGACCAGAAACAGGTGAGGGTGGTCTGTGATAAGCCTCAAACCCACGACCAGAAACAGGTGAGGGTGGTCTGTGGCCAGCCTCAAACCTACGACCAGAAACAGGTGAGGGTGGTCTGTGATAAGCTTCAAACCCACGACCAGAAACAGGTGAGGGTCACCCCTTCTGGGGTGTGCTCCATGGAGCACAATGTCGTTGAAGAGTTTATGCCTCTGCGGCCTGCAAGACATCTACCTCGACCTCCGGCAACTACCCTCCAACCTGCCTGCCCTTGGCTCAACACGATGCCTCGCCATCCATCCTGCGGCTGTGTGTCTATTAATCCTGCCATCGTGCATCAAGCACCACGTGCCTGCACCGGTCGGCCGCTGCATTGAGACATATATTTCAACCCCTGTATTAGCTTAGTCACTTCCTCTTGTCTGTATTAGCTTAGTCATTTCATCTTGTTTGTTTGACTCATCTGCCGCCCCCTGGAGGATGGGCTCCCCCTTTGGGTCTGGTTCCTCCCAAGGTTTCTTCCTCTTAGGGAGTTTTTCCTTGCCACCGTTGCCTTTGGCTTACTCAATGGGGGGTCCTTACGAGGCAGAAATGTAAAGCGCATTGAGACAATGTAATGTTGTGATAATGCGCTATATAAATAAAATTGAATTGAAATTGAATTGAATTGTGGCCAGCCTCAAACCCACGACCAGAAACAGGTGAGGGTGGTCTGTGATAAGCCTCAAACCCACGACCAGAAACAGGTGAGGGTGGTCTGTGGCCAGCCTCAAACCCACGACCAGAAACAGGTGAGGGTGGTCTGTGATAAGCCTCAAACCCATGAGCAAAGGTTTACAGCCTCCAAGCTGAGTTATGTGGCAGTTCATGGAGCTGGGGAAACACACTAAGGCTAAAGGGCTATAAGACAGGGAAGGCAGAAGTGAGATAACCAGCGACGCCTACTGGTCAAATAGGGAATATTAAGAAAGGGCAAAGGTCGGATGGCAACAACCCTGACAAACCTGCATGCATCTGGAATGAACCTTCAGAAAGAGTTAAACTCCATACACAGCTCGAATGAACCCTCACAAACACAGTGAGAACAAACTCCACACACAGTTGGAATGAACCTTGGTTTATATAATGGGGGAGGGGGGTGGTTTACACAAGGGGCAGGGGGGTGAGGTTGAGTTGGCTTGCCAATTGTCATTAAACTATCCTACAGTAAGTTTTATAACACCCAACAAATCCAAATAATGTAAGGGCTGGGCTCATTTGTTACACTTGGCTTGTCTCTCTCCTGCAGGGCTGTCTTCTGGGACGCTTTGTGATGTTCATCACGTGTTAATGACCACATAACCGGCACCAGGTTCAGGGGTGGGGGGAGCGCCATAACCAAAGCCCTGCCTCCATCCAAAGTGCACCAGCGTGTGGCGGACGAATGAGCTTCAGAAGTGCTTCAGATGATGGGAATCGCTGTCGGCAGGAAGTGCAGGGCACAGAGGCAGAGACAGCAGGGCATATGAACCGGGACGCTGGATGCCTCGCCGACAGCATCATGCTGACCAAATTGACCCCGGAGGTCTCGGAGGAGGGACCACAAACCGCGCACAGCCCTGGACCCACCCTGACCTTCCAGAAGTTGCACTACTGCGTGAGGGAGAGCAGGGGCCCCTTCCAGAAAGGGCCTGAAAAGGAGATCCTGAAGGATGTCAGGTATGTGGCACCTTAACTACCGGCACCATGCGAGAAGAACCGCAGAATGCTCTCTGTGACGTTAGCCAGGCGTTTCTGCTGACTGGACACCGTCCTGCTAGAAGAACAGCACCGTCACGTCCCAAGAAAGTTTGATGGCTTCCCAAACTTCCTGGTGAAGTGTCACTCCACGGGCGTGGAAAGCGGACAGCCCACAAATCTACCACTGAGGTTCACTCAGGTTCCGTAAAGCCCCATTATGTTTGAATAAGGTTTTCAGTTTCGTTTTGTTTATTAAATATCATTAAGAACATAAGAAATTTACAAACGAGAGGAGGCCATTCGGCCCATCAAGCTCGTTTGGGGAGAACTTAACTAATAGCTCAGAGTTGTTAAAATCTTATTTAGCTCTGATTTAAAGGAACCCAGGGTTTTAGCTTCCGCTACACTAGCAGGAAGACTATTCCATACTCTAACTACACGCTGTGTAAAGAAGTGCTTCCTCAAATTCGTTTTAAAATGTTCTCCATCTAATTTCCACTTATGGCCACGAGTTCTAGTATTGCACGGTAAATTACAGATCTGCGACTGACGTTAATTACACGCCTGTGATTGGCTGACATGCACGGTAAATTACAGATCTGCGACGGACGTTAATTACACGCCTGTGATTGGCTGAGATGCATGGTAAATTACAGACCTGTGACTGCGATTGGCTGATTCCAGGCTCTGTGATGCAGTAGGCTTTGTCTTTCAGTGGGATCATGAAGCCAGGGATGAACGCTATTATGGGTCCGACGGGGAGCGGGAAAACCTCGTAAGTGACCCTTTACCATGCGTGAATTCCTGCCTTTTTCTACCAAGGAGGGGTAGCATAAAATTCCCAGTAACATCTTCTGGAATTCCTGCATCTCCTGGACCTGGTCACCATTCTCTCAGAAGATTCATGTTTTTCCATAATCGGACAAAAAATATTTATATCCAAAGTTGTATATACAGTTCTGGAAAAAATTGAGACCACTTCACGGCATTCTTAAATCCTGGTTTAATCCTGGTTCTGATGGCAGAGGCTACACTGCTACGCCGGCTGCTTCCAGGCTCAAAACTTCTAAGGCAGCGGAACACAAGAACAAGATGAAGCAGGAGACACTGGCAATGACCAAAAACCAGCCCGACAGAGGGGAGAAGCGACTTCCTAATGCCAGAGATGACTGTCAACTTACTCAGCAGTGCCTCATAAATCAGAGGATGACCTCAAGTGACCTTCAAAAAGAATGGGAAACATTAAGTGGTGTGAAGTGCACTGCTAGGACAGACTGCTAGAAACCATTAAAGTCCCATAAAGCCAGGAAGAAGCCCTCCATCAATGAGAAGCAGGGAAGAGCCAGGCTGCAGTTTGCAAAAAAAAAAATGTATCTTTCACACAGACGTAGACCCATAAACTGAGAAATAGGTGAAATTAAAAATGTTGCTGTGGTCTCTTATTTTTTTCCAGAGCTGTATATGTCTACATTACTCTCTGCTCCGGATCATGTGACATTTCCCCCCTACAGGCTGCTGGACGTCATCGCTGGCAGGAAGGACCCCCACGGGCTTCGTTCTGGTCAGGTGCTGGTGGACAGCAAGGTCGTGACCTCTGACCTGAGACTCAGCTCAGCGTACGTCGTGCAGGTGAGCGAAGGCACCCTAACAGAAGGAGAGGTCGGCAGATGTCAATTAAACACTTCATTGTGAACAATTTCATCTTTTTCCCAAGATCCTCTCTAAGAGAAGTGATTTGTGGATGAACGGATGTATATAATTAATAACAAGTCATCCTGTTTTATGTGATCATTTCTTTCAGGGACTGCTGTTTGTAGGTTCTGGCAGGTTTTTTAAACATTTTGCTGCACCTTCAAAGCCGCACTGAGTTAGTGATGCTGTGGTGTCACCTTTGCATGTCACCATCGTACATCCGTGGCTCCTCTGTCTTTATCGGTCCTCTTTCCTACTTACCGGCAGCCCATCCATCTGTAGCTCTCCAGAAGTCACATGACCTCGTGCCTGGCCACAGTCGCTCTTCGTTCTCGCTCCTTTCCTTTCCCAGGATGACATCCTGATGGGCACTCTGACAGTGAGGGAGAACCTGGCCTTCTCCGGAAACCTGCGGCTGCCCCCGGGTCTGTACTCTTCACTGGACAAGGAGGTGAAGGTCAGCCGCATCATCGAGGAGCTGGGCCTGCAGGACTGTGCGGAGACCAAGGTGCGTGGAGGAGCATCGGTGACACACACCCGCGGGGCCGGTGACACAGAGCGAGGCGCTCACACATGTGCAAACACGGGCACGTGCTTCTGCAGATCGGGACGGAGTTTCTGCGCGGCGTGTCGGGGGGCGAGAGGAAGCGCTGCAGCATCGGTATGGAGCTGATCACATCCCCCTCGCTCCTCTTCCTCGATGAACCCACCACCGGCCTGGATGCCAACACTGCCAATTCCATCATAGCCCTGTTGCAAAGGTACCGGGACCCGACCTGTAAGCCATGTCCCGTTTACCAATTGAATGAATGAATAAGTAAATAGATTAAATTGATCAATTATTTTTTAAGAAGGAGATATCACCAGGACATAACCGCCCACCCTGCTGGACATCTGCATCCAACACTATTCAGCATCATCAGAGACACTCACCACCCACGCCGTAAGCCAGGGTTTCCCAAATCCGACCCTGGAGGCCAGAATCTAACACAGTTTGAAGATTTCTCTGCTCAAACACATCATAATCAACTAATGGGCTCTTTGCACATAGTGACGTCATATCTGCAAGCGTGAAATACGGCTCACTTGCTTCCTGTTTGAGTAACTATGAACACAAGAAAGGATAAACTTGTGTTTCAGAAGCTAGAAAAACAGAAGAAAAGCATAGAATACCAGGAACACTGTTGTTTCCTAAGTGCACAATATCTTCAAAATATAATCAAGTTTTAAGTTTCCACGTATACCTATGGGCAATTCAGCAAATCCAATTAGTCATAGCATGTTTTTGGGCCATGGGGGGGGGGGGGGTGCTTGGCAAAATCTCCATGACAACACTGGAACAAACCTCAAACCCAGGTGCAGTATCACTAAAACAAACAAATATATAAATAAAACCAGCAATAAACAGGAAGAATTTTTTTCTTAAAGGATTTATGCTCACATTTCATATAATTTATTGCCACATTTTAGAATATATTTATTTGTGCACACATTTATTTATTTAACAATATCTGACTCTGCTGGCTAGCTGTGATCTTCTGACTCTGCTGGCTAGCTGTGATCTTCTGACTCTGCTGGCTAGCTGTGATTCCTTTCATTTTTAAAACATCTGAGGAGCATTAGGGGCCCCAAAGTGACTCTTTGAGTGAGGCCCCATAAAAACAAGAAAGGGGCCCAGCTCATAGCTTAAACCTGACATGATATTTCTGTCTGTTCCTGGCAGTCTGTGTGTTAAAGCCCTTTGCTGCCCTTATGTAAGGATACTTTGGAGATATAGCATGTCGACGCTGCCGCCTACACAGTTCTCTACTCTGATTGCAGACTGTCCAGGAAAGGAAAAACAATCATCTTCTCCATCCACCAGCCCCGGTTCTCTATCTTCCGCCTCTTTGACCACCTTACCCTCATGAACAAAGGCGAGATCATCTATGCTGGTCTGGCGGAGCAGGCCGTGTCCTACTTCGAGGACCTCGGTGAGTGACCTTGCAGTGACGGTATGGACAGGATGGAGCAGATTGAGAGACTGGGCGAGACTTTTCTGCACAATATGAATTTCACAAATTCACCAAAGCATGATTTTGGAAATGAGCGTCTCTGTGGCTCGTGATAAGTTGGCCATCTGAGTGAGATGCATCCTCAGCATGGACAGATAAGACACTGCATTGTGCTGCTCTGGCATTTTTTGCAAGATAAGCTGCATGTGCAGCAGCTTCATGCAGGAAAGTAATGAGCAGGCGCATCTCCTGTGGTCATTCAGCTCCATGGCCACATTTACCACCTCGATGGATATCTCTGATAAAAATAGGCTGTTTTGAAAAAAAAGAAGCAGCAATATCTTCTTTTGGAGGAACCTCAAAACCCAGTGAGCTTACACTTGCCGTGGGGATTGGTAGGAGAGCTCAGCAGCAGGGCTTGGCAGGAGAGATCAGGTGTGGGGATCGGTGGGAGAGATCAGCAGTGGGAATTGGCAGGAGAGATCAGGCGTGGGGATCGGCGGGAGAGATCAGCAGTGGGAATTGGCAGGAGAGATCAGGCGTGGGGATCGGCGGGAGAGATCAGCAGTGGGAATTGGCAGGAGAGATCAGGAGTGGGGATCGGCGGGAGAGATCAGCAGTGGGAATTGGCAGGAGAGATCAGTAGTGGGGATCGGCGGGAGAGATCAGCAGTGGGAATTGGCAGGAGAGATCAGTAGTGGGGATCGGCGGGAGAGATCAGCAGTGGGAATTGGCAGGAGAGATCAGCAGTGGGTCCACCTTGTTGACATTGATAACATTGTTCAGATTTGAGTTCAGGCAGAATCTCAGTTCCTACGATATGAATAATAATGTGTTTTTCACAGACCTTGCATCTGTGTTTCTGGCTGTTTGCCTAGGATACAAATGCGAGCTGTTTAACAACCCTGCTGATTTCTTCCTGGACATAACCAACGGGGACATCACTCCAACCCAGGACTCTCCTGATGCTGGTAATCACGGGTCCCTGTAGGACCATCCAGAGCTTCTTGTGAATTTGCCATGAGAATCTGAAGCAGAAATTAAGATTTTATTTAATTAGCAGACATCTTTATGTATGAAAGTGGGGTCAGATAGTCTGTGGGACCCAACCCATCAGACATCCGCTCACAGGCATAGGGCCCTAAGCCACTGAGCACAGGCCTGGCTGCTGAGAAGGACCCCTGGCGGGTCCCTCCCCTCCCATCTTCCCAGTCCTGGGGGCGGAGGACGCATTGGCCCAGAAGTACAGAGAGTCGCGGTTCTTCAGAGAGCTGATGGAGCAGCTGGAGACGATGGTGCTTGCGGTGGACCCTGGCATGCGGGCCGTCAGAGACAAGCCAAACTATGCCACCTCCTTCCTGTTTCAGGTGTGAGCACAGTCAGCCGTCGGCATGGTTACATGTCGGCATAGTCACACGTCGGCATGGTGACACGTCCGCATGGTCACCCGTCGGCATGGTGACACGTTGGCATGGTGACACGTCCGCATGGTCACCCGTCGGCATGGTGACATGTTGGCATCGTCACGTGTCAATGACAAACACCTGCTTTTAGCTTCTAAGTGAGTCTTCTGTTTATTGTCCTTTAACATAGCAAAGAGCCCTTAACCTATAACTGACCCTGTTTATTACCATCATTCAGGCTTCAGGAGGCTGTAAAACTTTAACACAGGACAGAGTACGGAGCGTGTGTATGTGTGTGTGTCTGGGTGTCTGTGTGTCTGTGCATGTGCTGTGTGTAAACAAACAAACAAACGAATGAATTAGCCAAGTCTTGTTTTTTATTTGGTTACTTATAGTTAAGGTTAGGACTGGGTAGGGGTTAAGGTCGTCATGTTGGGATTAGGGTTATGCCCATAGAAATGAATAGAGAGTCCCCATAAAGATATAATACAAATATGTGTGTGTGTGTGTGTTTGTGTGTGTATCCATGAGCGTGTGTGAATGTATGGGAGGTGTGTGTCTGTGTGTGAGTTGCATGCATTTGTGTGTGTGTGTGTGAAGGAGATTACCTCCTTCAGTGTGTAACAGCGCTTGTCTTGACCAGCTGTGGGTGGTTTGTGGCCGTACAGTGAAGAACATCTTGAGGAACCCTCAAACATCCTACGCCCAGCTCATCCTCAACGTCATCTTTGCCATCCTGGTTGGTCTCATCTACTATCAGATCCCTCACAGCCTCCCGGAGGCCCTGCAGAACAGGTAATCTGAGGCAAGCAAGAGTCAACCTGCTTCCAAGGCTGAACACCGTGGTGACACCTGATTCACATGATCCCTGCCATGCCACCACATGACTTGTCACATGACTTACTTGTCACATGACTTACTTGTCACATGACTTGTCACATGACTTACTTGTCACATGATTCGACACTGCTATATCAGATGTTAAATCATGAAGCGCTATATCGGGGTCTGATAAAGGCTGCTGGGGGGTGCTCTGTCTGCCTTGCTCACACTTTATTATCTGCTGGCTCTGATTACACCCCCCCACCCCCACATGTCGCCATGGTGACATATCCTGACCCTCGCATGTGCAGGATCGGCGCGTTTTTCTTCCTCATCATCAACATGGTGTTTGGGAACCTCTCGGCGGTGGAGCTCTTCATCAACGAGCGCGCCCTCTTCATGTGAGTCATCCCTCTTTGGGAGTGCTGCTCTTAGCTTAAGGGCTTGGTCTGAGCTAAATCCAGGGGGCTGCTTACGTTTAAGAAGAGTTAGGAATTCCAGCTGGTGGCCTGTATGCGTGCTGGGCAGTGGATAGAGGAGCACACCCCCCCCCACCGTGTGTCGGACCCGGAGCCCTTCCACCAGCAGCAGCTCTGGAGAAATCATTCACAGCCGGGTCTTCTTCTCGAATGCGGCAGCACTAATTTCACCACCTGCATCCCCGCAGCCATGAAAACTCCAGTGGATATTACCGCACGTCTGTCTACTTCCTGTCCAAAGTGTTTGCTGACCTCGTGCCCAATCGCATCATTCCTGTGTTCCTGTTCTCCAGCATCGCCTATTACATGATGGGTGGGTCAGCGACCCCGTCGGCATGCTTACCCCATCTTCCCCGGTAGCTCAGACGACAGCTTTCTTCTCCATGATCGGTGTTTATTCCCCTCATCTGATGCCCTTGGTGGTTTGACTGCGCCACACGCCAGTTCATTCGCCCGTCTCCCCCCCCCCAGGCCTGAAGCCCGACGTGGAGGCCTTCCTGCTGTTCGCCCTCACGATGAGCCTGGCCAGCCTGGCCTCCGTGGGTCTTGCCTTCCTGGTCAGCGCCAGTGTGTCGTCCTTCGCCATGGCAAACATCCTCATCGCCCTGCCCTTCGTCTTCATGATGGTGAGCTCCGGGAAGGTGTGGCAGCGTGCCCGTGTTCATGGTGGTGCTGGTGCCCATGCTGATGCCCGTGGTGATGGTGGTGCTGATGCCCGTGCTGATGGTGGTTCTGATGCCCGTTCTGATGGTTTTGCTGGTGTCCGTGCTGATGCCCGTGCTGATGCCAGTTCTGATGGTGGTGCTGGTGCCTGTGCTGATGCCCGTACTGATGCCCGTGCTGATGCCCGTGCTGGTGCCCGTGCTGATGCCCATGCTGATGGTGGTGCTGATGCCCGTGCTGATGCCCGTGCTGATGCCCGTGCTGGTGCCCGTGCTGATGCCCATGCTGATGGTGGTGCTGATGCCCATGCTGATGCCCGTGCTGGTGCCCGTGCTGATGCTCATGCTGATGGTGGTGCTGGTGCCCGTGCTGATGCCCATGCTGATGCCCGTGCTGATGCCTGTGCTGATGCCCATGCTGATGGTGGTGCTGGTGCCCGTGCTGATGCCCATGCTGATGGTGGTGCTGGTGCCCGTGCTGATGCCTGTGCTGATGCCCGTGCTGATGCCTGTGCTGATGCCCATGCTGATGGTGGTGCTGGTGCCCGTGCTGATGCCCGTGCTGATGGTGGTGCTGGTGCCCGTGCTGATGCCCATGCTGATGGTGGTGCTGGTGCCCGTGCTGATGCCCGTGCTGATGCCCATGCTGATGGTGGTGCTGGTGCCCGTGCTGATGCCCATGCTGATGGTGGTGCTGGTGCCCGTGCTGGTGCCCGTGCTGATGCCCGTGCTGATGCCCGTGCTGATGGTGGTGCTGATGCCCATGCTGATGGTGGTGCTGATGCCCATGCTGATGGTGGTGCTGGTGCCCGTGCTGATGCCCGTGCTGATGCCCGTGCTGATGCCCGTGCTGATGCCCATGCTGATGGTGGTGCTGGTGCCCGTGCTGATGCCCATGCTGATGGTGGTGCTGGTGCCCGTGCTGATGCCTGTGCTGATGCCCGTGCTGATGCCTGTGCTGATGCCCATGCTGATGGTGGTGCTGGTGCCCGTGCTGATGCCCATGCTGATGGTGGTGCTGGTGCCCGTGCTGATGCCCGTGCTGATGCCCATGCTGATGGTGGTGCTGGTGCCCGTGCTGATGCCCATGCTGATGGTGGTGCTGGTGCCCGTGCTGGTGCCCGTGCTGATGCCCGTGCTGATGCCCGTGCTGGTGCCCGTGCTGATGCCCATGCTGATGCCCGTGCTGGTGCCCGTGCTGATGCCCGTGCTGATGCCCATGCTGATGGTGGTGCTGATGCCCGTGCTGATGCCCGTGCTGATGCCCATGCTGATGCCCGTGCTGGTGCCCGTGCTGATGCCCATGCTGATGGTGGTGCTGGTGCCCGTGCTGGTGCCCGTGCTGGTGCCCGTGCTGATGCCCGTGCTGGTGCCCGTGCTGATGCCCATGCTGATGGTGGTGCTGGTGCCCGTGCTGATGCCCATGCTGATGCCCGTGCTGATGCCCGTGATGATGACAGTGGTTATAGCAGGCAGACCATGATCAGTGGTGCTGATGAGTAAGATGAGTACGGCGCAGGATAAATGCGCTTCAGCGGCCGGTCCTGCGGCACATGCGCACAGAGAGACGTGCTGACGTGTTCTTGTGTTCTGGTTGGTGAGTCCGAAGCCCCGGGGTCTGCGTAGCCCCATTCGCTTTCTAAGCTTCCTCCTGACTCTCCCTGCCCACAGGTCTTTGGGGGTTTTCTAGTCAATCTCAACTCCATGCTGAGCTGGATGTCCTGGATGCAGTGGACTAGCATCTTCCGCTATGGTCTGCAGGTGAGAAAGGAGACCGCAGTTTGAATAGATCCAGCTGTCCGATCCTGTTCAGTGTCCCAGTGCAGAAAAGGTCTGTCAGTTCATATTATAATCATATAATGTTTTATTAGCTTATTTCTATAGTCAGGTTTCAGTGACTTGCCTGTTGTAAAGTGTTTCACAATCATTTTTTCCAGGCTTTGCCAAAATGACAACCTCCCATCTGCATTTTCTCACGCAGGCAGTGACCATCAACGAGCTGAAGGGGCAAGTGTTCAGCAGTAACTTCACCATGTAGGTCCTGCTCCCTGATGCATCTCTGCCTCCTAGTGCTGCAGCTGTCATATTACAGCCTCCACTTTGCACTTTCTTTGCACTTTTTCACTTCTCTCCAGAGGTTCGGTGATAGTAGAGAATGATAGATTAGATCTGCCCATGAAAGGCATTTGGCTTAATCTTTGTACTAATAAAACGGTTCTGATTTTGCATGAGAGGGTGAATAGGGGCGTGGCCATGCTGGAATATGGGAGCACTGCGGGGGTACAGTGTTCGCACCACAGGAAGCCTCATGTTCACTGCTGTTATACAAGCGCAGTGACTCCCATGAGATGGCTGCCCAGAATCAGTCAGGGATCCAGGGTTTGTGCTTGTCCATCTGGTTTTGTGCTCCTTCACTGGGTTATCTGCTCCCTCATTCGGTTTTATGCTCCTTCATGGGCTTTTGTGCTTCTTAACAGGATTTTGTGCTCCTTCGCCAGTTTTTGTTCTCCTTCACAGGGTTTTGTTCTCCTTCACAGGGTTTTGAGTCTAGGTCACAGAGTTCCTGATGGCCTTGTGATTTTTATGGGTATAATCTTGTGGCATTTAACAGCTATTCTGTTAATGAGCTCTGCTGTTGTGTGTGTCTGGAGTACGTTGGTCTTTTCATTTATTGTTTGTGTCATTTTGTGCAACCCACTGTATCGCTGACTAGAGTATGGTTACTTGTTATATAACTTCAGAATGCTCATTTTCAGCATGAAATTGACAGCCATCCCTTCTCTGACATCTGTCTGTCTGTTTCTGTCTTTCTGACTCTGCCTGTCTGTCCTTCTGTCTGTCTGTCTGTCTGCCTGCCTATCTACTTGTCTCTCTGTCTATGGCTCCTTCTCCTCCCCAGTATTACAGGTGAAATGTACATGAAGCAGCAGGGAATTGACTACAGCATGTGGGGATTTTGGCAGAACGAGGTGGCCCTGCTGGGCATAATGTCAGTGTGTATGACCCTGGCTTATGTCCAGCTGCTCCGAATCAACCGCTGGAAGTGAGGGCATGTGAGGAAGCCATGCAGGCCACCTGTCTTCACAGTGCCCCCCGCCTTCACAGTGCCACCTGTCTTCACAGTGCCACCCGTCTTCACAGTGACACCGGCCTTCACAGTGCCACCTGTCTTCACAGTGTCACCTGTCTTCACAGTGCCCCCCGCCTTCACAGTTCCACCTGTCTTCACAGTTCCACCTGTCTTCACAGTGACACCGGCCTTCACAGTGCCACCTGTCTTCACAGTGTCACCTGTCTTCACAGTTCCACCTGTCTTCACAGTTCCACCTGTCTTCACAGTGACACCGGCCTTCACAGTTCCACCTGTCTTCACAGTGACACCGGCCTTCACAGTGCCCACCTCACTTTCACATTGTCATCCCCACCCTCACAACACCCAGTCATTTACAGTGATGATGTCTTGTGCTCTCTGTAGTGTCTGAGTTTCTTAGCCATACTTAAACTGGAAATTGCCAAGACTAAGAATTGCTTTCTGACAATGTGTTTTATCCAAAGCAAATTTCACAGCTGGAAAAGTAAAAATGAAATTCAAGCTATAGGCACCGAGGTAAAGGGTGTGTGATGCACATGCCTGGATTAGGGAGGGGGGAGGGACCCTCCCCAGTCTAATCCTTCATTAAGGAGACTCAGGCTGCTCCACAGCCCAGCCTGCCTGCCTCAGCCAAGCTTATGCGGTCATGCTCTATATACACTGTTCATAAACCGTAATAAATAAAAAGCAGTTTATTATATCATATACATTTTATTGTCATTGAGTCTCTGTGTAAGAATAGTTAGATTTTACTTCAAATTCAACTTTTAAACTTTCGTGTGTGTTTAAAATGTGTGTGCCATGATTAGATTATGAATTTATGTGCTCTGAGATGTATGTGCACTCCGAGATAAGATGTGTGGATTTCCCAGTGAGATGTTCCACTACATTGATCATTTGAACTCTTGAACTTTTGAAGCATCAGACTCAGAGATTACTCCATGAAACAGGAGATGTGGCTTGTACACTCTGTCCTTTGCACTACTGGCCTGATATGTAGTATCTTGTAAACAAAATAATCAAGTATGTGATTCGGGTGCAGGGGTGCAAGTCCATTTTGAGTTTCAAGGTTAGAAGTTCCTTATATTCCCCTAAGCTGAATCTGATACGAATCCAACATGACCAGATGAGAAGAGCTTTACACTTGCAGCAGCTTAGAGACACCAATCCACCAATGGACTGAGGGAGGACAGACAGACGGACTGGCCATACAGCCAATCAGAGGCAGGACTCAAAACCCTGGCAGTGTGAGGCACCAGTACATCCCATTGAGCCAATGGGTGGATTTACGGCAGTGGAAATGTATTCAATCTGTCACATTGTCACAACCAAAATAAGTGACTCTGCAGTGATATCACAGAAGTGACTCTGCAGTGACATTACAGTGTTCCGCCTTTTCCAGAGTGGGTTAGAGAGGGGCAGGTTTGTTGTTTCTGGGGCTTCACTGAGGATGTCACTTTGCCCCCCAGTGCAGAGACCCCAGTCCTCTGGGCCCCATGCAAAAGCGTGGCTGGAGCGGTGTTGACCACCCCCACGAGGGTTAGCGCTTAGCGGCCGTCTTTATGCACACCGTCATCCTTAGTGATTATGGTCTTGTTACTAAACCTCCTTCACCTCTCTGAGTCGACTCTTTAAAATGTTTTATATTTGCTACGTTTCAGAGTAAAACATTTTAAATATTTTCGGGAATCTTGTCTCCACAGTGTGGTCCCATTCTGGCATATAAAGAAACATTCAAAAAACAGTTAAAAACATTAAGAATCGCATTTAATACAATAAAGAGTTCAATCGCATCATAAAGGCTTGAGTCAAACCAGCACCTCTAATGGAACAAAATATTTATATATATATACACTTTATAACTTATAATAACTTTTAATATGATTCTTCACTAATACAAACAATAATAATATTCTGTGGGCTTGGAGTCAGCAGAGCAGGTCATTACATCGCGTCACAGCCCATGATGATTGGTGACGTCCCTCTACTTCAGCGCCCCCTGCTGGACCTCGCCCTTCCCCTCACAGCTCATCCTTCTCCTCGCCCACGCAGATACACGCTGCCCTCTGGCTGTTCATGAAGGGTTTGCAGCCCAGTGTCCACACGGTGTTGAACAATGTGTCTGCGACCGTTTCACAAGCTGAAATGAAATTAAAAATGAAATAAAATGACAGCGAAATGAAATTAAAAGGAAATGAAACAGGAAAGTGGGACAATGACTCGACGAAACTGCATTTTCACGCACTTAATGTGACCAATGACCAGCAATAGATTTCCTTAGCTCAGGTGATGTAATACAAGTAACATATAAAGGCAGCTCTTGACTGAACGTAAGTAATCTGTTCTACATGTAAGTCAAATTCCACGTAAGTCAGATTTACCTTCCCGCATCTTAGAGCTATAAACACATAAGCCAAAAATATACTAGTAATACATGCAAAAGACATAAATGAAAAGTATAAATGTACTTGCAGATGTCTGTTCCCTTTTGGCTTTAGCACTCCTGTATTCTCTGTGTATCTCAGATATTTTTTGTATAAGTCCTGATTTATTACGTTGATCTTACGTAAGTTGAGAGCTGCCTGTATTGAGGGCCAGTGAGGTATGAATGAGGGCGCTGACCTTCAACCTTTGACACAAAGCCCAGGCTCTTCTTGAGGTCAGAGCAGATGGAGTGCAGGCACCAGCGGAATTTGGAGTCACAGCGGTACTTGTTGGAGCCGCAGGTGTCGTAACACAGGTCCAACTGATTGCAGCAGCGCGTCATGGCTGGGATGCCTAAGTCCAGCTGGAGAGATCCACACGCATGGGTTATGGCACGGACACACATGCACATGCGTGTACGTGTGTGTGAGGATACGCACCCCATCAGGCAGTGGGAGGCCTAGAAAGTAGGAGCTGCAGCCATTAGGTTCGGGAGTTTGATAGTCTGGGCGAGGAAGAGGAGCCTTGCCTAGCAGAGTCAGAATCAAAGTCATAGTTAGAATCAGAGTCAGGGTTAGAATCAGAGGCAGAATCAGAGTCTCTATTGCCATGAGACCAAAGCCAATGAAAATCTTTGTTGCCAGACAAGCTACATCTCTACATGTTGGACATAACATGTATCACATCACACACAGCGGGAGAGGAAGGCGTCCCATGACCACATCCTCATGGTGCCATCATGCGTTTCTCACAGAAGCTGCCCCCCCGACTTTGTCAGTTTGCATGTGACAAACCGGGGCAGCACACCAGAGCGTGACTGATGGTGACATCATCTGAGTGTCCCAGCCCAACATGCCAGGACACACAGAAAGCAGGTGTGCACAGGTGACATGTGTGGAGAGGTGACATGTGTCATACCCCGACACACAAAGACGACGCACTTAAGGCCTGATTTGGCTCCCTAGTGACCAGTTCATGGGGCGCCCAGTCAGCTGGGCCAGGCCAGAATTCACCGGGAGGAGATGACGCTGTCGGTGTACTGAGTGGGTTAGAGCCACCGTCACGCCTTGATTAAGGTCCAGCCGCATTAATCAGATCAGATCGGCTGTCTCTGCCCATGAAACATCAGTGCCTCTGTAGGCATGGAGCTGGCTGTGTGTGTGATGGAGGTCTGGCAAATGAAAAGTAAATCCAGTAAATCCTTCTTGATTCTCAGATCTTCAAATGAAGATGCAGTTAACACCAGTGAAATGTCCTTTTACAGCCAGTAACTGGTATATCGGCTCAGCCACCAGCTACCTCAGCACCTCTCCGAAGACCCAGACCAGAAAAACATCCATCAACAAAGCAGTTGCTAGCATATCACACCTATACACACCAGTTTAGCGAGTTTCCACAACTCAGAGAGCAGCAAATCACATCATCAGTATTCCATACATTACTGGCCATTATATCATTGCTACAAGCCAGTGACCGAAAAATAAACCACCTTTCTACACTCCAGTGACTTTAATACCTTATCTGTACACACCAATCTACCGTGATGATTCTGATGATGAATAAATAGGTAATTTCTCCGTAATACTCCTAGTCAGCACATAGGGGGCAAGCTTGCGCTGCGCCCTGATACTAAGAAACTCTGCTTTGCAGCACTGTAACACGGCCCCCCGCTCACCGTATCGACAGCGGTACTGACACACCCCATCCCGGCCTCCCAGTAGCTCCAGCATAGAGTCGAAGTAGCCATTGACGGCCTCAAAGCTGCCCCGGATGGTGTCCAGGCCCCAGTCGGTGTCGGGGTCTTCGCCCTGCGTCTCGTTCAGCTGCACGACAACGGGCTCAGGCTCCTGGGCGAGGACAGTCCCGAGGGAGAGGGAGAGGGAGAGGGAGAGCGTCAGCAGGAGTACGGGCGGCATGGCGAGGCGGCGCAACAGGCAGGGAGGAGGAAGAGGGCACAGACACGTCGCTGTTCCTCGCTGAGGAGAGACTGAAGGCCGCCGCCTCGCTCACGCAGCCTGCCTCTACGCTCCCGCCGGACTTTGGCCGCTGACAGCAGGAGCAGCCAGATCACAGAGGCCTCCAGAGTGGAGGAGCGAAGGTCGACGCAGAACACGACCTGGCGGGCAGGAAGAGACACACATATGACGGCACACACGTACAGGCGTGGCTGTAAATGTAACGTTACAAATATTCCCTGACCTGGAAATAATAACAGTAACAATTGATACTTTACTAATCCCTATGGAGAAATTCTCTTCTCACCTCCCCCAACTTGTTCTCTGTAGATGAGAGTAAGCTGTCTGTGAAGGGCAGCCACCCGTAGCGGCATCCAGGGAGCTGGGGGTTAAGGGCCTTGCTCAAGGACCCGCAGACGTGCCGAGGTTGGGCTCAAACCAGCAACCTTCAGATCACAGGTACAGAACCATAGTGCATTGAGCCACATACCACCCCAAAGAATCAGGTCTTAGGAAAACTTGTGAACTTGCTCTCCTAAAATGGTTCAAATTTTTTTCTGTACTTTTAATACACTACATTAAGCCTCTCTGCTACCCCCCAGTGGTGCCAACAGAACACTGCGCTCCACTCCACTCTTGTGCAATTCATGAGCTCATCCCAGGCAGTAAGTCAATATGATGACAAAATGTTAAGAGAAAACACTTCTGGTCAGAGCGCTTAAGGCCAATGGGAGTCCAGGCAGGGCTGTCACGCGTTTTAATTTCCCTGAAAAGTTCAGTACAGTGGGGTTAAGTTGCTGCAAATTCCTGAAAACCAAGCACCCAGTATTGCAGCAAGTTTCCCCTGGTAAAGCAATGGGATCTGATGGAGTGTCAGCAAGACGCCCCTGGTAACTGCCAGGGGCGTCGTTAGGTGCCGTCATTTGGCGCTATAGGCGGGGTATTTAACCACGATGTCATTATTGAAAAAAGTCAAACCCCAGGAAAACTCGACTGTTGATCTTTTCAATTGCTAGAAACTCCCCTGGTAATGGCAGGTATATGCTCTGACATGTTCAACACCAGTGAGCCAGAATTTGGACAGGGCAAGATAGGAGGAGGGAGAACATACGCAAAACATAAAGGCAAACTCCTCTGATTCACGTGGATAGGGAACCGACACAAGAGGACAATGTTCACTTACAATGTCTGCTAGTGTCGGAGAAACATCGTTTCCGAAGCCACCGGGAGTGGGACTATCGCGCTCTGTCAGTCAAAGCATGAACAAATAAGGTTACCAATTGGGAATTCGTCATTTGATTCATAGGGCCCCGGGCCTGAGCAGATACTCTCACACATATAGCAAGAAAAGAGACAGACACAGGGAGAGGGCACCATAACCTGGGCTGATACCTGGCAGATGAAATTTAACACAGATAAATGTAAGGTAACCCATGCAGGGAGCAGAAATATAAAGTACAGATATTTTATGGGTTCCACTGAAATAAAGGTAGCTGATGAGAAAGATCTGTGTGCATGTTGATGCTTCCATGTCCCAATCTCGCCAGTGTGGGGAAGCAATAAAAAAGGCCAATATGATGTTGGGTTATATCTCTAGGTGTGTGGGGTTTAAGTCAAGGGAGGTGATGTTACATTTATATAATTCCTTGGTAAGACCCCACCTAGAATATTGTGTGCAGGTTTGGTCACCATATCTTAAGAAGGACATTGCTGCCTTAGAAAAGGTGCAACAGAGGGCTACGAGAATGATTCCTGGAATGTCTTATGAGGAGAGGTTAGCTGAGCTGAATCTGTTTAGCCTTGAGCAAAGGAAACTAAGGGGGGACATGATCCAGGTCTATAAGATTCTAACGGGTCTAGATGCTGTTCAGCCAAATGGCTACTTTAATATTAGTTTAAACTAGAATTCGTGGCCATAGGTGGAAATTAGCAGGAGAACATTTTTAAATGAATTTGAGAGTATGGAATAGTCTTCCTGCTAGTGTAGCGCAAGCTAAAACCCTGGGTTCCTTTAAATCAGAGCTAGATATGATTTTAACAACTCTGAGCTATTAAGTTCTCCCCAAACGAGCTTGATGGGCCGTATGACCTCCTCTCGTTTGTAAATTTCTTATGCTCTTAAATTTTATTTGTTTAAAAAGGTCATAAAGGAATTAAGGTAAATGGGAACGATACATTGGACAGCACCACCTTCCCCTGCACCCCCAAAATTAGACCTGATTTCATATAGGTAAGAGCCATAGGCATAACACAAACCTAAAGGATTACATCAGCTTCTAATCTACTCAGATTCATTACAGTACCTCTCCTGGAATAGAAACAAGTATGTAGCGTAGTGAATGTAGTGGAAATCATAAGACTATGGAGTCAGGCTGATAAGTAGCATGGCTTCATTGCAATAAAGAAAAAGATTTCATCAAAGAATATTCTTAATGTAATGGAATCAGAACAATTCATCCACCATCCGCATGTTGTGTGCATTACAGAGTAACATGGTGTTTATAAAATGGGTACAAAAGCGTTTCAGAATCATCAGAAAGCAAAGCCGCAGGATACGAAGATATTAACATATTTATTATGAGAATAAGAATTAAATGTTTTAAAATCCTGATTCACCTTGGTTATGTGTATTTCTCCAGGTTAATTAGGGGAAATGTTGCTGTTATATCTGATTACTGCTCCTTAACTTCAAAATGCACGTTATCATAAATCACCCCCATCCATGTGCCCTGTTCAGTGAGCTCCTGCAACTCTCCACTGCTCTTCATCTTCTTAATTTTAGCAGTAAAAGGAACCTGACAGTTTTCCTGCTTGTTGACTACTAATTTAACAGTTATCGTTTTATGAGGTGGGATGGTGACCTCCGTCTCTTCCCCCAAGGTGATGGATTTCTGTTTCGTGGAGCTGGTGCCGTACGATCCTGAGTATGAGACTGAGATGGCTGCTCCTATTAATTCACAATCAAAAGACACAGTGGAACTCAAACCCCAAGCGTGATTCCAAGTGGTTGTTTCAGACTCAGTTTTCGTCCACGACATATTAAACTTGTGCTTCTGTTCCACGCTACTACTGTTTGTGTAGGTTTCTTTCTTCACCACAATTGGTTTTTCGATCAGTGCAGAGACATTTTTGAAGTCCACAGAGATGATCTCAAACTCAGGACTGACGATGTCTCCGATACTTGGGGTAAATTCACAAAACTGGTCTGGCCCGTCCTTGGCAACTTCGATGTGTCCACGGGTAATGAGAGTCAGAAATCTACCATTCTCAGCTTTAAACAAAACGTTCTCACCTTTCCTGAAAACTTCAAATTCACAATATAAGTCAGGGGGATTCTTAGCTGCCTCAATAAAGTCAATCCCGCTTCTGTGAAATCGACTGAGGTATACCCCTCTCATATCTGTCATACGAACTTTATGGTGTCCAACCTTTTCTATGAGGAACTTGCACAAATTGTCTTTTGAGTCCTTCCAGCACTCAATAGGATATATTCCATTCCGGTGGATCGAGCTCCAGTATTTGCCATTGAGAGCCATCAGAGCCACTCCCTCTTCTGCCCCAATGAAGGCTTCAAGTGGACCGAAACCAGCGAAAATTGCCTGAAACAAAAAATGCACATTTGTACAAAGGGCCTATATATAGGTAATTAAAGTAATACAGCAGTGACAATTGGTGATCAGGAGTTAACAATATTGTTAAATGTGCATATTCAACGTTCTGTGAAACAAAAATAGAGTAACCTCTATTGTAAAATAAAGGGAAGGTTATTGACTGACAACAGCTTACATCATAAACTACATAAAAACGCATGAAAATATGACATTGAGCGTCTAACTAACAGAATGTACCACATAGTATATAATAAAATAATATTTTAATAGATCAAAAGATGAACATGCACACTGCACATATGCAGTGCTGGACAGTTATACCAGCACAGGTGATTCGCTAATAATGTGGCATCGCTGTCGCAGGAAAGGGGTGCACTGTTATTGTAAATGTGTTTTTGTTGTTGTTGTTCCTGTTCTTTTGGAGGAGGGGGGGTCTCCCTAGGGAGCAGAAGGACTGATGATGATCGGGGGACAGTGAAGACCCCGAACCTGGGGCTTGGTGCCACCAAGGGGGGGACATTTGGGGGCCGTTCTCTCTCCCTCGGTGGTCTGTACATTTGGAGTTTGGAGTGAATGGATCTGTAAGGAGTGGCTGTGACTGACAGCAGTGATTATTAGCAAACGCTTCAGTAATTATAGGGTCTGATTTACTAGCACCTGGAATTAGACCACAGCTAATCAAAATGAAACACAGACTATGCATTTATATCATATCCAATGTGGTCTGTGTGGATGAAAGAAGCGACAGAATATCAGGCAATAAACCTACAAAATATTAAAATGTATAGAGTGATCAATGCATGAAAAACGTATCAGGAAATGCAAAATTTAAATGTAATAAAAAAACAAGAGACTAGGAGTTATTGTGACAAAGAAACACAGCTCACCATTCTGTGCTTCAGAAATGATCTTTTCCTGTGCCCTGAAATTCAAATATGATTCATGAATGCAAATATACTTTCTGTACAGAATTAGTTATGAAACAAGGACACAAAAAGACACTGTAATGGATGCCGGACCACAGCAGGGCAGACACACAGCAGGCCATGTAGAGCTGTCCTTACCTGACCACAGCAGGGCAGACACACAGCAGGCCATGTAGAGCTGTCCTTACCTGACCACAGCAGGGCAGACACACAGCTGGCCATGTAGGGCTGTCCTTACCTGACCACAGCAGGGCAGACACACAGCAGGCCATGCAGAGCTGTCCTTACCTGACCACAGCAGGGCAGACACACAGCAGGCCATGTAGCGCTGACCACAGCAGGGCGGACACACAGCAGGCCATGTAGAGCTGTCCTTACCTGACCACAGCAGGGCAGACACACAGCAGGCCATGTAGGGCTGTCCTTACTTGACCACAGCAGGGCAGACACACAGCAGGCCACGCAGAGCTGTCCTTACCTGACCACAGCAGGGCAGACACACAGCAGGCCATGTAGTGCTGACCACAGCAGGACGGACACACAGCAGGCCATGTAGAGCTGTCCTTACCTGACCACAGCAGGGCAGACACACAGCAGGCCATGTAGGGCTGTCCTTACCTGACCACAGCAGGGCAGACACACAGCAGGCCATGCAGAGCTGTCCTTACCTGACCACAGCAGGGCAGACACACAGCAGGCCATGCAGAGCTGACCACAGCAGGGCAGACACACAGCAGGCCATGTAGAGCTGTCCTTACCTGCACTCGCTTCTGCTGTCTCTCTCCAAAGGAGTGGAGCTTATTTTTGGTGATGAGCTCCCACTGCCAGTGCTTCCTTGTGAAGATGGTGGAACGGCTGAAGTTCAGAATCTGGCCAAAGACAGAAGGTGATCAGTGGACTTGTGGCTGTAGATGATGCTTCCTTCAGGTATTAAAAGGAATTATCAAATGTGTTCTTTACTTTATATTTCTATAATACTATGTTAAATTAAAAAAACAGAATACCGTATCCTTTTCAGAAATGACATATTAATTATTTTCATCATTCTGATTGACCAGATGTGTTTTTGATTGACAGATCCACGGGGTCGTGTTCCGTTATACTCAGTGCTTGAAGTGGGAAAAAAATAAGTGCAGGAACTCTAATTTTCCGACATTTGTGCGGTGAAAAAAAAATCAAGTCTTTAGGATGTGTTGGTTCAAACACTATTTTAATTTAATCATTCTTCCAAGCAATAACCTATAGGCATAGATTACTTTTTTCTAATTCAGAAATGTAATACTGAAAAACCATTAAAACAACATGTAGTCTTTTATCGGTCTTGTGATATTGTCTATTCTCGGGCCACTGTCGCTGCGTCGGATCAGTTTCAGTAAGTACCGGAACGCAGAAAAAAGTGGCGGAACCCAAAAGACGAAAATATAGAAGTTCCGGAACTGCGTTCCGCTGCGTTCCGGCCCACTTCAAGCACTGGTTATACTGATATGACAGATGTGCTTAACAGACAGGGTTACGTGGGTGTGTGTGTCGTTATGCTGTTATGACCGATAGGCCAAAGATGAAAGTGGAAGCAGATGTCACCAAAGCGGTTTCAATAATCTTTAAGAAAATAAAAATACACTATCTGTATTTCTTAATGTACTATTTTTAAATACGTTTTAAGGAATAATAAAACTTTTACCAGGATGAATTTAAACTCATACACGTACAGACCTTCTGTAACGGGGGTCAGGCCACAGTCACACCTTTTTAAAAAGAAGAAAACTTCAACTCTTTATAATTAACCAATAAGTTTATAGCATTTAACCAACAAACTTTTAGGAAGAAATATCCTCAACCCATGTCCATGGCATGCTCTGGCTGAAATAAGTTGTGCCCCGTTACTTACCCTCGCTCGCCATGTTGCGCATGCGCATACAGACACGACCCCCACACAGCATTCCTTTTACCTTTAACCTTTAACCGCCTACAAAATGACGTCAGACTTGTGGAAAATCTTGTGCGACCTAAATATACACGCATGGGTTCTTTCAAAAGATCTGTGCAACCATTCTTAGCGGCTATCATGTAGAATTTGACCGGTAAATAAAAACAAATTTAAAAAATAAAGGATAAGATTTGAATTGTAATTCATTACTGTCCCTGAGGCTCCAATCTGAACCGTTATTACCGTAATGGGCGCCGCAGGGGCGCCAGGCCAGATCGATAACGCTCACAAATCTACTGCAGGGAGAAAGTTTGTATTTCCTTTTCCTGATTAATATACATTTTAATAAGGTGAAATCTGGGGCATTTTAACTTTGAGAAATAATTACCAAGATAATTATCAGTGCCTCCACTTCCACCAGTTCAAATGCCCCAACCCGGAAGTAAAAGGCGAGGAAACGGGATTCTGTGTTCAGGTTCATTACCCGGAACTGTAACTGGTGATTTACTACAAAATACCCAATATGTTCTGGTATTTTTCATTACATCTGTGAGAAGTTTCAGTCCGGTTTATCGCTGAAGGTACCACAGCGGTGTCTGTGCTTTTCAGCCAGTGTGATTCACGATTCACGGCGATAGACAGATAACAAATATTATGAGAGTTTCCGTGAACGAATGATTTTTATCGCTAGCCATGGTTTAGCTTTGGGCATTACATATAACGCGACAGGCAACTGTCCGTGACTGTACTCGTAGAAGCCATTCTGCAAGCATGGACTTCGCAAGCCTGTTCTCCAGACCCCCAGACTGCGTAGATCCCATGAGCCCCTCGCACCCGCAGCCCGCAGCGGTATTAAGGTGATGCCCTTTCTCTTATCATCGGGGTTAATCCATTTAAAATAGGCTGTTTAAGGCAACTAGTATCTTGAAAGATCGAGCGGTTTTCTGATATAGACTCAGGTTAAGTCAGCCGCTTGGATATGTATATTGTGTTATATTTTTAGTCATTTTACAGATCCGTGGAACATTTACCATTTTAAATTAATGTAAAGATAAACTACACCACTCCTAGCGATTCTGGCTTCTGGTGGTGTGTCATCAGCAAATCTCCATCTCTTCAGACGGATATTGGCTTTAACGTCCTGTGCGTATTTTATTACGTGCGCTCCCAGCGTTGCGTACGCAATCTGAGAATTTCGCGCATTTATTTACTCTGCGTCATTTCGATTGTCCTTCTGTCTCATGCATCATGTTGTGCAGTATTTTTATAACTGAGTTTTTGCGCACATTTCACATTTTTTTTTATTCAAAAGCTCGAACTAATTTTAAAAATACTATTTCGACCTTCACTTTAAGAAATGAGGTGTGTCAGCGGGTTGGAATTAAAAGGAAGAGGGGAAAACAGGGGAAGAGAGAAGATGAGAAAGGCAACACGGCTGAAGAAATTGCCCCTCAGATGAAGAACGATGAGGGCAGATCGGTGTCACAGGTGAGATGTCTTCTGACGCCTTTGGTCGCCTGGCCTGGCGTCACACTTTGGCACAGTGTGGCCCCGTTGTAGGTCCCGTGGTGGCTGTACCACTGTGGAGGTTATTTTCAGGGGCCTGGGTGGGGTGTATCTGTGGTGTATAATGCCGGAGGAGGGGGGAGGGGCCCTAAGAGCAGGATTGGCACACAGTGTCAGTACACAGTGTCCTACTCGCAGCAGGATGAACCGCAGCACGGAGCCGACCGCCGCAGGCAGCGCCACAGCTACCAGGAGGAGCTGGAGCAATATCGCAGGATTCAGGTGGAGGTGTCGGGACCAGGCCAGCACCAGGAGCCGCACCAGGACAGATGGGAAGAGGAGAACGTGCAGAGGCCTGACGGTGGGGGCCAAGCTAGAGAGGGTGAGGAGCCGAGGCAGTGCTGGACAGGGCGGGGGCAGAGGTGGGACCAGACAGGGCGGGGGTAGAGGCCGGGCGGGGAACGGACAGGACAGGGCGGGGCGGGGAACGGACAGGGCGGGGCGGGGAACGGACAGGACAGGGCGGGGCGGGGGCAGAGGCGGGACAGGGCGGGGGCAGAGGCGGGACAGGACAGGGTGGGGCAGAGGCGGGGCAGAGGCAGGGCGGGGAACGGACAGGACAGGGCGGGGCAGAGGCAGGGCGGGGAACGGACAGGGCGGGGCGGGGGCAGAGGCGGGACCAGACAGGGCGGGGGCAGAGGCAGGGCTGGGAACGGACAGGACAGGGCGGGGCGGGGGCAGAGGCGGGACAGGACAGGGCGGGGGCAGAGGCAGGCCGGGGAACGGACAGGGCGGGGCGGGGGCAGAGGCGGGACCAGACAGGGTGGGGGCAGAGGCAGGGTGGGGAACAGACAGGACAGGGCGGGGGCAGAGGCGAGACCAGACGGTGGGGGCAGAGGCGGGACCGGACAGGGCGGGGACCGGCCAGGGCGGGGATCGGACAGGACAGGGCGGGGGCAGAGGCGGGACCAGACAGGGTGGGGGCAGAGGCGGGACCAGACAGGGCGGGGGCAGAGGCGGGACCAGACAGGGCGGGGCAGAGGCGGGACCAGACAGGGCGGGGGCAGATGCGGGGCGGGACAGGACAGGGCGGGGGCAGAGGCAGGCCGGGGAATGGACAGGGCGGGGATCGGACAGGACAGGGCGGGGGCAGAGGCAGGGCTGGGAACGGACAGGGCGGGGTCGGGGGCAGAGGCGGGACAGGGCGGGGGCAGAGGCAGGCCGGGGAACGGACAGGGCAGGGCGGGGCGGGGGCAGAGGCGGGACCAGACAGGGTGGGGGCAGAGGCAGGGTGGGGAACAGACAGGACGGGGCGGGGGCAGAGGCGAGACCAGACGGTGGGGGCAGAGGCGGGACCGGACAGGGCGGGGACCGGCCAGGGCGGGGATCGGACAGGACAGGGCGGGGGCAGAGGCGGGACCAGACAGGGTGGGGGCAGAGGCGGGACCAGACAGGGCGGGGGCAGAGGCAGGGCGGGGGCAGGGCAGGGCGGGGGCAGAGGCGAGACCAGACGGTGGGGGCAGAGGCGGGACCGGACAGGGCGGGGACCGGACAGGGCGGGGACCGGACAGGGCGGGGATCGGACAGGGCGGGGCGGGGGCAGAGGCGGGATCAGACAGGGTGGGGGCAGAGGCGGGACCAGACAGGGCGGGGGCAGAGGCAGGGCGGGGAACAGACAGGACAGGGCGGGGGCAGAGGCAGAGGCAGGCCGGGGACCAGACAGGGTGGGGACCGGACAGGGCGGGGATCGGACTGGACAGGGCGGGGGCAGAGGCGGGACCAGACAGGGTGGGGGCAGAGGCGGGACCAGACAGGGCGGGGGCAGAGGCAGGGCGGGGAACAGACAGGACAGGGCGGGGGCAGAGGCAGGCCGGGGACTGGACTGGGTGGGGCCGGACGGGGGGGGGGGGGCAGACAGTGTCTGGTTGCTGTGTCTGAAGTGAGAGGTTTTGAGCCATTAGTGAGACTAAGCCTGCAAAGAGGCAGGGGGGAGGCTGACTGGGTCACATCAGGCTGTATTATACAGACATTCTAACCAACAAGCTTCTGTGGCCATTTTACAGGCCCCGGCCAGGGGGGGCAGGGCATGAAGAAGAAGAAGAAAAAGAAGAAGAAGAAAAAGGGGGGAGCTCAGCATGGCAGCTGTCATCAGAAGGTGTGTCACTGGAGGGGGGGCTTGAGGCCACTCTCTCACTCTGCTCAGTCTGTCTCCGTGGAGATGGTCCTTAATGTATGCCGCGCTCTCTCTTCTTTTCGTTCTCTCTCTCCCTCTGTCTCCCCCTCTCCAACCTGCTCCATCCTTTCCTCTTTATTTCCCTCCCTCTCCCTTTCCTCACTCCACCCCCCTCTCTCACTATCTCTCTCCCTCTGTGTCTTTCCTTCTCTCCCTCTCATCCTTTCACCCTCTTTCCCTCCCTCTCTCCATCCCTCTCCCCATCCCCTTCTCTCTCTTACATCTTTCTGCCTCTCTGTCTCTTTCCCTCCCTCTCTCCATCCCCTTCTCTCTCTCACCACCCCCCCCCTTTCCCGCTGCATCCTTTCCTCGACTTTTCCTACCTTGCTCTCTCTTTCCCTCTCTCTCTATCCCTCTCTCCATCCCTCCTTCTCTCTCCCCCTTTCTCTGTCACCCCCCAGCCCCCAGGCTTTGTGAAGAAGCCCTTCATGTCACAGGAGTTCATCAGCCAACATGCCATGGAGCACAGAGGCCGCCTCATCTGCAAATATTTCCTGGGTGGGCGCTGCCTCAAGGTGAGAGCCTCGCAGGGGGTGCGGAGGGGAGGCGAAGGAAGGAGGCGCCCGGCCTGACTCACTTGCGTCTCCTGCAGGAGGACCAGTGTAAATTCGAGCATGAGCTGGTGATCCTGGACAAGAAACTAGAATTGTGCAAGTACTACGTGCAGGGTTACTGCACTAAGGGAGAGAGCTGCATCTACATGCACAATATCCTCTGTGGCTGCCGGCCCCGGGTTCAAAATGCCAGCCCCAGCTGACCCAAGTACCAAATATCGACTTTGTGAAGTTGATTATATTTATACATTTGCATATGTGCACGCACACACACATACATACATATGTTTGTATTTATATCTTTGTGGGGACTCTCCATTCATTTCTATGGGCAAAACTCTAATCCTAACTATGACAACCATAACCCCTACCCAGCCCTAACCTTAACCATAAGTAACCAGACAGATTACAAGACTTTTAGCATTTTGATTGCAGCCACAGATTTTTATGAAATTGAATTTTCCTTTGTGGGGACCAAAAAAAATGGTCCCCACAAACTCAACATAACAGGTTTGTATCACATTTTGGGGACATTTGGTCCCCACAATGTAATGTACACCTGGACCGCACACGCACACACACACTGGTAAATGTCATGTATGTTTATTATTGTATCTTTACTGTATTATTATTATCTTTGCTGTGGCCTGTTTGCCTCCTTGACCCTCGAGTCACATGACTACCCCTGTAAGTTCTTCCACACGAATACAAAATGCTATCAAGGGGAGCACTGCAAGTTCTCCCACGATCCTCTGACAGAGACCACCAGACCTTTGCTGGAGAAGGTCAGTCCCTTTAAATGCTGCTTGGCTGATGGGGGCGGGGGGTGTCAGACATAAACGCTGTCAGATTGATTCAGGGATCAACTGTTCATCTGTTAAATAGGGAAAGACTCTCTGTGTAGGTGACTGGTTTGTCTGGAACGGGACTGTTGTTCAGGGCTTGAAGGGTGAACATTGTTGTTCATTAGAAATACATGTAGAGTAAATTAGCTGCTTCTGTGTCCTTCGCTGCACTTCCTGATTACGCAGTAATCTTGCTGTATTACTGTAACACACACTGCACTGTCTTCCTGATTATGCAGTAATCTTGCTGTATTACTGTAACACACACTGCACTGTCTTCCTTCGTCCTGATTACACAGTAAACTTGCTGTATTACTGTAACACACACTGCACTGTCTTCCGTCTTCCTGATTACGCAGTAATCCTGCTGTATTACTGTAACACACACTGCACTGTCTTCCGTCTTCCTGATTACGCAGTGATCCTGCTGTATTACTGTAAAACACACTGCACTGTCTTCCGTCTTCCTGATTACGCAGTGATCCTGCTGTATTACTGTAAAACACACTGCACTGTCTTCCGTCTTCCTGATTACGCAGTGATCCTGCTGTATTACTGTAACACACACTGCACTGTCTTCCGTCTTCCTGATTACGCAGTGATCCTGCTGTATTACTGTAACACACACTGCACTGTCTTCCGTCTTCCTGATTACGCAGTGATCCTGCTGCACTGACTTTATCTCCTGGTTTGCGTCATTTTGCTTCTCACCTGAGCTGAGCGAGGTCTCCTCCTCTCTGTTGCACCCAGTTACCTTTGGCCCACTCTCCCCATTCAGGTCCTGAACAAAAGCGAGGTGCGTGTGGCGAATGCAGAGCCAGAGAGGTGTGAAGACAGGCCGTCCTCTGTAGAGGCCCCCGCCACACTGCCCGGCACCTGCCCCACACCGGACCTGGGCTTCAGGTTGCCACCTTCTCCTTTTAGACCTACGTATGTTTTTCTTATGGATTGACCTGGCAGCTGAGCCCCGCCCACCTGCTGACGCTCACTTCCCGTCATGTGACTTCCTGTGTTCCTGAGCGCAGGTGGGCTTCACCCCTCTGTGGTTAATCTCTCATGTCTTCCAATACCCAGGTTCTACAGCTCCTCTCTTCCGGATCACAGACTCCAGGCACCTCGGGCTTCAGGGACCGCTGTGGATGGCCAGCACGTGAGCGCCCCCTGCGGGAGCAGCTCCAGGGCCCAGGCAGCTCCGCCCCAACAGAGAGGTGAGTCTCACTGGCCGGGCTCCCAGGACACATCACCCATGGCCATCATCGCTGGGTAAATTCACAGGGCACCATTTGCTGATATGAGCTCAGACCTGTAGTTCTACAGAATGTCACCCTGCACCTGGATTGTAGCAGTTTTGTAGAAGAGAAGAATTTCAAGTTTTTCTTTTGTCATATACATTCAGAAGAACATGGTTAAAATGTTAGAGCTTCCCTGATGGAATGTTCCGGGAGGGTTAGGGTTAGTGGGATGTTAATGACGGTGTGCAGCACCATGCACAGGGAGTGTTGGACAGATGGAGGAGGAGGTGTGGAAGGGTGGGTGTGTGGGTGGGTGTCGCGTTTCATTTTTTTGCAATTGCTCTGGCTCTGCAGATGTGCCGCTCCGCTTTGGGGACGGTCCCCCGCACAGTGGGGTGTCCCCGCGGCAGGAGGAGCTCTCTAAAGGCCAGGAGCTGAGGGACACCCCCACTGAGATCCCTCTCAGGCCATTGCCTGGCTCGACCCCCCGGGACCCCCGGCCGCCGGGCACCGCTTCCGCCCCTGTTGCCTTGTCCTGCCCGGCCTTCGCCCGCCAGCTAGGGTGGCCTCATGAAGACTGTACCGCCACCTACCTGCCAGCTGTCGTCACTGCGCTCTCTGATCCTCCAAAGGATGTCCCCCCGGAGGAGGTCGAGCACCTCACCGCATCCCCTGTTGTTCTGACCCCGCCTCCTCCCATCGCACACGCTTTGTCTTTGACTCTGCCTCCTCCAGCCACACCCCCTGTCTCTCTGACCTCGCCTTTCACAGCCACGCCCCCTGTCTGTTTTACCCTGCCTCCCACAGCCACACCCCCTGTCTCTCTGACCTCGCCTTTCACAGCCACGCCCCCTGTCTGTTTTACCCTGCCTCCCACAGCCATGCCCCCTGTCTCTCTGACCCCGCCTCTCACAACCACACCCCCTGTCTCTCTGACCCTGCCTCCCGCAGCCACGCCCCCTGTCTCTTTCACCCCGCCTTCCCCCACCGTGCCCCCTGTTTCTCTGTCCCCGCCTCCCCCTGCCGCACCCCCTGCGGGAGGTGACCAGGCCCCCGCGGTACACAACCTGCCGGTCCGGGTGCTGATGCCTTGGAGCCGGGCGGCCCCGGCCAGCAGGCTGCCGGAGCCGGCCCAGGTGGGGCACAGCAGCCTCTTTCGGGACATCTTTAACATGCCACTTCCCTTGCTGTCTGCCAGCGACTGGCCTCTCTAGCGGGAATAAGCCGCCCTGCGCAGCAAAACCTTCACTGTGCTTCAGATTTTATTTTAATTACTGGCAGCGGCTAATTAATCACTCTTGGACATTTTTAATTTGTGGCAAATTGCCTCAGACTCCCCATCCTGTCAGCGCCCCTCAGAATGGCTGGGAAACACTAACAGTTGGATTTTAAAAGTGACCCACCCCCCCTTCAGAAGCAGCAGTGTGTTCCTGCTGCAGGAAAGGGGCCTTAGCGGCCGAGCGACCCCCCCCCCCCCCCAAAGTAGCCACTTTGTCAGGCATGAAATGAAGCCTGTAGTGGTCCTGTTGTGGCTTTTAAAAAATGTTTATCAAATGAAACCGATTTTTTTCCCTTTGTGTATCATAATTTTACCATGACTGTGACTGGCTTACTCTTGTTTTGTTTATTATTAGTTATACTTATTTGTCCATTTTCATCATTTGCTTTTTAAGGTGATTACAGAGGGAGCTAAAGCATCCATTTTGCCTTTAAATACTCCCCCTGTGATTTAATGTAAACTGCATGTGCACCATCCAAAGCACAGTGTTCGGTGGACAACTGTAGCGCGATTCATTAATGATAATTTACAGTGTATTATGCTGAATATGCAAATACCTGAAATATGTGTGAGTAACAAATAAAACTGAGTTACTGGATGAGGTTATTATATTATGTTTTTAAGTGATTTTTTTTCCACAAACCAGCTAACGTGGCGTTATCAGCGCCGTCATGTTCGACATCCTGATGTTTTCTCGCAGCTGGCTGCGATTTCGTTTCTGGGTTCATACGCGGAGCGTGAGGGTGGACAGAGTGAATCCAGAGGACATTGCGGGGGGGCTGCCGGCGATAAGTTAGCTCGCTCGCCCGGATCTTTGCACTTTCAGGCTATTTGGTATTTCAAAACCAGGTGCGATCACATTAATCAATGTGCGTGACCGGAATTGCTCACTGCATGTCCCATGTACTTGTTGGTAAATCTAAGTAGCAGTGTAGGCCTATAAAATAGTATATTAATATGACAGACAAATTTGAAGAATGTGTGATTGCTTCCCTGCTCAAACTAGGTCAGTCCCACTGTGGCGGCATAATCGATATGGGCGTGGTCATGCGGAAATGACAAACCAGCAAGTGTTACCCAGACGACGAGCCCAGCGCACATGGATGACACGTCTGTCTATTTTTGCTGTTTATGGGCTCTAATGAAATGTCTTACATGCCCTTTAACTACAGCATTATATTAAGTATTTTTTCTTCAGAAATAGATAAAAAAATACTGGGCAAAGATCTGCTGCTGAAGCCCCGGTGTTGTGATCAGGACTAGTTCCAGTACAGACACAAAATTGTCAGAGGCTTTTGGCAAAGGAGCTGTTTGAATGAAGTTTAGAGAGTCCTTTATCACTTTTAATCAATAACATTAGCAAAGTGAGGTAAGGCGTCTATTTTTCAAATTTCGACTTGTGTGTCGGGGTCCAGCGCTGACGTGTTCGGTGGCCGTCCTGAGATGGGGTGACTTGATTTCTCTCCAATGAATGCAGGCCCTGAAGACTGGTACTGTCTCTGACTGAAACCTCTGAAACAATGGAGATGCCCAACCAACAGATGGGCTTCACGATTCTCCCGCTGACACTACAGAAAGCTCTGAGACTGCAAACATGTCCATTAGAAAGACCGAGGAAAGACAATGTGGGAGAATACTGAAAAAGGCTGCACGTGAACTGTGATCTGCAACAACAAGAGTGCAACAGTGTATCACAACAAGACGATCTGGGAAAGGGCAGCTCAGCAAATTATGACCTCAGAAGACCCCTGCCTCTGAAACGAGCGCGAGAAGAGAGTTTGCCATGTGCAAGAAGTCACTTCTGGTTTTCATCACCCAGAAATCCATTCATGTGTGGACAATGGTGAATCTTTTAGCCAATTAAAGACCCTGAAACAGCATCAGCTCATCCACAAAATGGAAAAATTAAATCTAACTTTCCTTCCTATGGCAAGACTTTTAATCACTTAGGAAGCTTAATACAATATCAGCAAATTTCACAGGAGAGAAATCTTGTACCTGCTGTGAGTGTGGAAGGAGTGTTTGGCAAAAAGACACCTTGGGGGGAAAACGTCCCATCTTATGGTGAAGGTGGTGAATAAGCTTTGGTCTTTTAGAAATTTGAAATGCTCCTAAGAGCGAACATACGGGGAAGAAACCATATGTTTTTATGTCCCGTGCTCTGTGCTCTGTCTTGGGCTGATACCCTGCCCAGCGTGTCCCCTGCCCTGTGCCCTGTGTTGGGCTGATACCCTGCCCAGCGTGTCCCCTGCCCTGTGCCCTGTGTTGGGCTGATACCCTGCCCAGCGTGTCCCCTGCCCTGTGCCCTGTGTTGGGCTGATACCCTGCCCAGCGTGTCCCCTGCCCTGTGCCCTGTGTTGGGATGATGCCCTGCCCAGCGTGTCCCCTGCCCGGTGCCCTGTGTTGGGATGATACCCTGCCCAGCGTGTCCCCTGCCCGGTGCCCTGTGTTGGGATGATGCCCTGCCCAGCGTGTCCCCTGCCTGGTGCCCTGTCTTGGGCTGATGCCCTGCCCAGCGTGTCCCCTGCCCTGTGCCCTGTGTTGGGCTGATACCCTGCCCAGCGTGTCCCCTGCCCTGTGCCCTGTGTTGGGCTGATGCCCTGCCCAGCGTTTCCCCTGCCTGGTGCCCTGTGTTGGGATGATGCCCTGCCCAGCGTGTCCCCTGCCTGGTGCCCTGTCTTGGGCTGATGCCCTGCCCAGCGTGTCCCCTGCCCTGTGCCCTGTCTTGGGCTGATGCCCTGCCCAGCGTGTCCCCTGCCCTGTGCCCTGTCTTGGGCTGATGCCCTGCCCAGCGTGTCCCCTGCCCTGTGCCCTGTCTTGGGCTGATGCCCTGCCCAGCGTGTCCCCTGCCCTGTGCCCTGTCTTGGGCTGATGCCCTGCCCAGCGTGTCCCCTGCCCTGTGCCCTGTCTTGGGCTGATGCCCTGCCCAGCGTGTCCCCTGCCCTGTGCCCTGTCTTGGGCTGATGCCCTGCCCAGCGTGTCCCCTGCCTGGTGCCCTGTGTTGGGCTGATACCCTGCCCAGCGTGTCCCCTGCCCTGTGCCCTGTGTTGGGCTGATACCCTGCTCAGAGTGTCCCCTGCCCTGTGCCCTGCGTTGGGCTGATACCCTGCCCAGTGTGTCCCCTGTGTTGGGCTGATACCCTGCTGAGCATTTCCCCTGCCTGGTGCCCTGTGTTGGGCTGATACCCTGCCGAGCATGCCCCCTGCCTGGTGCCCTGTGTTGGGCTGATGCCCTGCCCAGCATGTCCCCTGCTCTGTCCTCCCTGCTGCCTGAGATAAGCTTCAGGCCCTTCCCGCTCCATTTATGTTTCACGATGTATAGTTTACAATACTTCAGATTTACACCCCATGGTGGCAGTATAACACATGATTTATATTATATTCATTAAGTTGTCTTTGAAACATCCATTATAACCTGCTATCTGAGCTTTAGGTTAGAATAGAAAGCATATCATTATCTAACAGTGAATGATATGCATCTTATTTTTATTTATAGTAAATACTTTTAGTGACATTACAGAAAAAATACAGCACAGTGTAGCTGATATAGCTAATGTGCAATAAAATCAAACTGGGATACTGAATATCTGAGTGGGAATCGGTCCGATCAGCCAAAATAGGCTGGTTTGAAGTGGTCATCAGAACAGTTTTATCTTCAGTCATGAATGCTAATAGGCAGAGTTTATTCCTGTTCGATTTTGGTTATATGGCTTCAGTGATTGTAACGTAAAATATGAGTGTTTGTATTCTTCCACCATACCCCCCCCCCCCCCCCCCCCCCCCCCGAGCCTCTCTGCGCTCCTCACACAGCAGCACTGCTTTGCACTGCGCTCTTGCAGATGAAGTAGGGCAGGCTGATCCAGTGCTCTGTCAGGCCGGCATTTTCCGCCTGCTGCCTCTTGTACTAGTCTGGGCCCAAGACCCGCCTGATGAAGCTTTTATGCACAGGGAAGTGGACCAGAGAACTGGAGCCCTGAGGACGACCCCCCCCCGGGTGATTACTCCGTCGCCCACAAGCATGATGAGGCAGGGAACAGTAACAGGATTAACAAGCGCAGAAGCAAAATGCTAAAGCTGTGGCCATTTTAGCTGCTTCACTGCCTATGTCACCAGATACTGTAGGAGGCGCCACTGGGCCCTATTACCACCAAGATAACCTGGTTTTGGTTAGTGCTGCCTACAAAGTAGTCTGACTGCTGCTGGTGTTATTACTGAAAACCACTGCTCACCACAGTAAAAAGTGTCCAGCATGATGATTAGTGCAGAACGTCAGACGCAGAGGGTAGCTGCTTCCAGACCTGCTGCAGATGATGCAGGTAGCCTGTGACTCGTTAACAGCTGTGAGATGTTTCAGCAGAAGGCAGCTTGGCGTGGTTCCTGTCTTCAGTGTGCTCACAGGCTTCTGTATGACAGCATAAAAAAGCCGTTTTTTACAGCATGCAAAGGCGGCATCTGAGAAAACCCTCTGATGCAGTCATTTCATGCCAGACCACAACACTGAGAATAATGACAGAATGCTGGAGTCTTTAGTGCTTTCTCTGTGACAGAGACAGACAGCTGCCGCGCAGTGATCCCCAGTTATTAAGAGAAACACAAGCACTGGAAAACCGCATTCGTCTGGAAAGGATCCACCGGAAACACCTTTATTTGTGATTACAAAACATATTAGTCAGAAACTTTTCCATGTGAAAGCAAAGTGATAAATGAGCCTTTGGTGCATGTTACAGACAATTTGGCACAAACTGAGTGGGTCATTTAAAAACAGGAACACTGGCACACTGCTCTGAAAGTCCTCTCCGGATTCAACACACTGACATCATATATGGCTTCAAGTGTGGGGCGTAACCAAGAGCAGGGGAGATTGTGCATTATGTTTGGGGTCAGATACTTAGAAAACAAAACAAAGCAAAAACATAACGGCTGGTTTCTAGGCGATTACTGAAACAGGGATCGATTTTCAAGGCTGGCGTTGCATTAAAGATGGTAATAAATGAATGAACTGAAATTAAGCGGAAGTGTCGTCTGTTTCAATGGGGTTTTAGGCACCTGCTGGGACTGACTGTACAAATTAGAGGAACGCATTAGAGGTGCTCGGAGATTTCTGACCCTTGTGTTAACGAGGCACGTTATATTTTCATAATTAATCCCCGCGTTGGTGCTTTGGAGCCGTAATCATAATGAAACAGGACAAGCTCTAAAGAGGCAGACTGATACACCGCACAGCATTACAGGGCCCCTTTCATCTGTCGTCTTTGGAACCTTTTTCTTGTTATTTCGGTCCAGCCTCTTCTAAACAGCTTAGAGTATTAACCGTCACAGCTGGACGTTTCACAGAAACGATCCATCATCAAACAAGACTACAGGCCGCAGCGCTCACTGAGTTTTACCGCAGTCTGTGTCTGTGCTCTGCTCCGCCGAAGCCATGGCTGCCGCTCACCAAGCAGGCGCTGAGTGACACGCACGAGGACACGCAGACGCCTCAGCCCGTCGGACGAGTGACACGCGCGAGCACACGCAGGCGCCTCGACACGCCGGACGAGTGACACGCGTGAGGACACGCAGACGCCTCAGCCCGCCGGACGAGTGACACGCGCGAGCGCACTCAGGCGCCTCGACCCGCCGGACGAGTGACACGCGCGAGGACACGCAGACGCCTCAGCCCGCCGGACGAGTGACACGCGCGAGCACACGCAGGCGCCTCGACACGCCGGACGAGTGACACGCGCGAGGACACGCAGACGCCTCAGCCCGCCGGACGAGTGACACGCGCGAGCGCACTCAGGCGCCTCGACCCGCCGGACGAGTGACACGCGCGAGGACACGCAGGCGCCTCGACCCACCGGACGAGTGACACGCGCGAGCACACGCAGGCGCCTCCACCCGCCGGGCGAGTGACACGCGCGAGGACACGCAGACGCCTCAGCCCGCCGGACGAGTGACACGCGCGAGCACACGCAGGCGCCTCGACCCACCGGACGAGTGACACGCGCGAGCACACGCAGGCGCCTCCACCCGCCGGGCGAGTGACACGCGCGAGGACACGCAGACGCCTCAGCCCGCCGGACAAGTGAGACGCACGAGCACAAGCAAGCGCCTCAGCCCGCCGAACGACATCGGCGAGGGTACCATGTCCTGACACGCCTAACCACATTAATTAATTAATTAATATCTTCATAAACGGAGCGGCTTTGATATACAGACTGAATACATGTCATCACCGCTGCATATCAGATGCATAATAACCCCCACAAGAAAAGCCTAAAATGACGTCAGCTTAAAAATGAAAAATGTGGTATTTATTTATTTGTCCATTGCAGCATGAACACCATCGTTGCCAATAAGGACTGTACACAGAAAAATTAAAACACTTTAAAGTTCCGCAGCTTCAAGTGGGTCCCCATTTATCACATTCAAAAAAGATTGGCACTGTTTTGCGATTTGTTTCCAAAGTGTGTTTTGGCAAATTAATAAAAAAAATCCACACCTCCAGACTATGACACGCCTGCTTTGGTTCAAGCTACACGGCTCAGCTCTAACGTCGGCTCCTATTGGCTCATTCCAGTCACATGACACGACAATAAAAGGATGGGTTGGACTCCTTAGCCGAGATATATTTTGGTCCTCGTGAGAAGCAATTATTTTCTTTAATTAATTGTTTTACCTCATCTTTTTATTTTAGTTTACATATTTCAACCATTAAAATACCCATAATTTCACAACATTTGTAAATGTCTCAAACATGGAAGTCAGTGATTGCTGCTTAGAAAGTTAGAATTATAGTTGCCTTCAGTGCTTCTTTACTAACCCCAAACGTCCAAACATTGATTATATGATTGGTCTTCTTACCTATTCCTCTTTTAGGAAAATAAAACTCTGTGGATGTTATGCAGGCCAGTGATGGAGAGAGAAAACGGATCCAGCATACACAAGAGCAATATAAAAGTGAGATTTCAGCAGCTTGTTCCTCCCAGGACTCAGACGCTGGTCTCATTCTTCCACAGACCGGTCCGTATGTGGCCCTGCTGCTTCGAGTTTTCCTTCTGACTCTTGTTCTGATTGGTTTGTGTTGGTGGGTAGGTGGGAGCTTGCATCTGAGTGGCCACGTTCTGTGAGTCCATCTCCAGGGGAAGCAGTGTTTCCCTATTGGCCATCTTCCTGTAGCCATAGAGGGCAGAGCTGGGACTGGTGGTGCCATGGCACACGATGGCGAAGGGGTCCGCTTGCGGGCACGCCTGCTGCCGGTGGTAGCTGCACCCTTCATGCACGCTGCTACAGGCGTGTCCTTCACGTGTGCATCTACACGTGTATCCTTCATGCATGCATTTACACGTGTGTCCCTCGTGCACACTGTTACAGATGTGTCCTTCACGCATGCATCTGTACACATGACCTTGGTGCATGCACTCACACGCATGTGCCTCATACGTGCTGTCACAGGCATGTCCATCATGTGAGCCGGCACATACAAGCCCTTCATGACACATGCGGCCCTCGTTTGTGCCGTGGCACGCCTCCAAGTCGCTTGGGCTGGAGCACGGCAATGTGTCGCGGACGCAGTGACACGAGTGCGCCTCCTGCATGCCGTGGCACACATCTGCATCACGCGTGTGGCAGGAGTGCAGCTCGAGGGCGCACTGCGGGCTCTCCGGGTATGAGCCGTGAGCACTGCTGTCCAGACTCGACGAGGCCGCCTGGTAGGTGTACCTGCTGAGGGGGCGTGGCTTAGCCCTGTCCTTCAGACAGCTCTGCAGTGGCGGCCTGGAGGGGGTGCCAGTCTGTACTTCGCCCTGTGTCTCCCTCTGGCACAGTGGGATCACACAACAGGGGCCTGCCTGTAAGGCCGGGGGGCCCGCGTGGGCAGAGGGGGCGTCGCCGTTGGCGCTGGGCTTGGCAGGGGCAGCGGCGGGGGGTGGGGCAGAGCGGCATGCCCACCAGCGCTGCCAGACGTCCTCACGCTTGGCACAGTGCTGGATGAGCAGGAAGAGGCCCAGACTGGCACAGGATGCCCCGTACAAGCAGCTGAAAACCATGTCGAGGACGGGGCTCAGCCACACGGCCAGTGCGCCAAAGGCCCAGGTGCTGAGGAAGAGGAGCAGGGTGAAGGCGGCAGTGCGCAGTTGCGCCCTCAGCGAAAGCTCATTGGCTAGCGTGGCACCGGGGGCGTCGCCCGGCCCCGCTGCCCCGCCCGTAGGCCGCCGCCGCTCCTCTGGCGTCACCTGCAGCTCGTATCGACGCTCGGGGTGCCGCCGCAGCTGGATGGAGGCGCACAGGAAGTAGCCGCAGGTCGCCACGACGACGAGCGCCACGGGACAGTAGAAAGCGCCAAGGCTCGGCTCCCAGGCGATCCAGCAGCTGCACAACGGGAAGCTTGTTAATCGCATTCCTGGGGGAGTCGCTGGTGTGACATCAGCAAGGCCCGCCCCCCACACCCCAGCCCTCATTAACGCGCCGTGGGAGACACTCATGTTTTACCACACTGGCCTCATAACCACGATGACATCATCACCATCACCACAGGAAACGTGACAGTTCTGCACAAGCACCTTCTGCAAGTTCTGGGCTATTTTAAGGTCCCTTAAAAACGTGGCAGGAAGGACAGAACAGTGCTGGAACACCGGGTCTCTGGCGGAGGCGTGAGTGGGCGGGCGCCGGGGCCCGGGGCCCCCTACTTACAAAGGGCTGCTGTCGCTGCTGCCGTAGTTCTGGATGTTGGTGGCCGCGGTGACAGTGCAGATGAGGAGCGGGACACCGTCACTAACCAGGTAGAACCTGCCGGAAGAACCAGCTCACCTCAGGCTGCTGTTGACCTCCGTCCGCCTCACTTAGGCTAGTTCAGAGCGGTGTGGAGCTGCAGCTATGGTAGCTTAAGCTTGCACTGAATTGTACTGATCTTGTCAGGGGCGGACTGACCAAAGGGCAGGTATAGGCAGCCAAAAGAGGCCCCGTAAAGACAGAATGTTTATGGATATCAGATAAAATAATCATTTAAATTAAACTAGCGTGTCTGATATTTTCATTTTTAGGGGAGACAAAGCTGCCTCCTTTTCTCGGCTGAACGGACCATTTCTACTCTGAGACCCAACCCTGCCCAGCTTGCTTTTCGCACTGGAGCCCAGTGCTTGGCTATCGGTCGCATCACAGAAGGAAACGGAAGAAAAATACAAGACTAACATCACGTCTCCCATGTCTGTGACACTATCCTGCTAGAGTGGTAGACAAATTGTAAGCAGACGTGGAGAAAACACGATTAAACGGACGTACGCAGAAATTTAAGACTAACCTTATAGGTATAGCCTGACCTGGGCTACAGCCGCGGCCTCAGCAAAGACGTAAAGGTCAAACCTCTAATATCTGGCCAATCGATCCGTCCAGCATGACACCCCCTCCCCCTGATTGGCGAATTTTACTGACAGCATTCCTGCCCCCACCATGATTGGTAAGTACTACAGCTGCCACCTGACGCTTTCATTAGCATATTATTGATCGTTTGTAATTCCCTCTCAAATGGCCGCTCAGGGGCCCCTCGCCCATGCAGCCTAGGGCCCCCGGTCCGCCTCGGCAGTTCCTGATATCAGCTGTGTCGACCCTAACAGTCACCCTGTCAGTTATAAGTGTGTGTCCCCCCGCCTACCTCACGATGCCTGTTGGGGGACTCTGGGGGGAGCAGGGGTCCCCATCCGGGCCCTGGGGCGCCTCCCTGCTCACCTGGGTGTAGATGAACCTGGCGCTGACGCCCAACCACAGCAGGCTGGCCAGCGAGGAGTAGTGCAGCACGATGCCCACCTGTGGTGGAGCAGACACACTGCACATCATAAGCCTGCTCACTAGCGCCCCTCCTGGAGCAGCAGTGTCGCCGCTACTACTCATAAACTGTGAGATGGGTTAGATCTGCTATGAAATCTGTAGTACTCTGCTTTACCACAGCGTTTTAGTGTAAATGTGCATTTCTGGATACTCCAACATCCATACAGCAGACCATTTATCCTGGTCAGAGTCACAGGGACAGCACAGGACACAGGGCAAGGGACACCCTGGACGGGATGCCAGGCATCAGAGGGCACAGGGCAGGGGACACCTTGGACTGATGCCAGTCTATCACAGGACACAGGGCAGGGGACACCCTGGATGGGATGCCAGGCATCAGAGAGCACAGGGCAGGGGACGCCTTGGACAGATGCCAGTCTATCACAGGACACAGGGCAGGGGACACCCTGGACAGGATGCCAGGCATCAGAGGGCACAGGGCAGGGGACGCCTTGGACAGATGCCAGTCTATCACAGGACACAGGGCAGGGGACACCCTGGACGGGGTGGCCGGGCATCAGAGGGCACAGGGCAGGGGACGCCTTGGACAGATGCCAGTCCATCACAGGGCACAGGGCAGGGGACACCCTGGACGGGGTGGCCGGGCATCAGAGGGCACAGGGCAGGGGACGCCTTGGACAGATGCCAGTCCATCACAGGGCACAGGGCAGGGGACACCTTGGACGTGATGCCACAATCATACATCATGGGCAATTTAGAACCATCAATCAGCCCGGCTGCTTGTTGGAGTGCCCAGAGGAAATGTCTCTCTGACAAATCATTAATGTAAATTACATGCTAACTAACGTGTTTTTAAGCATGTAATATGACGAACGTAGCATGTTTGCATGTGAATCCAGCCATTAACAGAGCCTCAGTATTCACTGAGACAGTCGGTGAGTACAGCAGAGCAAAAGCCTTGGATTCCTTCGACAGCGTCGCCCGTAATCTCGCGCTATGGATTTAGCGCATGCTTCGCTAGTCAGAAGCGGGGCGGGCGGGTGGTGCTCGTTACCATGGCGATCAGTGTCGGGCTCCGTGAGATGAACCGGCCCCGAGCGAGGCCCCCGACAGCCCCGCGGCGTCATGGTGGGGGCCTGGCGCTTCATGGCTCGGTTTGGGCATCGAGAGTCAGCCGCTGTCAGTCCATTTGACAAGGACACCCTGACGGTGGGGGGGTGGGCCCCATGGGGGGGGAGGGGCCACCGAGCGGCTAAATAATGGATTCCCCGGGAGGCAGGAGCACTCACCACCTGGCAGGCGACAGGGGAAGTGATGCGGTTGATGCCCCCGGCGAAGGCGGTGAATGTCAGTGCCGTGTGCACGCAAAGGTTAAGGAGCACGTGCCAGCCTTGCCTGCTGATGCGGATGGCGCTGGGGGGGAGGACAAAAAAACCACAGAGAGCTGCAGTGAGCCCCCACGCTTAACGGCACAGCTGCCGGGGCTCCCGGCGAATTATTTACACATGTTCTTCAGAAGCCATGAATCCCTCCCACTTCTTAACGAGGCTACAAAGGGAAGCCAGTTGGGCACCAGTTCAGATAAGAGAGAGGAGACCAGCAGAGCTCTCTGGGGGTTGGTGTTTATCTTCAATTAGCGTCACATTAAATTCTGCCTGTGCTCACATATAAGTATAACAAGCCGAAGGGGCCCTTCTGCTTTAGTGACCCAGGGTTGGCAGAATGATGTCACCGCCGAGCCCCTGGAACAGGCCCTAACCCCCCCCCGCTGCTCCGGAGACAGGCTGACCCTGCTTCCTCCAATGTACGTCACTTTGGATTAAAAGCGGCAGGTAAATAAATAAAATGTATATGAAAAATAAATGCAATATGTTTCTTCCCAAATGCATAATTGACACTTTCATATTTCTGATTTTCTAAGGGATTCAAGATGGCCCATTTGACATCCGGAGAGCGTCTCCAGAGAAGCTGAAGCTGCCGTCCTTCCACAGGGAGCCTAAGTGGCCGTGTTAATCTCCACAGGGCAGTCCGTGTTCATGCAGGCAGCCCCCGAAGCCAGGACAGGCGGCGAGCTCACCATACGGACGGCTGCGGGAGGCAGACCGCCAGGAGAACATTTTAGAAGAGACCTTTTCATCATTAATGTCCTTTAAAAATTGATCAGCCGAACGCATGAGGTACTGAGCTAGCAGAGTATGTGATGTCTCTGAGCGCCTGAGGTGCCTGTCTGTACGGAGCAGAGCAGGAGATGCACACACTCTGCATGCACGCTCGCCCATCCGGAACACGGCAACATGTGTAAGTCCCACTCGCTTTGTGGGGATTCAGCAAGACGCGTGAGAAACCAAACTGGCTAATGTGCCATTTCACTTACAAAGAACACTCTTTGGTCATTCCCAGTCTGACTGTTATTTTTGCACAGCCAGGGTATATTCCGGAACATTCCAGAAAGACCTTACACATTTCTACCTTTTTATAGACCATTATAAAATATTCATCTTTAGCTTTCGCTCGGCAGTCCCGTTTCAGTCAGAAGGAGCCTGCCTCCCTCCCATTTGCCCCCCCCCCCCCCCCCCCCCCACTTACCTGTGGTGTACGACGTAGGTGACGATGGCAGTGAGCATACACAGCAGCAGCACAGACGTGCAGGCGTACACGACCGGGTGCAGGAACTCCCCCGGGTACGGGGGGAAGGCCAACGCATTCTCAAAGTCCTGTTGGGGGAGACGGGAGACACAGGCCACCGCCCTGATTACATCACGACAGGCAGGGAAGGGACGGATCAAATTAACAAGACTATACAAAACACTCAAGCCCCAACCATGGTCTGACACCCCCCAACCTGGGCCAGGTAGATGCGAGGCCTGTCTATGAGGCCCAGAGTTGGGGCGTCTGTACGGCACACACTTAGGAGTAAAGCGGAGACACGAGGCAGAAAATAACATGGCGAAAGCCTGCCTGTCTGCAAGTATGGGGGCAGGGAGGGCTCAGCGGGTTAGGAAGCTGTGTGATGTCACCTTTGGCCCCCTGAGTGAGGCCCTTAACCCCAGCTGCCCCAGGGACTGTCTGGAAAAACAAAAACAAACAAACAAAAAAAAAATGGCGCTGGGATAAAAGCTGCTGCTAAGATAAATAACATTTATCTGGAATAGTTTGGGGGGGCTCTGAGACTCATCCAGCTTTTAATTGATGTTCAGCAGCTCTGACTGCGGAGAAAGTGTAGCTCACGCCGTGACGCAAATATATCATGTTCATCAGATAAGCGAAGTGGAGATGGCACCCCCTGGTAACATCACAGAGATATCACACGCATGTGCATCTCCACTGGTCCAATATCACAACCTATCCAAAATGATCTTGTAAGTAAAAAATTTTCATTCTGATCGATATGCAATAACTATGTAATGAATCATGCATTTTCTCATTTGCCTTAGGAAACGGAGCAGCCTGTTGGTGTGAAATAATACAAAGCTGACCATTGTACAACTCTTTTTAAGTCTATGTATAGCAGAGAGTATGTCACTCTGTTACTGAGGGTGAGATACTGAGGCCTAATGCTATGAGCCACACCATTCTCACCAGTCACACTTGGCAGGCCTCACTTAGAAGGTCAAACTTGGCAGGCCAAACTGAGAAGGCTGCACTCATCAGGCCGCACTCAGCAGGCCGCGCTCATCAAGCCACACTCAGAAGGCTGAACGCAACAGGCTGCTCTCAGAAGTCCGCATTCGATAGGCCATACTTGGCTGGCTGCACCCAGAAGGCTGCATTCAGATGGCTGCATTCAGAAGTCTGTATTCGACAGGCCATACTTGACAGGTTGAACCCGATAGGCCGCATTCAGAAGGCCGCACTCAGAAGGCTGCACTTGGCAGGCTGCATTCAGAAGCCCGCACTTGGCAGGCCGCACTGATAAGGCCGCACATGGCAGGCCGCACTCAGAAGGCCGCACTCAGAAGACCGCATTCAGAAGGCCGCACTCAGAAGACCGCATTCAGAAGGCCGCACTCAGAAGACCGCATTCAGAAGGCCGCACTTGGCAGGCCGCACTCAGAAGGCCGCACTCAGAAGATCGCATTCAGAAGGCCGCACTCGGCAGGCCACACTCAGAAGCTCTCACTCAGAATGCCACATTCAGTAGGCCGCACTCAGAAGGCCGCACACGGCAGGCCGCACTCAGAAGGTCGCATTGGAAAGCCCTCACTCAGAAGGCCGCATTCATTAGGCCACACTCAGAAGGCCGCACTCAGTAGGCTGCAGTCTGCAGGCCGCACTCAGAAGGCCTCACTCAGATGGCCGCATTCAGCTGGCTGCACTCAACAGGCTGCACTCGGCAGGCCGCACTCAGAAGGCCACACTCAGAAGGCCGCACTCGGCAGGTCTCACTCAGTGCAGTTTTCTGTGGCGTAGATCACTCTGATGTCTCCTGCTTTATGGTATCTATAACATTCTGGCTTTTCTCAGAAAGCAAAGTACCTGAACTTTCCTTCACGTGGGAGTTTTCTAGCTCCCCTTGCCTTTTGATGTACATCTGTGATGTGGTGGCAAGTAGATGTGAGTGGTGGGAAGAGGGAGTTCATTTTCTGCAGTTATCCCACTTTTGTAGTTTCATGTATGCTTTGGATCACTGTCACGCAGTGAAGCTCAAAGCACCAACCTCTTCTTGGCAGGAAACCTGGGTTTTTGGACAAACAGCACCAGGCGCTTTGCAAAGGGGACATGCGCACAACGACCCGCTAATCCCTCTTCTCAAAGGGGATTCCTTGGACATAAGAGGTCATTCTGCCTGCTCCACCTCCTAGAAGTGCTTGTCTCTGCCAATGATGCTGCTATGGGCAAGTTTCAGGTTTAATTTGTCACAAGGGCCTGTCTTGGGCCTGTCCCGGGCCTGTCTTGGGCTTGTCTTAGGCTTATCTTGGGCCTGTCCCGGGCCTGTCTTGGGCCTGTCTTAGGCCTATCTTGGGCCTGTCCTGGGCCTGTCCCAGGCCTGTCTTGGGCCTGTCTTAGGCCTGTCCCGGGCCTGTCTTAAGCCTGTCTTGGGCCTGTCCTGGGCCTGTCTTGGGCCTTCCCTGCTCCTGACTGGCTCAGCTCTGCCATCAGTTCTCCTGTGAGCTGCTGACAAACTGCCGTTAGTTGGTCCCGAAATAGCCCAGATTCAGACATCACAAACAGCGTTTATGTACAGGTCGTAAAGCTCGCTGAATCCCAGGTGGCGCCATGCCTTGCCAGGCTGGTTCTGGAACATTCTGCCCAGACGAGGTCCAGTGAGGATGTTATGAAGACGGCCTAAATGTGAGACTTCGTCCTGCGCTACTGGGTCCCGCGGGGCCCTCTGTTTATTTTAAGTTACCTATTTCGGTCCAGCGTAAGTAGTGTGTGTTTTTCTTCACTAAATATAGACTTTAAAACATGGGGTGTCAAAGTCGCTTTAGTTAATGGGGCCCCGATAGACTCAATCCAATCTCAAGGGACCCCAGTAAAGGGTAACAGGCTAATGACACAGAGATAAGGGTACTTATGTTTGGACTGAGAACAAAAATCTGTCCAGGAAATGACCTCCCCCACTGCCAACGAGACTGCAGGCATCAGGAACGATTAAGGAAAGAGGACATCACCTGCCTGCGAGCTTGGCCTCAGCTAGGATCCCCTTGCTACGGTTAATCACCAAGCAGCCATGAGTACAGCAGCAGTCCGTCGGCACGTTAGGCCTGCGTCCCTCCCGCGGCTGCGCATCGCATCGCGTGTCGGGGGGCCTAAGAGTGCACGTCCTCTCCAACTCGCCGTCAGAGTACCGCGCCCCTCCTCTCCCCACCGCCATTAAATACATACTGCCAGCAGTTCATTAATTCTGTCCCTTCCCAGTTGCCCATGCAAGCTGTCATATTTTTCAGCCTGGTCAGACTGATAGTCGAGCTGATTATTATCCACTATAGTGTCCCACGTAGAAGACTGAGAATAGTATGACTTGTTATGATTATTATTATCATCACTCGCTGTCTGTATGTCATCACCGTGGTCCTGGGGGACCGTTATTTCGTGCTCCTGTGTACCTGCTGATCTAGATCAGTAAACATGGAAAGCACTAATCCATAGTGTGGCCAAAAGACGTATTCGACAGAATGCCTGATGATGATGTATACCTGCATTTGGATGGTATGACAATACAGCCCACTTGACTTGACTTTTAAAATTTTTTTCAAACCAATGTACCCGTATTCTGAAATTGTATTCTGCCGCCTAGATTAAAACCTTATCTGTGTGATTTTCCGTAAGTTCCTGCAGACAGCGTGAAACTAGGCTGGGGGCTGAGTTTGGCCCGAGGTCCATGAGCTGCTGACGTGTCAGATGTGGGATGAATGAAAAAGAAGAGCACAGCTACTTTTTTGCTGCCTAGGTGACATTTTTCCCCAAAACGGCTGCGTAATTTCGAGTTTCACAATTTGCAGCAGCAATTCAGGATAAGTGTGTCTCCCTAAGGTACAACAGCAGAGCTCCTTCCGGAAGCCGCACCAACAAACTTGGGCTGCAAGTTAACCGCCATGCCACCTGCTGGCAGAGAGATGAAGCACAGCAGTCAGGAATCCAACAGCAGATTTCTTGTGGAGCAGTCAGTGCCGAGAAAGAGCTGTGCTGTTTTCATACTAAGAACATAAAACTGTCAGAGTCGCTTTTAGAAAAGACAAATACAGGGAAAAGTGCTTGAATGTATGTTATAATCAAGAGGCCTGAGTCAACCAATGACAGCATGCCGGAATGGGGGCTTCATTGAGCCTCCTGTAATTACAACACAGAACTCATCCTGGGGTGACAGGTAGACACAATGCAGTGCATGATGGGTAGGAACACTGCACCATCGACACAGTGAGTCACTGCTAAGCTTTGCCTGCTGATAAATTACTTCCCATTTTATTTCCATTTATTACATTATCTGTCCCATTGTCATTAATTCCTAAAATTGCATTCGGAATTAAACGAATGATACACAAATAGGCCTGAGAGAGCAAAATAAAAGGACACGGGCATAACATGCATCCTCCTTGTTTCTATAGAAACGAGGTGGGTGGATCTGAAGGAGCCGGTTGCCCACGGCAGGTCAGCATCTTTCGCCTGTTTGTTCAGTGCAGCCGACCCGCCACTCAGTGTCTGTGAACCAGCAAGTAAACCTGTCAGTTCTGGTCTCTGCACACCGTTTGGCAAAAGCCTGACTGTTTGTCAGCATTTCATAACCCCCGATTCACACGTCATCGCAGTGTCACCCAAAATACTCCTTTTGCATGGTAGAAGAGGCACAGAGGGCGGGCGGATCCAGGCCGAGAGGTCACACCCCAGAGGGATCCCGGAGGTCCGCGCACACCTGGCCTCTATCACGCCCCCGCCGTCAACATCCCTTTAAGAATAACTTGCCCTGTGCCTCTACTTCAAGTTTGGGGGTCACAGCGCAGGGTCTGCCAGCATCCAGCACTCGTGGAGCTGGGGGTTAGGGGCCTTCCTCAGGAGCTCACAGATATGTGACTATTCTGTCGAGGCCCGCCATTGAACCAACAACCTTCTGATCACAGGCACTGAGGCTTAGTGTGCTGAGCTTCAAAACTGCCCACTAATGTGATCATCCAGGATGCTGAAACACAGTCCATGTTAACACCCTATCACCCTGTGCATGGGATTGAAACCCAACCTGACAACTGATGACACCACCCTGTCCATGGGATCGAAACCTAGGCTGACAAATGATGGCACCAGCCTGTCTATGGGACTGAAACCCAGCCTATTACTGATGACACCACCCTGTCCATGGGACTGAAACCCACCCTATAACTGATGACACCACCCCATAGGACTGAAACCCAGGCTATTAATGATGACACCACCCTGCCCATGGGACTAAAACCCAGCCTATTACTGATGATACCACCTCATGGGACTGAAACCCAGGCTATTAATGATGACACCACCCTGTCCATGGGACTGAAACCCAGCCTATTACTGATGACACCACCTCATGGGACTGAAACCCACCCTATAACTGATGACACCACCCCATAGGACTGAAACCCAGGCTATTAATGATGACACCACCCTGCCCTTGGGACTGAAACCCAGCCTATTACTGATGATACCACCCTGTCCATGGGACTGAAACCCAGCCTATAACTGATGACACCACCTCATGGGACTGAAACCCAGGCTATTAATGATGACACCACCCTGTCCATGGGACTGAAACCCAGCCTATTACTGATAACACCACCCTGTTCATGGGATTGAAATCTAGCTTGTAACTGATGACATCACCCTGCCCAAGGGAATGAAACCTATTCTATAACTGATATCTGATTATGCCACACACATTTTTGCCCTTGACAATATTACATCGCTGTCCATGGTGCTGAAAAGCCAATGGCTGTGTGGCATGTTAACCTCCCTGTTAACTGCTGTAAGGTTCCATTACTCAGGGAAAAACGCTTACATGTACTGTCCTCCACAAAGCCACATGTTCAGCAGGAGTCAGAGAGACCTCACGATGCTCAAGTGATTTAAGGACTGCTTACTCGAGGCTGCATCTCCATTAAGCAGCCAAGCAGTTAAAACACACTTATTGGTAGAGTCACTGATGTTCACAAGGCACCGTGCTTTAAAAAGAACAGAACTGACAGTCAGAGGACTGAGGAGTTTTTATATTAATGCTGTTACAGAACTGATAAATCATTATAGGATATTTGAGTCATTATAGGACTGAGGAGATATTACACGAGTTTGCGTAGGGCAAACTGATCAGCGATGTTACAGAACCATTCCTTTTAAAATCGCATATATAGCACATATAATGTAAGCCTCTGCATCCTTGAGCGCATAGGAGACCTGACAACTCCTTGAACCCTCAGCCCATCGTGGGCCGTGCCCCCGCCCCCCATCGCGCCGCAGTCACTGGCCTCCCCCCGACGCTACTGTAACGCTATTGGTATGCGGCGCACGCCTCTCCGCAGCCGCGCGGCATCTTCCCATAATGCCGGGTTTTCCCCGGCAGACCCACAGCCTCCGACACGTCTATCTGTCTTCATGCATAATTAAAAACGGAGACGGGCCCTCGGACACTCGGCGGACAGGCAGAGTGAGACATCGGGATAGATTATGGGAAGGTGAATGAACGATTCACGCTTTGTGTTCTGCAGCTTGAACGTAACGTGGCGTGCAGAGCTGCTCCTGAAGGGATCCGCTCACCAACACAGTAGTTTAACTTTCCACGTTGTGGGTGGGTTGGCGGAGTGTGAATAATACACCGATCGATGAGTAGAATGTTACGGATCACGATGATATTAGCCTATTGCAACAATCCAGTGTATGTAGAGTGTACTCAGAGCTATTAATGGAAATATCTGACAATGTTCTGTTGACTGTGAGTCTGGAAAAGACCCAACAAATCGATTCAAATATTCAATGAAGAATAGCTTCCCTTTATACTTTTATTAACCCATTAAATGTGTAATGTAACGCGGCCAGAATAAGTAGGAATGGCACCTTTAAAAGCACTAGCGGTGTAAAACTTTAAAACAATCACCGCTGCCACATCAACACGCCGCACAACTAACCGTGCAGACGAAGTCCGCGTAAGTTGAGGGGCGGAAGATGCCGCCCGGCGCTGCTGCCCGGTTCGGTTCGGCTCGGTTCGGGACTTACCATTCGCGCTGCCAAATCGCGCAGAGATATTAGATGCGGGGAGCAGCCCTGGGGTCTCCGTGGCCATCCGAGGGCAGGACAGCTCCACACCTGCAGAAGCAGCACCGTCAGCCCAGGGTACCGGACCGGACCGCAGCTCCGTGCCGGCTTTCAAATCGAAGCTCATTTATGAGCATTTGTAAGAACGCAATGATTATTAATAACGTAAGCAGGCTGCTGTCCAGCTTTCAACAACCCTGTTTCCACTGCAGATAACAAATGATGGCCGTAGTGTCGAAGGCAGGAAAAAGATATACAAAAAAGCGCACTGGTACCTTAAGCCGAACCGGTTGGGGTAAAGACGAGAAATAGGTTCGTAGTTATGGAACAATGTTACGAAATATATTTGCTAAGGTAAGAACTGACTTTTATTTAGAGGAAAAAAAACAATGTATGCATTTCCGAGAGCTGCCTGCTGATAATTATTATTGATCTGGCAGAGATTATATTCTAAGCTCTGTCTTTATCTTGATTTTACAGCTACCGTATATCCGCTAAATCGAAGCACAAACGCGGAGTTTTTATGTATATCAATATATATAAAGATTTCTTTACCTAATTCGGTGAATGCAACTAGTGTAAAAATGCCGTCGAGCTTCCCATCGTCATCCAGTTTGTAGCCCGTCCGACGCAAACGCAGAGTTAGTCATTTCCAAAGGCAATTAAAGCACGGAGTGCCGGGCGGTGCTGCGGGAAAGCTTGCAGCCGGAGGGGGCGACAGCTCGGCCAGGCATAAAAGACGCGGAGCATCGCCGCCCAGCATTTAACTCGCGTTAAAGAAGGAGAAGTTTGCAGCCTTTCTCTCCGGGCTGGGAGCTGCCAAACCGCGGCGGCCCGGAATCCGTGGGAACGGCCGTCCTTAGCGCGCTCTTTCTGCCGAGCTCCCTGCCGCAGAGCCGGACATGGTCGGTGCCATCTCCGCTCCAGGGCACATCGTCGCTGCAGCTCTTATTTAAAGCGACAATCTTCCAGGGTTTATCCTCACATTAGGGTTATGTCCCGAAACGAAACCCTTCCTTTAAAGCGTCTATAAAATGGACACGGTGACGTCATGGCAACTGTTATTAATATAGCCACATTTCGCTGACACTGGTAGCCTGTGTATGCGTTTAACCTGGAAAATGAATGCGTTTCCACGCGTTTTAAATTACTGTATTTATTTCACAGAGTCATTCATGAACTATATAAACGGATTACACCTGTTAGGATGGTGAAATACTGTAAATTACTTTTTTTAGTAAATTTACTTTGGATTAATTTCTATATCTAAAATCATTCTGAATTACGGGAAAATGTTCAAATCATTTTAAATAAATAATATCAATTAGTATAACGTCTAACATCGCAGCCCAGCATTTAACTCGCGTTAAAGAAGGAGAAGTTTGCAGCCTTTCTCTCCGGGCTGGGAGCTGCCAAACCGCGGCGGCCCGGAATCCGTGGGAACGGCCGTTCTTAGCGCGCTCTTTCTTTCCATTAGTATAACATGTCTAACAGTGTATTTTGCTTATTTATTTGAATATGCTTCTTCATGTTGCCTTCCCATTACTGGAGTTTCTGCGCCGATTCACAGTTCTAAGCCCAGACCCTGCTGGACTGATACGTACTTATAACAACGTACGTAGTGCTATGAAACGGGAACGACACTACACCTGTTTATGTTCAGTATATAGGCACCTCATTCTGGCTTAGTGTTCGTGTTCAGTATATAGGCACCCCATTCTGGTTTAGTATTTGTGTTCAGTATATAGGCACCCCATTCTGGTTTAGTGTTCGTGTTCAGTATATAGGCACCCCATTCTGGCTTAGTGTTTGTGTTCAGTATATAGGCACCCCATTCTGGTTTAGTGTTTGTGTTCAGTATATAGGCACCCCATTCTGGTTTAGTGTTCGTGTTCAGTATATAGGCACCCCATTCTGGCTTAGTGTTCGTGTTCAGTATATACAGTAGGCACCTCATTCTGGCTTAGTGTTTGTGTTCAGTATATAGGCACCCCATTCTGGTTTAGTGTTCGTGTTCAGTATATAGGCACCCCATTCTGGCTTAGTGTCGTGTTCAGTATATAGGCACCCCATTCTGGCTAAGTGTTCGTGTTCAGTATATAGGCACCCCATTCTGGCCTAGTGTTCGTGTTCAGTATATAGGCACCCCATTCTGGCTAAATGTTAGTGTTCAGTATATTGGGACCCTATTCTGGCCTAATCTTCTGAACAAACATTTTAGCATGCACTGGTGTTCAGAATTAAAACCCTCAGCATTATATTTTTAGTTATTATAATTACCTGGAAAACAATAATTACATTTAAAAATATTCAACTGTTTTTCTGCACCATCTGTTAAACTTGAAAGAGTTTTGGATTAGTGTAACAATAGGCATTGTTCTGGGTATGACCTTATTTATCTATCTATATTTTAGTTTATTTTTTTTATGGATCCTTCATTTACACCAAAAAATCCTTTCCAGAAGGGTTGCGTGGTTAAGGTGATGTTACATTGATGTCGCGCTGTCACAGTGAATATGAGAACATCCATGGCTCCCTCTATCTCTTATGCATTGATATGTCAGGACAAATTAAACAGAAACTTTCTTGCCATGACGTAATTTTGATTTCAGGGCTTTTATATAAATTTCTGAGCATTTGCAGGTCTTTTTGGGACATACTGAGTACGCTGAGTTCCTCCATAAGGCCTCAGAACGCGCCACACTGTCCTGGGGGTGTCAAGCATGGCGCTGTTATAGGGCAGTTACAGAGACTTTCTTCTGACTTGATTGTCGGTACAGGAAGCACAGCTAAGTGATCCGGCAGGCCATGTTAAGGGAAACCTGCACACATATGCACATGCGTGTGACGCCGCTTCTTCTGTGTGAGCTGCGTACCGTGCATGGCAGGTCGCCACAGCAGTGCATTGCGTCATACACGTTCGTGTTCATGACGCAGCTGCAGTGAAGGGTTACCTTCCTTTATTGTCTCCATGGTAACCTGCTTATTAGGTCGTGTGACTTGGCAGCCAGTGATACAACAATGCTTGTGAAGAGGTGTCAAATAGGGGGGGGGGGGCACTCTGAGTATGAAAATCATCAAAAAAAAACTAAATATATTTGTTTCTTTTATCATGTTGCTGTATTTCTTACTGCAGTGCTGCACCCCTGATGCACAGTCAGAGGAAGAAGATTCCTGCACATATATTATATAGACTAAGTATTGGGGCAGACCTCTCAGTCATTAAATTCAGGTGTTTCATTCAGACCCACTGCCACGTGTGTATAAAATCAAGCACCAAGCCATGCAGTCAGGTTTACAAACATTTCTGAAAGAACGAGTCGTTCTGAAGAGCTCAGTGACTTCAGGGGTGATATGGTCATAGGATGCCGCCTTTGCAATAAGTCAGTTTGTGAAGTTTCTTCCCTGCTAGATATTCCATGGTCAACTGTAAGTGGTATTATTGCAAAGTGGGAGCGTTTAGGAACAACAGAAACTCAGACATGAAGTGGCAGACCATGTAAAGTAACAGAGCGGGTCACCGAGTGCCAAGGCGCATAGTGTGTGAAAGTCGCCAACGATCTCTGGAGTCCATAACTGCTGAGTTCCAAACTTCTTCTGGCATTAACCCCAACATGCCAGGAGCTTCATGGAATGGGCTTCCATGGCCGAGCAGCTGCATGCAAGCCTCACATCACCAAGCGCAGCGGCGAGTGTCAGCTGGAGTGGTGTAAAGCACACTGCCACTGGATTCTGGAGCAGTGGATATGTGTTTAGTGGACATACAAATCACACTTCTCTGTCTGGCAGTCTGATGGATGAGTCTGGGTTTGTTGAATGCCAGGAGAATGTTACCTGCCTGACTGCATTATGCCAACTGTAAAGTTTGGTGGAGGAGAGATAATGGTATGGGGTTGTTTATCAGGGGTTGGGCTGGGCCCCTTAATTCCAGTGAGAGAGTGCCTTAATGCTTCAGCATACTAAGACATTTTGGACAATTCAATGCTTTCAACTTTGTGAGAACAGTTTGAGGAAGGTCCTTTTCTGTTCCAGCATGACTGTTCCCCAGTGCACAAAGCAAGGTCCATAAAGACATGGTTGGGTGAGTTTGGTGTGTAAGAACTTGACTGGCCTGCACAGAGCCCTGACCTCAACCCCATCAAACACCTGTGCAATGAAGTAAAATGGAGATTGTGAGCCAGGCCTTCGCATCCCACATCAGTACTTGACCTCACAAATGCTCTTCTCTATGAATGGGCAAAAATTCCAACACACTCCAAAATGTTGTGGAAAGCCCCTCCAGAAGAGTGACAGCTGTTATAGCTGAAGAGGGGGGACCAACTCCATACTGATGCCCATGGGTATAAAGTGGGATGTCATAAAAATTCCTGTAGGTGTAATGGCCAGGTGTCCAAATACTTTTGTCTATATACAGTAGTGTTTAAAAGGACTCATGCAGGCTTCATGCTGCACTCATTCAAGAGTCCATTTGCATTCATTAAAAATTCAAACAGGACAAATGGTGTACTCAATCAGGACTCATACAGGGCTCATGCTGTACTCAATCAGGACTCATACAGGGCTCATGCTGTACTCAATCAGGACTCATACAGGGCTCATGCTGTACTCAATCAGGACTCATACAGGGCTCATGCTGTACTCATTCAGGACTCATTCAGGGCTCATGGTGTACTCATTCAGGACTCATACAGGGCTCATGCTGTACTCATTCAGGACTCATTCAGGGCTCATGGTGTACTCATTCAGGACTCATACAGGGCTCATGCTATACTCAATCAGGACTCATACAGGGCTCATGGTGTACTTAATCAGGACTCATAGAGGCTCATGGTGTACTCAATCAGGACTCATACAGGGCTCATGCTGTACTCATTCAGGACTCATATAGTGCTCATGCAATCTTAATTCAGGATTCATATAGGTGTCGTTGTAGTGATTTCACTCAATCTGAGTGCTACCCAGTACATCCTGCCAGTGGCGAATATTCATTAATACTTACAAGGATGATTAAGATACTTTCATTCTGACCTCAGAACATGTTTGTGCGCAGCTTCAGCGATGCATCGGTTCGAGGTACGGTACAACACTGTAGGTACTTATTTTTATTATTACTGTATAGTAATTATTTTTATTATGAAGTGCATTATTATTTTTATTTATTTTTATTATCCAGTTTACCTAGAAATTCGACTTCAATACAGATAGGCAACGCATCTTGTTCGTAACCAGAGGACTGCTTGTATATTGACTATGATGTCACTATTAGGATGAATTATAGGTTGAAATTTAACAAGTGGTGTCACAAAGGGTGCTGGTTTACTGTGAAATGAGTCACATTGAGTAAAAAATAAATAAATGGAAAGAGCCTGATTCAAGCGCCTTCGAATGACACTGTGTGGAGGTGCAGTGGGGGGAGAAATTTGGCTTTATAGCTGTACTAGATGTGTCTTCAAAACTGAACACATGCAACAACATTGTCAGCACATTTTTTTTCACTGTTTGACAATTTAATTGTTCTCTTGCTTTTATAAATCTCAGGTAAACGTAGGGTATTCCGACGGGCATTTTAATCATGTTTGATAGCTCACTGTCTCTATTTTCTTGAGCTGGGTCATGATGCCACAAATAGAAATGTTGGATGTTTCAAAGAAGAAGGAGGTTACAGTCCATCCTCATGAGAAATGATGGCATTTTATAGATTAGCAGACCTGCTATTATTTGTGAGATAGTGCTGTGTCAGTAAAATAGCTAGAATGGACTTTAGATTAGGAAGAGTGTTTGAGTAGGGAGGTGTTGTTGGGGGGGGGGGGGCGGGGGGTGTGGCTCCCTGGGTTAGGGTTCCGGCTCTGCGATCAGAAGGTCATTGGGTTGATTCCCAGGGTCAGCAGAGTGATGTCACTGTTGGGCCCCTGGATAAGGCCCCTAACCCCCAGCTGCTCCAGGGCCCGGTGACCCTGCTTACTTAAATATGCATCTCACTCTGGATTAAACCGTCTGCTGAATAAATGTTAATGTTAGCTTATGGAGACAGAAGCAATGGGGCGACATTAGCTTCAGCGCTAACAGGCACTTCACTGCCTCTGTCAGCATGTCCCGCTTGGGACGTTATGCAAGAGTAACAAACAGCTGAGTTATCTGATCATGCTAGTTACCTGGCTTAACCCAGCTGAGTGGGTCGGTGGTCGCAGTTTACTGACAGCAGTCCCCAAAGCACTTTGCTAATATTTCCTGATTTTTTTGCGCTGCTGCCATTGGCAGCATGTGTTAGGCTGGCTGGCTGTCCCATGAAAGTAAGGGGAAAATATACTAAGGTGCCTTTTTGTTTATGTAGCCAAATTTGTTTTAAGTCACCGAAGTCCCAGTTCAGCTCGCGCATTAAAATCGAATCATCATTTTCCAGATTCATGAATTATCAGGCTTGCCAGCCCCCAATGGAGGAGAACAGCTCCCTCTCTCCAGCTTGCTATTCTCATACCATTCTGGAGCATTGAGTGACTCCGCCCCCTGCAGGTGACATCTGGAGAGCGCAGCCCGGCCTCTTCAAAGCCCGAGCCCTCAGTTCCTGCCGAGACAGCTGGGTGATTTTTATCTAACGGTTAACAGCCGAACCAGACATCACTGCGAGTCACTCAGGCTATTTATTAGCAGTTCAGACAGACTGCAAAATCGAAGGCTGCCATCAATAGTGTTACTTCATTTAGCTAATCTTTCCAAGCGCAAAGTGCACAATAGTTTCGGCAACGCTTATCTCATCAGGTTTTAACCTTCCCCAGAGCAGCAAGCATGACTCCCTGCATCTGCCGTGATGCTCAGGTTCCGCACATGCTCAGTGGCTCCCACTTTGACGTCACATGACTGTGAACCAGGGCTGGTATGATTTCAGCAGTGATGACATGATGCAAAAGTTTGTAATGATGTCTGCCTTCCGTATGCCTCAGGATGCAAACAGACCACATGTTGCAGTGGATCAACCCTTTGGGGCGGGGAGGGGGGGGGGATCAGATAGGGAAGATAAAAGGTGCCCCATCCAACTCCCTGCACAATGGAGCCAAGTATTCACCTTATTTGCTCAGCTCTGTGTGTGTAGAATATGAGTGTCGAATGTGATCCTGATGAACGCTTCTCATTGGTGTGTTTAAGCCACGCCCATGGCTCCTCCCCTCCCAGTTGGGTCAGCCTGAAGCATGGCAAATCACATCAGGCCTCAAACCGCCGGCACACTAATTGTCGTTCAATGTCCGGTTAATACTTCCCCATTTACACTATGCTCAGCAGAAGACAGAAGGCTGTCCGTCGTCATGGTGACATAACAGCAACTTAATTGTGCTAAGCTAATCGCACAAAAACAGGATACTACACAGTGCTGGTGAAAGGCAGAGGCCTACGATGTTGAGCTCTGGAACAGGATTTGGCCGAGATAATTAGCCCAAGCACAGCATCATGGAAGCACATGCACAGATCAGATAGCGTACAGCAGAACTCGCCAGCTGCAGACACTGAGCGCTGATGACTCCCCTAACTTTACAGAGGACTGCAAGACAAACGCGTCTGCAGTCACATAAGGAAACATCAGCTTCTATAATACTAGTATCCTGCATGAGGTAACCCAGACCTCTCTGAACGCTACACAATGTGCATGAGGAATACGTGCAGCCTTAAAAGATTTGAGATGTATCATTCATTCAGTCAACAGTTCAATCAAGGCTAATTAATTAATAGCTCCGCAGGAACAAAAGGTTGGGGGGAGGGAGAGCAGGCTCCCGTGGCCAGAGAGCCCAGCGCCGGCGGTTTGCTCGCACGCAGCGAAAGGTGTGTGTGTGTTTGTGCACTGAAAGCACGCGGCTTTGGTGTAACTAGACGTGTAGCATGTAGTGTACATCCTCCCCCAGGCCACAAAGGGAGATCAGCTGCTCACCAGAGATTTCATTTTCAAAAGAAATGCCATCGGCTTTAGTATGTGAACCATAAATGATCTGTGGTTTATTAAGGAGGATTATCAGGACAAACAGGCTATGACTAGTAACCCCCCTCTCCCCCCACCCAAGGCAAGCAGTAGGAGAGGATTATGGGTAAACAAAAGTCCAGAAGTACAGACTGTTTATTCTTACCACTGCTCCTCATTCATTTCCCTTTGAAATATTACATTTATGTTTAAATGGCCTATGAGGAGGTGTCTCCAGATCTGAAGGAGCGTTCTGTGCTTCTGTGTGGCTAAGCGATGCTCCAGACATCAAGCTCTCGGGAGGAGGGGAGCATCAGGAGACAGAGACATTAGTGATGTTGAGGACAGGAGCAGCAGGAGGTGCAGACAATAATGGCACTGAGAACAGGAGTAGCAGGAGGTGCAGACATTAATGACATTGAGGACAGAAGCAGCAGGTGCAGACAATATCAATGTTGCGTACAGAAGTAGCAGAAAGTTCAGGCATTAGCAACACTGAGGATGGGAGCAGCAGGAGGTGCAGCCAATAATGATGCTGAGGACAGGAGCAGCAGGAAGTGCAGACATTAATGATGCTGAATACATGAGCATCAGGAGGCGCAGATGTTAATGGTGCTGAGTATGGGAGCTTCAGGAGATGCAGACACTAATGACGCTATGGATGAGAGCACCAGAAGGTGCAGACATTAATGACGCTGAAGACAGGAGTACCAGGAGGTACAGGCATTAATAACGCTGAGGATGGGAGCACCAGGAGGTGCAATCATTAACAACGCTGAGGTGCAGACATTAATGATGCCAAGGATGAGAGCACTAGAGGGTGCAGACATTAATGATGCTGAAAATGGAAACATCAGAAGGTGCAAACAATGCTGAGGATGGGAGCAGCAGGTGGTTCAGTCATTAATGATGCTGAGGATGGGAGCGTCAGGAGGTGCAGACATTAACGATGCTGTGGAGAGGAGCATCAGGAAGTGCAGACATTAACGATACTGAGGACAGGAGCATCAGGAGGTGCAGACATTAACAATGCTGAGGACAGGAATGTCAGGAGGTGCAGACATTAATGATGCTGTGGAGAGGAGCATCAGGAAGTGCAGACATTAACGATACTGAGGACAGGAGCGTCAGGAGGTGCAGAAATTAACGATGCTGTGGACAGGAGCGTCAGCAGCTGCAGAAATTAACGATGCTGAGGACAGGAGCATCAGGAGGTGCAGACATTAACGATGCTGAGGACAGGAGCATCAGGAGGTGCAGACATTAACGATGCTGAGGACAGGAGCGTCAGGAGGTATAGACATTAACGTTGCTGAGGACAGGAGCATCAGGAGGTGCAGACATTAACGATGCTGAGGACAGGAGCGTCAGGAGGTGCAGACATTAACGATGCTGAGGACAGGAGCGTCAGGAGGTGCAGACATTAACGATGCTGAGGACAGGAGCGTCAGGAGGTGCAGACATTAACGATGCTGAGGACAGGAGCGCCAGGAGGTGCAGACATTAACGATGCTGAGGTAATGTGCCTGCAGTCACATGCCTTACTGTTGGAAGATGTCATGCACACACACAGCTGGTGCACTCACACACACACACACACACACACACACACGTGTTCAGCCAGAACACATTTACACATGGAAAGAGATATGAGTCAGGATCTGCCGTTTGCAGGGTGGATGGATGCTTCATTCCCCTCATCACTCACTCTCCTCCCCCTTACATATTCAACACTCACATTCTGCAGTTATGTGTTCTACATTAATACCCCCTTTCACTGGGGCACTTTTTTTGTTGCTCACCCTCTTCCCTCCTCTCTCGATTCCAGACATTTATATTCTGCAGTTAAATGTTCTACACTGACAAATGCCCCCTCTTATCTGTCGCCCACCCTCCTCTCCTCCTCTCTGCCTCCTCCAGGGTGGAAAAACCATGCCGGTAATTACAAAGGATCATAAAAACAACAAAATGTTGAGACACTATAGCAGCAGAATGGTGTATGGAATGTAAATAGCAACACCACAATCAAAGGGAAAAAGTCAAGCAAAAACTGACAAATAGGTTGATGATGGAATAATGGGGAGAGCTGCTCCGTCCAGCCTGATCTCCGGGGCTCCTCCAGCGCCGGCCTCCTCCTCAACCGATGGGCAGCTCTCCCATGTCTGTCACAGCGCCGGTGAGAGCTGCTCCGTCCAGCCTGATCCCCAGGGCTCTTTCAGCACCGGCTTCCTCCTCAACCGATAAGTAGCTCTCCCATGTCTGTCATAGCAGCGGTGAGAGATTCCCAGCATCCGTCTGTCATTCAGGGTGAAACCGTGAAAGACATTTGGCGGAGGCGTGTGCCAAACCCCCAGGGGCCTGTTTGCTCCTCACAGATAGAGTGGGGTACTGTGAGGTCACAAGGGGGAAAGCTTCAAGGATTTCACAAGGTTTTCTCAGTATCTCGCCGGATCTGTGCAGATGCACAGTGCTGTGGGGCTGCGTGAGGTTACAGTGTAGTGTGCGGGAGCATGCAGTCGCATGGGGGAGCGTGTTGTCGCATGAGTGAGTGTGCTGCTGCATGGGGGAGCGTGCTGTCACATGGAGGAGTGTGCTGTCGCATGCGGGCACAACTGATGATCTACCTGATCACATAAGGGCCACACTAGGGTCTGGGGACAATCAATCAAATTTCATTTGTCACATACAGGGTTATACTCAGTACAGTGTGCAGTGGAATGCATGGCTGTAAATGTGCAGTAAAGTATCAAGTAGTACTGCAAACACCATAAAGACTTAATAAGCATGAAAGCTGAGTGTGTGTAAGGTGAGCCTGAGTAATCTAAGTGTGTGTAATCTGAGCGTGTATAATCTAAGTGTGTGTAACCTCAGTGTGTGTAAGATGAACATGTGTAAGCTGAGCCTGTATAGTGGGAGTGTGTGTAAGCTGAGCCTGTATAGTGCGAGTGTATGTAAGCTGAGCCTGTATAGTGGGAGTGTATGTAAGCTGAGCCTGTATAGTGGGAGTGTGTGTAAGCTGAGCCTGTATAGTGCGAGTGTATGTAAGCTGAGCCTGTATAGTGCGAGTGTATGTAAGCTGAGCCTGTATAGTGGGAGTGTATGTAAGCTGAGCCTGTATAGTGCGAGTGTATGTAAGCTGAGCCTGTATAGTGGGAGTGTGTGTAAGCTGAGCCTGTATAGTGCGAGTGTATGTAAGCTGAGCCTGTATAGTGCGAGTGTATGTAAGCTGAGCCTGTATAGTGGGAGTGTATGTAAGCTGAGCCTGTATAGTGGGAGTGTGTGTAAGCTGAGCCTGTATAGTGCGAGTGTATGTAAGCTGAGCCTGTATAGTGCGAATGTGTGTAAGCTGAGCCTGTATAGTGCGAGTGTATGTAAGCTGAGCCTGTATAGTGCGAGTGTATGTAAGCTGAGCCTGTATAGTGGGAGTGTGTGTAAGCTGAGCCTGTATAGTGTGAGTGTGTGTAAGCTGAGCCTGTATAGTGGGAGTGTATGTAAGCTGAGCCTGTATAGTGGGAGTGTATGTAAGCTGAGCCTGTATAGTGCGAGTTTATGTAAGCTGAGCCTGTATAGTGGGAGTGTATGTAAGCTGAGCCTGTATAGTGCGAGTGTATGTAAGCTGAGACTGTATAGTGCGAATGTGTGTAAGCTGAGCCTGTATAGTGGGAGTGTATGTAAGCTGAGCCTGTATAGTGGGAGTGTATGTAAGCTGAGCCTGTATAGTGCGAGTGTGTGTAAGCTGAGCCTGTATAGTGCGAATGTATGTAAGCTGAGCCTGTATAGTGGGAGTGTGTGTAAGCTGAGCCTGTATAGTGCGAGTGTATGTAAGCTGAGCCTGTATAGTGCGAGTGTATGTAAGCTGAGCCTGTATAGTGGGAGTGTGTGTAAGCTGAGCCTGTATAGTGGGAGTGTATGTAAGCTGAGCCTGTATAGTGTGAGTGTATGTAAGCTGAGCCTGTATAGTGGGAGTGTGTGTAAGCTGAGCCTGTATAGTGGGAGTGTATGTAAGCTGAGCCTGTATAGTGCGAGTTTATGTAAGCTGAGCCTGTATAGTGGGAGTGTATGTAAGCTGAGCCTGTATAGTGCGAGTGTATGTAAGCTGAGACTGTATAGTGCGAATGTGTGTAAGCTGAGCCTGTATAGTGGGAGTGTATGTAAGCTGAGCCTGTATAGTGCGAGTGTATGTAAGCTGAGCCTGTATAGTGCGAATGTATGTAAGCTGAGCCTGTATAGTGGGAGTGTGTGTAAGCTGAGCCTGTATAGTGGGAGTGTATGTAAGCTGAGCCTGTATAGAGCGAGTGTATGTAAGCTGAGCCTGTATAGGAGGAGTGTATGTAAGCTGAGCCTGTATAGTGGGAGTGTATGTAAGCTGAGCCTGTATAGTGGGAGTGTGTGTAAGCTGAGCCTGTATAGTGCGAATGTGTGTAAGCTGAGCCTGTATAGTGGGAGTGTATGTAAGCTGAGCCTGTATAGTGCGAGTGTATGTATGCTGAGCCTGTATAGTGGGAGTGTATGTAAGCTGAGCCTGTATAGTGGGAGTGTATGTAAGCTGAGCCTGTATAGTGCGAATGTGTGTAAGCTGAGCCTGTATAATGCGAATGTGTGTAAGTTGAGCCTGTATAGTGCGAGTGTATGTAAGCTGAGCCTGTATAGTGGAAGTGTGTGTAAGCTGAGCCTGTATAGTGGGAGTGTGTGTAAGCTGAGCCTGTATAGTGGGAGTGTATGTAAGCTGAGCCTGTATAGTGGGAGTGTATGTAAGCTGAGCCTGTATAGTGCGAGTGTATGTAAGCTGAGCCTGTGTAGTGCGAGTGTATGTAAGCTGAGCCTGTATAGTGCGAGTGTATGTAAGCTGAGCCTGTATAGTGCGAGTGTATGTAACATAAGCTTCCCGTCACTGGAGCCCAGCAAGGTGCGATTTGGGTTGTTTGGGAGAAAAGACTTTTGTGTTCTGGCACCTGGTAATGACTGCGGGGGGCGGTGGGCAGTGGGACCAGCATGGGGACGTCACCGAGCATGACGGTCCTTGGCCACGCCACTGTTCCGCCAGCTCCTGCTGAGGAAGCCAGCAGCCATAATCCAGTCCTCCTTCCTGCTGCTCAGCTTCCAGCTGTGCTGGGTGAGCAGGGACGGGTGGGGGGGTCTGCTACTGCCCCCCCAGTTCATCGGAACTGGAATGCCACACCCCCTGGCACTGTCTATACTACCGCTTCCGATCAATAATGTTCTGTTGGTCTGTCTCATTTATCGTTTCCTCTCTGCCCTACATGGGCGGTTCTGCCTTCCCTATAGAGAGGGTTCTGTCTCCTGCTTCTGACGTGGATTCTGGGTCCAGTTCCGCCCCATGATATTGAGCTTCAGTGTCACCAGCAGGCTGCAGATGCCCTTGAGCAGACATAATGACCTGCTACACGCTTAAACACTCTCCCACACACAGTTGGAGGCCATCAATAGTTCCCTTTTAACACATATTCTGGTTCAATTCACACCCAGAGTAGGCAGGAGATGTAACTCTCCCCACCCCCGCCATTGTGCTTGAACTTGCAGACCTCAGCCTCCGAATGAGGGAAGATTTCCTGGTCCCAGAAAAACCATCTTGTTCTTCATTACTGGCCGTCACTAAGGAAAGAGGTTCAAAGTGATGGGTGAGATGTTTTCCAAGAACAGTCCATCCGACCGCTGGCCAGCTCCCAGGTCACATGACCCAGTCCCAGCCCACCTGACACCTTGCTGCTCCCATGTGACGCCACACAGATCCAGCTGTTCTGTGAATGTCCTGCCTCAAGCATGTTGAAGACCCAAATAATTTTTCATGTGTGATGCTATCTGTACAAGAGGGGAATCAGATGCCCTTTCTCTCAAGAACTAGAAAAGTAAAACAAAGCACACTGCTGCTTCATTAGGCTTTATTACTTATCATTTCCTTTTACTTGCAAAACAGAGCAGCGTGTCAGCTGTAGACTGACTGGCCCACAGGAAGCATGTGGCAGGTTCCCATTGAGGAATGATGACTTTCATACCAGGGTAACTGATCACATGACATCAGCTGCGAAGTCCAGTGTTTTTCATTTATAATATCAAACACATCCGATCCAACTTGAGGCTTGAAAGTTGTATTATAAAGGAATCACATAAGAAAAAGAATTTTTAGAAGCTGGAAATAAATTTTAAATAAGTAGTTGGGACGACATATTTGTGTTTTTCAATCATGGCATTTCCATCCTTATGAGAAACAGCGCAGCTCCAATATGATCAACACATCCAAAGGTGCAGTGAGGATTTGGCTGAGTGGGACTGGGCATCCAGGGCTCGGTGGGCGTCTGGCGAGAGCAGCAGTTATCCTCCCCCCGCCCCCCGATAGGTCTGCCCCCTGCTGGAGACAGGCATCAGCGAGAGCCATCAGGTGACCACAACACTAACAGGTGGCACAATCCGCCATCTTCCCGAGCAGGCTGCCTGCTGCATTCCTGCTGCATTCCTGCTGCATTCCTGCTGCATTCCTGCTTCTTGTGGCTTCTCCCACAAAACACTTAAATGTTAATAATACTAATAATGATTCTGGGTGCTAATTTCCCGGCCTGCCAGCTGAATGGGAACAAGCCGGCAATTAATCTCAGGTCTGACGGGCCTCTCCTCTCAAAGGGCACCCCCTACTGCAGCACCGTCGGGGATGAGTCATGGGGTCCTCCCTGCTTGCCGATTGGCTCAGACCCGATCTGAGCTGAACTCTGATTGGTCAGACCGATGCTGGAGGAGTCCACTGTTCAGCATGAAAAACCAGTGGACAGCGGCTCAGCACTGGGATCCTGGAACACATTAGCGAGCTTTCCCTGACGGGCAAAAACATCAAAAACAGTTTATTACCATCATCCAGATGATAATGAACTAAAAAGCTAATTTTCTGGGATCAGAGCAGAATTAAAATAAGTACCTCAATAAGAATTTGGAAATTAATGCAAGTATTACCGATGAGCAACGCTATCACTAAATCATCAAAGATTTGTCATGATGGCACATTGCTATATAATGATGAAACAATTCTGTATGTTGTCAAAGTGTCCTCTTCTGAACATCGGGGCATGTTAGGCGTCAGAGGAAGGAGGTGGCCTGCTCCCAGGCTCCGGCTGTCAGCGGGAGTCCTCATTGGCCTGGACAATGAGCTGCCCGGCCCAGGAAAATGGCGTGGGCTTCTGAGTGATTACAGCCTCTCATTCTCTCTGTCGGCATGGATAAGGATTTTCAATTTTTCAAGATCGGTCTCAGACCTGAGCATGTAAAAGCTTAAACACAATAGTTTTTGCAAGAACCAGACCTGCCTTTGTAATATAATACATAAAAATTTCCTTAAAGAGGTAGGGAAAAGGTTTGGAAGTAGATTTGGAATAAAATACAAGAACAATTCCATTGATGGAATCACAAACTCCGTTGATTTGAAATGTCATTTACTGATCTGGATTAAAAAACCTGATTGTATAGCCCCACCTGGTGTTGAGTTGGAACACTGCTAATATTGACATTAATAACTATCCATGTTTACAGCTTGGCAAACCATTCATTGTTGTGGTCAAGGATTGCTTTAACACGTCTCCATGGTGATCTCTGCACAGGTGACATGGAGCTAACCAACCACAGTGACTCAGACAACAGTTTGTAAAACACAGACTCTTAATCTTTCCGCTGGCTGCGAGTCAGAGATGTAGAGACACAATTAACAGGCCGTTTCCATGGCAGCCGTCCATGGTTCATTGTGCTTCCCTTTGCTCTATTGATTTTGCTTTATTTTGCATTTGCTCTTGCTTTTATTCTGTAAGTGCTTTGTACAGATGACAGCACTGCATTATAGCATAATAATGTGATAACAGTGATGACTGATCCTGGAACATCACTCATAGGTTGGATGGGTGTAGGCTGTGTAACAGTCAAACAAAACACATCCCACAATGCCACTGGGTATGGATAATGTCTGCAAGACATACCGGGAAAGTCAGGTTCATCACAGAGATGCTTTAATTACTGCGCATTTCATATCCGAGGAGTTCACGTTTATTCAAATTCCAGGCAAATATCATAACTATTACAGACAATTGAAATGTACAAACTTAAAGATAACAAACCTAAAAAAAAAACAAATGTTACAACTCAGTTGTTCAAACAACCAAAATATCAGCACGATAAATTTCACAAAGGCTACGGGAGTGTTGCAGTGGTACTGAGTATACAGGCTTATGGACCTCTTATGCACCTCTGGGAGTATGGATCATATCTCTCACTCTGACCAGGACAAGCGGCTGGAAGATGGATGGATGGATGGATGGATAGCACTGGGAGAGAAATGGCCATTGCAGGAGCAGGGATCATGCCCTTATGCTGTATTTGCTGCACCCTTTTGGAGGGCACGCCTCCTCTAAGACGGGCCCCAGTCCTCCAAGGGGAGGCACCAGGAGGTCCAACACTCACAACATTAATGATGAGACTCAAGTGCCGCGTCATTTGAAACCAGAAGCACTGGGAAGGATGAGACCTTGGCATTGTACACTGGCTTTGGAGAACTGGAGCATTACCAGTTTGCCTATAGAGAGGACTGATATGTCACTGATGGAGGAAGTACCAATAAAAATACAGACTAGGTGGTGAGCAGGTAAAGGAAGAATTGGTACTCATGTGAGTACCTTTAGAGTACATAAAGAAAGTAACCCCTAAAGCACCGCATGAGTATCTCTGCAGCAGGAAATGAAGAGAAATCAATTCAGAGATTCTCTGGAAAGAGCCACATGTGGCATGTGCATCCAAGTTAAAGGACAGGATGCTTCTCTTCAGTTCAGAGTGGAGATTCGTCTGGCATGTGTACCTGGGAGAGGTGGGGGTGCCTCCCCCCACGTGCCAAGCAGCCCCACACCCTGGCACCAGAGCAGGACCCAGCAGCACAGCGCCAGCTGCACCTTCAGGAAGCTCTGCTCCTCTGTCCTGGGCTCATCGTCTCCGTCATCCTGATTTCCATGCCTGTCACACAGGCAGCTTCAGCTTATGCAGCTGCAGCTTTTAACACGCTTTTGAAGCTAGATGTAGAGAACAGAATAGCGACACTTTCTTGATCCCAGTGGGAAAATTCTCTTTTGCATACCCTGTCTTGCTCTCCATGAGACACACAGACTCATACACAGGTGAGCGCACGCTTGGGGGGGTCACACTACGGGGTCAGCCAGTGTGCAGCACCCCAGGAGCTGGGGGTTAGGGCCTTGCTCCGGGGGCCAGCGGCAGGATTTCAATTGGCAACTTTCTGATCATGGGTACTGAGTCCTAACCTACAGAAACTGTCATTCATTACAGCACACACTGCATCCATTGATTGTAAAATATACCCACAGTCATTTTTATATGCATATGAACTAGCAAACTTCCAAGAATGATTTCCTGTTACACTTCAGCGTCCTGCTGAACCGTCGCCGTCAGAAGCAGAAGCTTACAGCCGTCAAGCAGATTTTTATTACTGCAGCTATTATGGGATGCGGGAAGTCCGCGCCAGCTGCTTAGTTACAGGATCATTTTTAAAATCGCTTTATATAACAATGGATGGATTTCAAACGCAACCTGCTCCCTCACACTTCCCATCCCCTGCTCTCTCTATAAACAGCAACAGAGGCAGGAAGACATCAGCATGGACTAACTGAGAAAGGCTGCACTTACAGCTCTCCATCTGCTGGGTGCAGCTCTGCTTGGCGACGTTCGGGGCACACACCTCATCTCAGCTCATGGGTGACACTGCAGAACACATTCATCAAACTGCACAGACAACAGTCCCACTGCAAAATATTCAAATGAGGCAATTCTGAACCATGATATCACTGAAGAGAAGATTTGAGATGTCAAGGTACATGGTACTCAGAGCAGATCCACAAGTCTTCCCTCCATACAGACAGAAATAAAAAATGTTGCAGAGTGGTCTGACAAAGTCATTGTACAGACCTACAAGCACATAAATCAGACGTCTGCAAAGTCACTGTACAGACATACACGCACATAAACAAATCAGACGTCTGCAAAATCACTGTACAGACCTACACACATAAATAAATCAGACGTCTGCAAAGTCACTGTACAGACCTACACACACATAAACAAATCAGACGTCTGCAAAATCACTGTACAGACCTACACACATAAATAAATCAGACGTCTGCAAAGTCACTGTACAGACCTACACACACATAAAAAAATCAGACGTCTGCAAAATCACTGTACAGACCTACACACGCACATAAATAAATAAATCAGACGTCTGCAAAGTCACTATACAGACCTACATGCACATAAATAAATCAGACGTCTGAAAAGTCACTATGCAGTCCCACATGCACACGCACACACACTGCACACACTGGGTGTGTGAACTGCATGCTAAGCGCTTTGGCTGCTCACTGCCTTGATTTCAGAGATGGTGTCAAAGCTGGCAGCATCCAGGCTCCTTCCCACTGTGACCGGGCTGCCTGACAAGGCAACCACTAGCAGGCAAGGCAGCTCCTGGGCTGCTACAGCGGCTCGCTTTGCAGCTGTAACGCTGTTCATTACATAAGCAGCACCATGGGCAGCCAGCAGAGTAACATGTCAGGAAGCTAATCACGCTACAGCACTGACTCCGAGGGTTACTGTGCTTATTATTTATTACCATGGGGCTTTGTTATTGTCACCACTGTTGCAGTCATTAGGAGGCGCACTGTCACTGCCCTCCGTGCCATCCCAGCTAGATGTTGTTGCACCTCTGGAGAAAACAGAAGCATCAAGTCGTTTCTCATCCAATGGAGACTAAAAGAGGTCCTCCTCCACACTGCATCAACAACAGACACCTTAATGCTGGCCAAATGGTGACGCGTTCACATATACAGATGAGTCCGTTTTTAAGGAGATCATGTCTCATCACTACCCTCAGATGATGTGAAATGTCAGGCAGTGCAGCTGCTCATTTATATTGTGTTTTAAGGCTCTGAAGAGCTGAGGAGAGCATGTAGGTGCCAAAAGGGGAAGGAGGTAGCAGAATAGTACAGCACATGGAGTCGTGGATGTGGACAAAAGGGTCACCAGTTCAAACAATGCATATGGGTGCTTTCTTTGAACCTCACAATTAAATGGCTTATAGAACAGCAGCTACAGACAAACAGCATTGTGAAATAAAAGACAGCAACAAGCAAAATGTCACTACGAATTATATAACACCTAATTAACATATACTGGCAAACAAACTGCACTGAAATTGCCACTGACAAACAAGCAACAGTGGGAATCAAATAACACCTAATAAACAGACACTGGCAAATGAACAGCAGTGAAATTAAATACCACTGACAAACATCATCGGGAATCAAACAACACCTACAAAACAGACACTGGCAGATGAACAACAGTGAAATGAAATACCAGCAACAAATTAACACCATTGGGAGTCAAATAGCACCTAATAAACAGACACTGGCAAACGAACAGCAGTGAAATTAAATACCACTGACGAACAAACATCATTGGGAACCAGACAACACCTACTAAACAGACACTGGCAAATGAACAGCACTGAATTTTAATACCAGCAACAACCATCACTGAGAATCAACAGCACGGACAAAAAACTGCACAATACATAGCACTGTAATTAAAACACTGGCAAGCAGGCCGAGCTGACGATGATACCTCCTGTTGCTGGGACGTCGCCGAACACACGCTGCCATCTAATGCTCGTATCCAGAGCTGCAGAGACCACGTGGGAGGCGAGCTAGATGGCCTGGCGGCGTTTGCTCGTTTACCGATGTGGGTACTAGACAGGAAATGCACAAGACCTTCTCTGGCAAGTCTTGACCTTACTGGCCAATCTCTCCCTCGTACCAGCAGACCAGAGCTGAAGTCTCACCACAAATCCATCTCAGGACACTTTCTGCTTTTCACCACATTACTTATAAATAAAGTAACTTAATACAACCATGAGTATCACAGTCTTTGGTCTTAAATGTCTGCTTAATGTTCTGCTTTCTGCAGAAGATGCTTCAGTTAAAGAATAATAATAATAAAAACTTTTGTCAGAAATCTGTACAATCAAACACACACCTGCTTCCTTAGCTGGGCTTACATAACTCTCAGTATATAACCTGCCACCCCAAAAAGGCACGTCTTATCGCGCAGGTCTGTGTTTCATGGGAAAAACATGGTTACTGAGGTAATGTCAAAATGTAAACTTTTTTAGAAATTCTTGTGTACTCTGGTAATCTGCAGGATCATTGTAGAAACTTGTGTAAAAAGCTGTAGGACAGTGATTCTCCACAATGCCATGATTAAATGTATACTAGAATAGTGGTCCTACACAATGCCTGATTAAGTGTTCACTCAGAATAGTGGTCCTACACAATGCCTGATTAAATGTTCACTCAGAATAGTGGTCCTACACAATGCCTGATTAAATGTTCACTCAGAATATGAGTGCAAACATGTAAAGCCAAAAAACAACATTTAAACTATCTATGTGGCTATTAATAAAATGAATAATAGAAATGAAGATAAATAATGAACCCAGTGAACCCATACAAACGGTTAAATGGACTGTATTTAATCAGTAGTCCCTCTAGACTCTTACTACAAATCTAATACCACTGGCAATTTTCCTCCAAGGTCACACATTCAGTACAATGCCGACTAAGCTAGCTGCACACTGATATTGACACAAGGTCATCTGTTTACACAGATTAACTCAGTTGTGACTGTTAATCCACTGACACAGGCTAACGCACAGACTCAGGCTTACCCAGTCTTGTCCATTACAGACAGCTCATACACACAAAGATAAAAATTATATATACAGCATGGCTGGGCACGTTTTGGATTCTATATTATCACCCCCTGCATGCTGATACACGCAGCATAGCATAAATGCTAGACTCTAGATACAGAGGGACTTTGAGACTATGGTTAAAGGCCAAAGGTCAGGTCTGGTACGACATCCCTCAGCTCAGTCATCCAGACGCTTCTCACTGCGGTGATGTGTAGCTGAGCCCTGGCCAGGCGAAGGTCCAGACACACTGTCATGTCAACAGAACCCAGAAATTCTGCCGATTCACATGATCTATCGCAGGAGGAGAGGACACCCAGTTCCCCATCTGCTGCCTTGCCCCCCGCCCGCCCCCACGCCCAAGGCCTGCCCCAGAGAAGCTCCTGGCCCAGTTGGCACGTTACTCCCAAGATGTCCGCTGGATAATGGGACAGATAATGGCCCCAGATGATGCATTAAGAGCTTCGTGGCTGATGTCCCAGTGGAATTCTGGGTCCTTAAACAGAAGGTGAGCCAGTGACCTCACCCCCTCCCCTCCAGAGGGGCGGGGGGGGACACTCACAAACCACCCAACGCACACACAGCACAGGGTCTAAAATCAAGGGCTGCACTTAGGTAAAAAAGCACTGTACGGAATATGTGATGGTGCGAGAACCAGACTCCAGATACAAAAGCATCACTTGATCTTCAACCCAAGTGACTTTTATTGTCATTTTGACCATATACAGTGATACAGTGCATAGTGAAATGAGACAGCATTCCACCAGGACCATAGTGCTACGTATAACATCAACACAGGATTATGTAAAGTACAAGTGTGCAAAAAGTGCAGACACTGCAAAAACAGTGCGACACGAGAAGAAATGATAACGGATAAATGTTGGAGGAGCATTCGCCTAATGTCGGGTCACAGCCTGTGCTGGGACATGCAAGAGACGAGGTGTCAGAGGAGGGCAGAACATCTGACGCACATGCATACTGCACACAGAACAGAGAAGGGATCTGAACCCACAACCCATTAGCAGTGAGGCCACAGCTCTGAGCTAATTCTCCTCCATGCTAGTCAGCCACCCTTTAGTCCGCCCCCCTGGCGCCTGTCAGCCTAGCCAGGGCCCCGTCAGCTGCGTCGGCCGGCTGGCCTGAGAGTGTGAATCAAACGGTCGTGGGTGTCATTGGCCGTTAACATGCTCTAATCTTTCCTAACATAGTGCAGATATCTCCAGATGACTCATTTGTCCTGTTACTGAGTTGCGTTCATCAGAGCTGAGTGAGGATGATGCGATCCCAGTCTGAGAGGACTGGCTGCACTCGTACCCCGTGACAGTATTACCCCCTATATTTCTGTAAAACCAAAACAGACTTTCAAATTTGCACAACCTCTGCAAATGCTGTACATATTAACCACGACCAGAAACACTTCAGATGATTTTCCTTGATCTCCCATAGATTTAATTAGTTCAGCTAACCTCTTGTTTAGATAAGTAGTGATATATTAGAATTTCCCTCCTCAACACTGTGTGCGGTTTTTAAGCTTGTTTATCAATATCAGTATAATGAGGTACAAAATAACGCACTACGGTAAATGGCTGTTCCGCAAACGGCATATGTGCATTCAAAGTGCACTTAGCATAATATTATTTGTTTATTTAAATTTGTTGCCATTAGTTTATTTCATATTTTTTTCTTTACGCTTTCATTGTTCATTTTTACTTACGTTTATCCGTTTGTTGTATTTATTATTCATTCCTTTTTTGTGTTGTTACTGGACAAAGAAATTTCCCTTTCACCTGTGTCGTGCACTATACTGTATAAATGATGTAATGATAAGCATCGCCGTATAATCTAGATAAATGCCTAGGGCGACTGTGTTGTGAAAGGCAATATATATATATAAATAAACACGGTTCTATGTTATCTTAAAGCGGTTGTGCACACGGCGCTGCATATCTGCACATCTCTCCGTGAGAATTCCAGCCCTGAAAAGCGCAGCTCTCCGCAGACTAAGAGCCGGATCGGGGCTCCGCGGGGCGCCTCGGACCCCGGCCGCTTTGTCAGCAGCGTGCCGCCGCACCGCCTTTTGCGCACTGATGCCCGAGGCGTCCTCGGTGGACCTTGGCGCGCCTCAGACAGCTGGCGAAGCTGCCGGGGAACCGAGATGGCTGCCTGCACCATGCCAGGCTGGGTGCCTTCGGAGATCTGAATTAGCGCCAGATCAGCTCAGAAATAACGGTATTCGCAGTAAACCGCTCGGCGGCGCATTTTCCTTTATGCCCCTTGTTGGCTTATAAAGGTGTCGTAATGAAGGACAGAATATAACGGCTGTCAGTAGCTGCTGAAACATAATACCGGTCGGACAGAGTGACATAATTTACACGCTGAGGCGCTGAGGTCTGACAAATTACAGATCACAATTAATTTTTTTCACGATCGTAGCTAATGTTGTTTTCTTGACACCACAAGTAATTTTCTTGAGAGCACAATATAACAAAAGTTATCTCAAGAAAACAAAAGTTATAATTAGGCATAAAAAGCATCTGCAAGAGCGAGAGGGAAGCGGAATCCACTGAAAATGCCGCGGTTAATGCAATTCAATCTGATTCAAAATTTCAAGCCCTGAATGCAAGTTTTTTTTATGGATTTTTGTAGCATCAGCATTTAAGGAATTATTACTTTAAAAAGTAACAGCAGCAGTTAAACTGTATTTCACAATATTAGGGTTAAACTCTGCAATTAATTCACGATCCGCATCCATGTCACACCATGAGGGGGTCAGGTATGATCTGTTACACCACGACTAAGTATGTTACAGTATGTTATCTGAGGCCACTTTTACATGTCATTCCCCCATCCATCCACCACAGAAGGCAGAGGCATGACAACATTATCATGTTTCTATGTTGATAGGCTTTGTTTTCATATATTGATTTGTTCTTCCACTATTGGTTTTTCTCAAAAATCACACAAGGTATCATGGGAACTAGGAGAAATGCATTGGATCAAATTGGATGAAAAATAAAATAAGCTTTAGAGCCGCTGACACGCTTGCGCCATGCAGCGAGGCATTGTGGGATTGGCGTCCCTTAACAAGGAGAATGCTGATTCCAGCAGCTCACGGCTTTTGAAGTCGTCTCGCTGTGGCTAAAATAGTAATGGCAGTGTTCCCTCAGCAAGGCTGCACTCCAGCTAACTTACAGTTAACATTTTAAATGTCACTTTTTCTTGTTTTCTGTGGCTCCATAGACCTTTCACAGTTTCAATCCCCACACTATGTTTCACTCCTTGTACATTGCTCCCTTGTGCATTTTTATTCATAAGACTCACACCTTATCACACCTTTTTATCACAATAGCATCTAAGATTTACTGAGTGAAAAAGATAATTTCTCCACAAGTCATCACTGTTACATTTTAGGATGTACTATTGCAGAATCTCGGAAATCAGTCCTACATGCGAAATATCTGAGAGACTGGGTGCTCAGTGAGACCTCTGTGAGTCTGAACTGCGATGACACTCTGACTTGGAGAGATAGGCAGTGCTCAGTGCCAGTGTTCCACCCGGATGGCGTGTTGGGTCTGGTACACATGTATGGCTCACAGGGCACTGCTGACTGTTTGCACACTGTAACTTCCACCTCGGAAATGTCTGCTCAAGGGTTTTGCAGCTTCTTCTGGCTCATTTCCATCCTGACGTTTCACGCAGGCTGACCTGATGTTCAGTGATGCTGGGTCAGGAGATTGCATGTAAAGCAGCACATAAGAGTAACCAGTGTTGGGGGTGGGGGGGTCAGACATGAATCTTTTTGTGTGTGGCTGTACGTTTTAAGCTTGCCCAGGAAGTGGGTGTGATTTTAGTGCCCTCTAGCAGTGGACCAATCAGCAGTCTCCATCACTATCACCTGTTCTTGGGAACCAGATTAAACCGCTGCATGTCCTTCTTTTCAGCATTGCCATTTAAGACGCTGAGGACTGAGTGATATCACAGCAGTGAAGAATGAAATGAAGCCCCTGTCAGAAATCGCTGTCACTCTGCGTAAAAACACTCAGACCTGAACTCCTGTCAGCTGTCGGGCTTCACAGAAACTGCAGCTCCTGCTTCCCATTCTCAATGGCAACCGTCAAGCCCTTACCAGTAGAGTCTGGAGCGATTACTGGTGAATGGTTAGAGTTTTCTCCGTATATTGATTTTTGGAGCAGCTAGGTCTAGTTGTTTGTGTATGCCTAAGAAGATGGACCCTTGCTCTAAAATACATTAAATCCATTAAAAATCATTAGGAAGTCCAAGTGCATTGCAACACTTTGGTATTGTTCTGCTAAATAATGCCGTACTTTTAAAATGGGCGTCATGAAGGGCTTACAGTCATACTAAATACTGCATGTCACACTATGTAGGTGCGATGCTTGAGTAAGTTGAGTTAATCTTAACCTCATTGCCTTGTAGATCCTGTGTGCTGTAGAACCTCATTGCCATGTAGGTCCTTTGTGTGCTGCAGAACCTCATTGACTTGTAGATCCTGTGCGCTGTAGAACCACATTGTCATGTAGATCCTCAGTGTGCTGTAGCACCTCATTGCCTTGTAGATCCTCAGTGTGCTGTAGAACCTCATTGCCATGTAGATCCTCAGTGTGCTGTAGAACCTCATTGCCTTGTAGATCCTGTGTGCTGTAGAACCACATTGCCATGTAGATCCTCAGTGTGCTGTAGCACCTCATTGCCTTGTAGATCCTCAGTGTGCTGTAGAACCTCATTGCCATGTAGATCCTCAGTGTGCTGTAGAACCTCATTGCCTTGTAGATCCTGTGTGCTGTAGAACCTCATTGCCATGTAGATCCTCAGTAGACATTAGAATTTTAGTGTTGAGTTAAACCTTGTCGCAGTGTTGATCCTGAGTCTGCAGTTGAACCTCATTATGTTGTCCTGAAGACCCTTAATGTACAGTACATTCATTGTTCTGTAAAACCTTGGCATGCTGTTGAGGGGGAACAAAGCCAGGAGGCTGTTTTCAACACTATCTGGCAACACTGTCTAGCCACAGAATGCATTTAAAATGCAGGACTGCTGCATGCATACTAACAGGCAGCTCTACATTTCAAAGGCCCGGCTGCAGTATCTACTGATTAGTAAAATCCACATTGACCTCACATGACATGTCTTCCCTTATCTGCGGCCATTTCAGACTCACTCTATCAGAGAGTTTAACACCACAAGCTTCACATTTAGCTAATCGGTTTAAATGTGCCCCCCCCCCCTGCTCCCTGCTCTGAATATTCAGTTTTAAGGGTGGGGCTTCCCTCCTTTTCTCCTCACTGCTCCCTCACACTCCTCTTTCACCTACATTTAATTATAATTTATATTGCTCTGTGTAAAGCTCATTGGATAGGTAACAGCTGTAGTGGTCTATAAAGACCTGCAGCTGTGGTCTATATTGATTAACTGAGTATTTGTAACATTTGAACAATTTTGTTGAGATTCAACAATTCAGCTGTTTCGCTGTCTGTGGATGTACATACAGGATATAGAGTATATGTAATGATTCATAAACATACCTACTGTACATATTACTAGAATAATAGAATTTGACTATTCACTCAGCTGATATTATATGAACTGTTGACTCTTAACTAATAAGTTGGTGAAATGTCACAAATACTCTGTATCCCTTTGCAGGCGGACTATCCAAATAAAGTATTACCACAAAATATTTTGAATTATAACAGTATGCAAAGAAATGTTTTAGTGTTAAAGAAGAGACTAAATGTGGAGGAACAATGACGCCTACTGTCAGTAAGTCCTCACTACACTATATTTTATTTAATTAATATTTAATATTATATTTTAATTAATATTTTAATCCTTTTTGGCATGATAATTTGATATATCTAAGCTATAATATTCCTCAAACATATTCAACCCCCATCAATAAATTGATCTTTGTATTAAAATTATTAAGATGTGCCCCCCCCCCCCCCCCATTGCGTACACGAGGAGAATGACGCTGAGATTGAAGGCAGCATTTAGGCCCTGCATACACTGTTTGTAGAACAGTATGTTGTTGCTGTCATTTGTGAGTCTAAGTAGTGAGTGTAAAATTCAAGGTTAGAGCTGGGTGGACATAGAGAACATTGTAAAATCCTGAGGGCATCACATGGCTCTTGTACAATAATGAGGGTCTCCAGAAGGTGGTGCTACATCTCCTGAACGTCATGAGGCGAGAGGCGCTTTTGCTCCTCTTCCTGCTCAAGGCTGGTTCTCCAGTCTGTCTGCCACCCTGACAAGCCCATGGACCTTCGGATGGTCCGGATCCTGATGGCTGAAGGTCAAGGAGCACATTAGAAGGGAACAGAATGATAATAATTCAGATTAGATTATTCAGATTTTTCTGCAATCTTGCTCTGGTCCAGTGTGTCACCTTTGAAGTAAAGCTGGCCTGAGGTGAAAGGTCGTATTCAAGCATGGAGGATGGAGCAGATGCAGGTTTCATTTCACTGTTTCCATCGAGACGTCATAGAGGCATCTACAGGCTCATTTTCACTCCATTATTGCTCACTTAGCCCAAGGATGTGGAATTATACATCACTACAGCTTTTTTTCTTTTTTTTTTTTAACCGATTTTAAATTTATACTATCTATATTTAGCCACAATGACTGGTCTGATTGCTGTAACTGTAAAATGTTAAAGCACAGCTTCCTGTACTGTGATAAAAAAAGGCTTCCATACTGACAGTGACTCACTACTGTGACCCCAATAATGGAGCGCTCCTCAGTGACTCACTGCTGTGACCCTAATGATGGGGTGTTCCTCTGTGACTCACTATTGTGACCCTAATGATGGGGCGTTCCTCAGTGAATCACTGCTGTGACCCTAATGATGGGGCGTTCCTCAGTGAATCACTGCTGTGACCCTAATGATGGGGCGTTCCTAAATGACTCACTGCTGTGACCCTAATGATGGGGCGTTCCTAAATGACTCACTGCTGTGACCCTAATGATGGGGCGTTCCTAAATGACTCACTGCTGTGACCCTAATGATGGGGCGTTCCTCAGTGAATCACTGCTGTGACCCTAATGATGGGGCGTTCCTCAGTGACTCATTGCTGTGACCCTAATGATGGGGCGTTCCTAAATGACTCACTGCTGTGACCCTAATGATGGGGCGTTCCTAAATGACTCACTGCTGTGACCCTAATGATGGGGCGTTCCTAAATGACTCACTGCTGTGACCCTAATGATGGGGCGTTCCTCAGTGAATCACTGCTGTGACCCTAATGATGGGGCGTTCCTAAATGACTCACTGCTGTGACCCTAATGATGGGGCGTTCCTAAATGACTCACTGCTGTGACCCTAATGATGGGGCGTTCCTAAATGACTCACTGCTGTGACCCTAATGATGGGGCGTTCCTAAATGACTCACTGCTGTGACCCTAATGATGGGGCGTTCCTAAATGACTCACTGCTGTGACCCTAATGATGGGACGTTCCTCAGTGACTCACTGCTGTGACCCTAATGATGGGGCGTTCCTAAATGACTCACTGCTGTGACCCTAATGATGGGGCGTTCCTAAATGACTCACTGCTGTGACCCTAATGATGGGGCGTTCCTAAATGACTCACTGCTGTGACCCTAATGATGAGGCGTTCCTAAATGACTCACTGCTGTGACCCTAATGATGGGGCGTTCCTAAATGACTCACTGCTGTGACCCTAATGATGGGGCGTTCCTAAATGACTCACTGCTGTGATCCTAATGATGGGGCGTTCCTCGGTGACTCATTGCTGTGACCCTAATGATGGGGCGTTCCTAAATGACTCACTGCTGTGACCCTAATGATGGGGCGTTCCTAAATGACTCACTGCTGTGACCCTAATGATGGGGCGTTCCTAAATGACTCACTGCTGTGACCCTAATGATGGGGCGTTCCTAAATGACTCACTGCTGTGACCCTAATGATGAGGCATTCCTAAATGACTCACTGCTGTGACCCTAATGATGGGGCGTTCCTAAATGACTCACTGCTGTGACCCTAATGATGGGGCGTTCCTAAATGACTCACTGCTGTGACCCTAATGATGAGGCGTTCCTAAATGACTCACTGCTGTGACCCTAATGATGAGGCATTCCTAAATGACTCACTGCTGTGACCCTAATGATGGGGCGTTCCTAAATGACTCACTGCTGTGACCCTAATGATGGGGCGTTCCTCAGTGACTCACTGCTGTGACCCTAATGATGGGGCGTTCCTAAATGACTCACTGCTGTGACTCTAATGATGGGGCATTCCTAAATGACTCACTGCTGTGACCCTAATGATGGGGTGTTCCTCAGTGACTCACTGCTGTGACCCTGATGATGAGGCGTTCCTAAATGACTCACTGCTGTGACCCTAATGATGGGGCGTTCCTAAATTACTCACTGCTGTGACCCTGACCAGGCAGGTTACTATACTGACAGTTTGTGTTATATAGCACATTACCCAGTTTCACAGGTAGTTGAATAGCCTCATCAAGGCTTGTAAGGCAGGACTCCTGACCTTTTAGTCTAAGTTCTACTACGTTACCAGAACATTCTTTTAATGGTGCCACATCTAACCTAGTAAAGATCCAGCAACGATCTTCAGCTGAAGTCAGTATAATGACACAATATTAAATGTGCTAAACATTCAAATCTTTCATATAAATATAAGATATTGATCTGTAAATATGACAGTTTGGTATGTTTCGTGATGCTGCTCCTCGCCGAAGCTGGCTAAAGATAAAGCAAACCACTGACCTCTGACAGTGTTGAATGAGCACAGGACTTGGCCTGCGACTCCATGCATGCCAATGCAGCCGATTGCGTATAGGAGCCAGACCTACTGCAGTATTAATGCACTGACAAATGCGAGCCCACAGGCCATGCGGCAGCTTCTCATGCGCAGCTGGTACGGTGCCCCGCATCGCTTCTGCATTTCATGCTATGGACAGATTTTCCAAGCTGGACACAGAGGAATGTGATGATGTTTGGGACAACATAGAGAATCAGAAAGAGCACAACAACATCTGCGAGGGAAAAGCCCGTCCTGGCAGGAATGCCCTCTGCCCAAGGCCGTGTGACAAGGATCATGGGCTCATTAATACCGTCAGTGCTGGCTACACATTCAAGGCTTTGAATGGGATTATTCCCTAACTGAGCCACAGTATTTCATGCTGTTTGTTGTTTCGAGCTGCGACACCTGCAGATTCACCGAGGTGCCAAGATAAAGATGCTGTCAGGATTAACTGAGCCAGCTGCGATGCCTCCTCTTTGCCTTGTACACTCACTCCATCTCACTACTGAATCTGTCTTTTCTGATGAATCTGTTTACTCGAAAATTAATCACTCAGTATGCCCTCTTTAAAGTGATGTTTTTGCCAATATTTCCTCAAATTATCCTAGAGCCATATACCACAGTTGTTTAAATGTTAAGCTTGTGTTAAATGGGTTGTGAGAAATCTGTATTTAATAACTGATTATCCAGTTATGTCATGGTGCTTCAGAGCCTGTGCTGATCAGGATGTTAAACTCTTCCACTTATTCAACGCAAGCATGCAGGAAATATTAATCTGCTTTTTAGAAGTGATTTTTATTTCCAAGAAATTTCACCCTGCTGTGAATTTAGCACGACGATTCATTAGGGGGCCGAGAGTGACAGACACACCGAAGAAATCAGACAAGTCAAGGAACATTCTGAAACATACAACAAATAAACACCAGGCCGCAGATATGCAATACAGGCAGACAAGACTATACAATGAAAGACGAGAAGAATACAGGTCTTTAAAGTAAGTAAATCACAGTTACAAACTTACAGTTACAAAACTCATGTTAGGTTGCCAAGTGAAAGTACAGGTCAGCTTTAAAAGCAGTATCACAGTCAGCACATGACAGAGCTCCTAAAAGGCCTAGTGGCTGGCATTGGAATTACAGGTTGCAGATTATTATCACAGGAAACGGTTTCAAAAAACTCGACAGAAAGTGCCAAACACAGACAAATTGCATGAGCAAAGAGCAACAGTGGTCTCAAGTCGAGTGGTCATCGACAGGGATAGACGGACACTTAATGGGAGAGTTTCAGCATAGCATTACTCACAAAGTAAAGCGTAAAGTAAATCGTACAATCAGAGACACAGCAGAGCGGACAGCTTCATCACTCACAGAACAAGGTTTTCCAATGGCTTCTTCCCCGCCACAGTCAGACTGATGGCAAAACAAAACAAATGAACATGTAAAATAATAACCCTACACTACCTCACTTCACTGGTCATGTGTAACTTGGGCAGGTCATATGATGAGGATGACAGGAGTGAGCTGCTAAAAATGGCTGTGCACATGGCTATCGATGGAAATGAAAAGCCGAACAGCAAATGAGCGTGCGTGTCTGATAGGGCGTCTTCTTCGGTGACTGGCTTCAAGTCGCTGCTGGGATGGACCTCCATCCTACACAGGACATATTCTGCTGTCGAGGCCCGACTGGGAGGTGCTGCTGCTGCCCTCGCTCCGCTCCTCCTCGGGCCTCCTCCCCCCGCTGCCAGATATCGGGATCCGCGCTGTGATGGTGGACATTTCGCCCAGTTTGCTTTCTGCCGTGCCAGCTGCTTGATCTGAAGTGGGGTTCAAGTGCGTTTCGAGGGCAGCGCTGTTGCCCTTGAAGAGCTGGAGCAGACATTTTCTGAACTAAAGAAAGCGATGTGTCAGATAGCAACAGAACCTCTTAAGTCAGCTAAACAGATCATTAAACTGCAATATCCTCCCTCACTACTCCACAGCATACTTTACAGTACAGTACTCTGTCCTCTATGCTACAGTTACTTTTTAGGGCATTCCTACAGTACTACACAGCATACTTTCCAGATCGGTTTACAGCAATCTGTCCTCCATACTGCAGTCTATACTCTTTAGGGCATTCCTACAGTACTCCACAGCATACTTTACAGTACAGTTTACAGTACTCTGTCCTCTATGCTACAGTTACTCTTTAGGGCATTCCTACAGTACTACACAGCATACTTTACAGATCGGTTTACAGCAATCTGTCCTCTATACTACAGTCTATACTCTGTAGGGCATTCCTACAGTACTTCACAGCATACTCTACAGTAAGGTTTACAGTATTTTCTCTATGCTGCAGTTACTCTTGTGAGCAGCCCATCAGTACGCCACAGTGTAACTTCACGGTTACCTGCTTGTTCATGAAGACATAAATGATGGGGTTGTAGACTGTAGCGGTCTTGGAGAAGAAGGCAGGAACAGCAGCCAGGCGTGGGTCCAGGTGGATGCTGGGACATGCTGTGACAACAATGGAGAACGCAGCATACGGAGTCCAACCCACCATGAAGGCAGCGATCATGACGATGACCATGCGGGCCACCTCACGGTCAGGCTTCCGCACGTTTCCTAGCCTCTCGTGTGTGTTTGACACCTGAGGAACAAGGCCGCACATGCCATACACATGCCATACACATGCCATACACATGCCATACACTTATGTGTTGTGTCCATGTAGAAGCTCCAGGGAAGAGCCCTGACTCTGCTACCAGAAGGACTTTATCAATGAAATAATCATCTCCTCCAAAAGAGGTTCTGCTATGCTTGCCGCTCTCCTCCTGTCTCTGCCCAGTTGGTCAGGTTCCCAAATAGCTGGGGAACCCTCTGGGAGGCATTGATTACCAGGAGGTCCCTTAGAACCTCGATGGATGGGGTGCTTCAACTAGCACTTTACAGCCTCCCCGCTGCTCCCCCGGCAACCTTCACAGCCCGATCTCCTCGCACCGCAGGAGAAGATGACTCCCCATACGCTTAAGTCAGTAAACTGAAGATATCTGTTTTGGTCTCATTCTGGTTTTCAGTCCCACATGATCCCAAAGATCTGTCACCTTTCAGGCCTGTGCTGGATGTTGCAACACTGTTGCCGATTTTTCTCTCTGCAGATTTAAGTATTCGCCAATGTTCTAGTCAACCGCAGCAGTGTCCCGTGACTTTTGATAGGACAGGTTATAAAAATGGTGTCACTAAGAGAACATGGAGAGAAGGCTCACCCTCCTCAGCTTCTGCATGAGTCGGCCATATGAGCCGATGATGACGCCCACAGGCAGAATGAAGCAGGTGGTGAAGAAGGTGATGATGTAGGTGTGGTCAGAATACTCTGTGGAATACCTGGAGACAGGAAGAAAAGGGCACAACCCACACTTACCCAGAATGCAAATGGACAAAATCCAAAGAATGCAAAGACCTTTTTGTTTACAGCTCCATTTGCTTCAAAATGCTAAAAGTATCAAAACATTTTTGTTTGTGTATCACTTTCCATCTCTTTTGAGTTTTGGTGTTTTGGCATTAAAGGCCAGGGCCAATGGCCGTGTGTGCATACTGCCCCCTCACCAATTAGGCTCGCAGGTGGTGCCAATTTTGCTGACGGTGTAGCTGCTCCAGCCGAACAGGGGGGGTATGGTCCAGATGAAGGAGAAGGTCCAGACGAACAGCAGACCCATGGCAGCATGCCTGTTGTCCAAGCGTACGTCCTTCAGCGGACGGCAGATAACAAAGTAACGTTCAAAGGCGAGGACGGCCAAGGACCAGAGCGCCACAATGCCTGCAGAAAGGGGAAAGGGCACAGTCACCCCCACGCTGGGGCGTACCAAGCACACTGGGGGCAGACAGGGCACAGTCACCCCTATGCTGGGGCGTACCAAGCACACTGGGGGCAGACAGGGCACAGTCACCCCCACGCTGGGGCGTACCAAGCACACTGGGGGTAGACAGGGCACAGACACCCCCACGCTGGGGCGTACCAAGCACACTGGGGGCAGACAGGGCACAGTCACCCCTATGCTGGGGCGTACCAAGCACACTGGGGGCAGACAGGGCACAGTCACCCCCACGCTGGGGCGTACCAAGCACACTGGGGGCAGACAGGGCACAGTCACCCCCATGGTGGGGTGTGCCAAGCACACTGGGGGCAGACAGGGCACAGTCACCCCCACGCTGGGGCGTACCAAGCACACTGGGGGCAGACAGGGCACAGTCACCCCCATGCTATCAGAAATTTGATATCAGAAATTGTCATTTTAAACAGTTCAAATTCCATCTCCCATTGAAATGAATGAGAAAGACGTCTTGAATCTCACTAGCTAAAATCGAATTTTTGATATCAAGAATTGGCACTATAATTATAGCTGAATTTCTGATATCAGGAATTTACATTTAACTAGTTAGTACGGAATCTGTGGTATCCTCTAGTGACGAATTAAAGCTAAACGACTTGCCATAGCCTCTCGCGTTTAACACGCTGCCCGTCGAGTCCATCTTTACATTAGTTCTGTTTTTAAAGTAGATATAAACATAGCTTTAAAGTGTAATATACATCACTGACAACCAGCAATGGTTACAGTATAAATATCAATGAAATACGCATGATTATGTCATTTGTTCTTTACGTTTAATGATTTTAATCGGCTGTTCACCGGTTGTTGTAAAACATATTTAAAACATATTTACTATACAAGTAATGCAATCATATTTATCCGATGTGTATGCCTAAACGACATGTTTCACTTACCACGCTGAATATGTCTATGCCGTACGCCCAGCCTGACGAAGTCGGAAGCGGTACAGTTAGTGCCGTACTCACCGAAAAAAGTGACAGCGAAGCCCTCCAGCACGCAAGCCCACCCGCCCAGGAAGAAGTAGCCGCTGGCGTTGGTCAGGAAGCTGATGGTCCCCCCGATGAGGGAGACGAGGAAATCCGCCACGGCCAGATTGACGATAATGTAATTTAGCGGCTGGCGCAGCTGCTTGAACCTGAAGGTGACCAGCATGACGGTGAAGTTCTCGGTCAGAGACAGGGATGTCACGGTGAACATCAGGCAGGCCAGGAGGGTGTAATTCCAGGGCGAGATGGAGCCGAGCGGACCGGAGAAGGGGTCCGGCGGCTGCGGGGCTTCAGTGCGCGAAATCCCGTTAACGGATGTCACGAAGGGATCCATCACTGAGAACTTAACGGAGCCTTACTGAAGTCTCATTAAAGTTAGTCTCACCTAGATCACTAGACTAAAAACAAACATGAACTTGCGAGGAAGACCGTTTCGGCATGATGTCGGTTCTGCATTGATTATAATGTTTTAACATTAATTTATTAGCTCAGTTCTAAAATGTGTTGACTGTAGGCCGATTTAAAATTAATTTGAAATTTATTTCAAATTAAAATTAATGTGATAAATATTACATCCCGCTAATTAAAAGCGTTTAATGACTAAACTTTTTTTTTTGTTCAGTGCTGTGGGTTTGCGCAGCTCCGTGCGCCTCTGCCGCGCGCCGCTTTGCCTCCCTGCCCCTTTATATAATGATCCGCGTAGCCGCGAGGCGCAGTGTCATTAATGCGCATTGCTGCAGGCACGTTTTTGTTTTGATTTTGTCGGCCTTTCTTTGCATTTTGTTTATGTATCGTTACGAAAAAATACCACCGCATGTATCTAACCGCACATATATTAAAATAAAAAGGTTATAATTATCCGCAGGAACAACCCAGGACCAGGTGCTAATTAGGCACATCCCTACGGATGACACTGCAGGTGAGACCCGCTGGGCCAGCTACTTTGAGCAGCAGTTTAAAGCTGATCCTCTGGCTTGGATGCTGGACATCTCTGGGTCCACAGTCCACCCAGTCTCACTGAGATTGCTCAGGTGGTGAATCAGCTGGGGGCAGGGAAGGCCGCAGGGATCTGTGGTATCCGGGGTGAACTTCTCCAGGCTGGTGGTAAGTCTGTCCTCCTGACATTGCAGGCAATATTTACTGTCAACTTACTGGAGAATGGGACTTGTGGTCCCTATCTGGAACGGGAAGGGTGATCACCTGGATTGTGGCAATTACAAGAGGGATACCACTGCTCTCGCAGTGCTGGGTGAGGTCCTTGCTAGGGTCATCCTTAACAGGGTTCGTTATCACTAAGAAGTCCACCATGGACCGTGAGGGTTCTCACCGAGAGCGAACATGAATATCGGCAGACAAAGGGGGCAGCATTTGTCAATTTCTGTGCAGCTTTGACTCAGTTGATCGAGTTTCCTGTGGGACGTCCTGAGACTTGCTGGGATCCCCCCCGATGTTGCTGGACCTCATGGCCGGCCTGTGCACTACTACTGTGAGTGGAGTGGAAGCAGAACCTCTGCGCTCTTCGCTGTGGATTCCGGGGTTCCTCAGGGGTCTGTTCTTGTTCCGACTCTAATTCTAATTGATGCTTTTTAATAATTGAGTAATCACGTTTAATCGAGGAATCATGACAGATCTATATAGCATAGAGAGGTATGCACATAACCAGAGGTGTTTGGCAGTGTACTGTGTCAGCAGTAGAATTTAAGTCATATGCTAATTTTCCATTTTATACTAGTGCTGTGACAACATCGCATGTCATCCAGCCACTAAAAGCAGAGGTCAATGAGTTGACAGAAAAGTATGGCAGTTCTTTGGCTTGTCAGGTACCCCCCCCCCCCGGTGGGTAACAAGCACTCATGACCCTGGGTGAATTTTACCCTCCTCTCCCACCAATGAGACAAACTGTCTGGATGCATGTGAAGAGAAACTTATATCCGTCCAGGTGAAACGGCAGAACCGGCGTGACTGTGAACAGTATCCATCTGCGTGCAAATCTGCCTCCACTGTTCTGCGTAGTTCAGGTAGGTTTGTAGAAGCAAGAAGGGAACTTGAAGCCAACAGGACACCCAAAGTGTCGCAGTCAAACATGCGAAGGTAAATTTCAGTGCGGATCACCCTGTAGTTTTATATTCAGATTGACAAGCTCATCTCTGCCTAGTTTTCAGCTGCATTCAACCTCAAATGTCATGTGAACCGCACATTAAATCATGAAATGATTCTATGTTCTCTGCCAGAATTCCTTTGGTTTTTAAGCACATGGTCTGCTGGAGACCTGCAGCGTCTCCTTTGATGTCTTTTCCTAATTTCACACATCAGGAATGTTAAAGGGCATCAGTCAGAACTGATAAAATGTGAATGAGTAAAAATGTCTTCGATGAGAACTTGATGGTCATCTGTCCTTCCGGTCAAATGCACAAGATTATAAAAGGCACACAGGTAGACGAGGCACAGCACGTCCGGCAACGAGGTGGATGTACATAAAGTGAAATTTGCATGAAGTGCATACAGGCATATTCAGTACAGGGAAAATTCCCATTTCACTTCACTTTGCACTGATGCCCCTCACTGGAGCTGTGGTGACGTCAATGTTCACATTTCGGCTCTGGAAGCTACTTCAACTCGGCCAATGGCAGTGTTTCTAGAAAGAATGTTTTTTCATTGTGCGCTCAGATATCACAGAGGCTGCACGCGTCCTGCTTCTCCCCATATTCAGGCACTTCCCCTCTCACTGTTCATTTGTTCTTTGGCTGTTTATTTGCAGCAGGTAAGAGAAATTATTTTGCTGGTGGTACACTGTAAAAAACACGATTAATTACTGGATTTATTCATGGTTACGCACATTTATGTGTCATGTGTCACGCTTTTATGCTGTTGGCAGATGTCCTTCGCTGGTTCTCAGCCGTCTGCTGGTATTACATACAGGACACAAACACAGACGTCAGACACAAAAGTGACACGCAGAAACACAGAGACATGCACCATCTGGATAGTTCTGGATCCAGTGTCTTTGTCACATACAGACATACACAGACAATTCAAGAATATAATAATGACTGTCAGGAAAATAGTGGTGCCAAAGAAGCAAACCTAGCAATCTGTGAAGCGGACTAGCAATCTGTGAAGCGGACTAGCATGCCGAGAAGAGCACAAATTCCAATGAGGGTCTAGTCGCGCCAGGGAGCGGACAGCCATAGTGCAGAGCTGCAGGGGCGGCTGAAAAGGGAAAACAGGTTACTTGTGCTGGCTCTGGGTTAGTCTGATCAGATGGTTGCTGGTTCAAATCTCAGAGTCAGCAGACTGATGTCACTTCTGGGCCCCTGAGTGAGGCCCTTAACCCCCAATTGTTCCAGGGACTGAGCCTGATGTATATCGATTGCGGTAAAACCATCTACCAAATTAGTAAAATGTAAGCTAATGCTACATGTTAGCATGAAAATAGCTGATTTGCTTTGTGAGGATCAGGTTCTCTGCTGCATGTGACCAAACCGTCCTAATAATGCCATTCTGATGAACATAACAGCTGTACCACAGGACCAGTTCTTGTTGGCTGGAATAATTTACGGCACAGATGAAAATGTCAGTGCTGCAGCTTGGTGATGAAATGAAAATGTTACACCTGAATTCACGCGCGAGCAGAACCTTTTGCGTTGGAACTCCAAACAGCCTGCCGTTGCGACACCAAAGGTCATTTGCTGCGTTTAATTACACAGGCAGCGCTGAGGTCATCCTTAGCGGGCGGCGTCTGATTGGCTCCGGCTTAATCCCCTGCCTCGGGTCCAGGCCTGGAGCGGAGTGCTGCATCGATCCTTTGAGGATGAATCCGCGATGGATGCGATTGCGGCGCATTAATGTGGCAGAGGCGATGACCTATAGTGAGCGAGGAAGCCTTGAGCTTCTGAGAATGGCGTCGGGATTACAGCCACCTTCCTCCCGACGATGACTCACCCACCCCCAGCTTCCTCTGGCCTGTTTAACATAATAAACATCAGACAGAGACACCTAACATAGCCTCCCCCCAAGGCATCAAGCCACCTCCGCCTTCTTTCATTCACAGACGCTGCCCTTATCTCCCACATGAAACATCCAGACGACGGCTCTGCAGATAGTGCAACGTTCACTGCAAGCACAGGACAATTAGCCATGTGGGCCCAGCCCCCCCGGGAGAGCGCCGAGGAGCAGAACCGGGTCTGGCACGAACGGGGTCCATCTGGGAAGAGAAGCAAGCATTTGTGGTGCATTCTGGGCTTCACTGGGCCCTCAGCACCACCAGAGAGTTCATGAGAGAGCTCTGCATCATCCTTCTTGCATTTTCATTGCGAGTGACTCCAGGCCGCAGCCCTGCTCTAATCACACAGAGTCGGTGCCATCTGCAGGGCGAGCACCAAAATGCAGTGGCCGCCCACTGGCTGCACGCTCACTGGAAGGTGACCTTTCTCCATAAGGAAACAGAAGGACTGAGCCCATGCCATGGTGTAACTCTCAAAGGGAATGAAACCAACAGGAAATGTCAGCCCCCTTTCCTGGAAGTCAGCCTATGGACAGCAGCGGGCTGTACGCAGGAGATACTCTCATAATATATGTCATACTAATGCCTGCAAGCTCCAAAACAGTCTGAAAGGACCAGCGACACATCAAAATACTCTATATCTGGAAGATGAATTGGACCACTGACATGTCAGGATGAATCATACCTGACATGTTAAAAGACTGGAAAACAAAAGGATTGCAACAAAAAATCCTTGACCAACCTGCTGATGAGCTCACGGGTCACCAGTCATAGATCACATCTAGTTCAAGAAGAACCTCAATTATTGTTATGGAATATCAAAGAGGAAGAGTGTGACAGAGCTTTGACCAGAACATGGAAATTACCCAGGAATTCTGCAGGGACCTCAGCTGTGGGCTGGAAACTCCCTGAGGAAATGTGACAGCTGGCATTACTGTGGGGAACCACCCAACGCCACATGGGTGCCTCATCTGTACCCATACCCCCCCTCCCCCCCCCCCCCCCATTAGCCTGCCCACCCCTTCAGAGAGGCATCAGAGCCATAACCGCACCCACCATGCCAAGAGGGTAAAGACAGAGGGTTAGAGTGGGAGATACTGTGACTCCACTCGATGCAAGAGTCAAGGGAGGCTCCCCTAGAGCAGGACCTCAGATAGGAGAGCAGGTCAGGAGAACATCCACATTCCCTCAAGATCCTGGAACATGGCAGCCATTGACAAATGAGCCGTCCTGTTTGCCAAGGACGAGGCTGGCAAACAGTAACAGGATGTTTGATTACATCTGGAGAGCCATGTTTAATCACATCTGCGCAGCCATGCTTAATCACATCTGCGCAGCCATGACCCACAGGCCTCTACTTTGTCTAGCTAAAGCAGGGAGCATGGACATCTTGGCACTTGTGAGTATTACGGCTGAAGCAGGGAGCATAAAGATCTTGGCACATGCAAGTATTACGGGTGAAGCAGGGAGCATAAAGATCTTGGCACATGCAAGTATTACGGGTGAAGCAGGGAGCATAAAGATCTGGCACATGCAAGTATTACGGGTGAAGCAGGGAGCATAAAGATCTTGCCACATGCAAGTATTACGGGTGAAGCAGGGAGCATAAAGATCTTGCCACATGCAAGTATTACGGGTGAAGCAGGGAGCATAAAGATCTTGCCACATGCAAGTATTACGGGTGAAGCAGGGAGCATAAAGATCTTGCCACATGCAAGTATTACGGGTGAAGCAGGGAGCATAAAGATCTTGCCACATGCAAGTATTACGGGTGAAGCAGGGAGCATAAAGATCTGGCACATGCAAGTATTACGGGTGAAGCAGGGAGCATAAAGATCTTGCCACATGCAAGTATTACGGGTGAAGCAGGGAGCATAAAGATCTTGCCACATGCAAGTATTACGGGTGAAGCAGGGAGCATAAAGATCTTGCCACATGCAAGTATTACGGCTGCCTCTTCAGTTTTTAATATTAAGACTAACCCGAAAGCTTATTTTCATTCCATAGCTTTTGAGGAGGCTTAGAAAAGTATCCATGCGCAAATGTCTGTTTGTATGCATATTTTTAATTCTATTGTTTGTAAATTATTTACTTTGTACAGCACTTTGGTCAACAAACTTGTTTCTGAGTTCTTTTTAAGGAACGTTTACTGGCTCCCTTACACATAATTCATGTAGCTACCTTGTGCTATGCAGTGATTTGTACTGTTTGACAACTCAGCCAAATCATCTGTGAGGGTGAGCATGAGTTTAAGCAAGAGAGAAGAATAGGTAAAGAAAGGGATGGGAGAAAGAGGAAAAGAAAAAGAAAGGAGATCTGCAGCTGCAAGCTAAACATACTGCTTACATATAGATAACCTAGTCTCAGCAGTGGGGCTGATTGTCATGTTTGACCTAACCACCAGAGGGAGCCTGAGTGCAATATCTGACTTGCCTGGTCCCAGACTCCAGTCACTTATTTTTGTTTAGTGCCTTTGCACATCTGCCAGATACAGCCAGTATTTCAGTTGAATGTATTTAACTACCTTTGAGTATTTTGTATTTGTATTTTGCTGGACATTAAAAAAATCATATGTAATTTGTAACAAAAGGTTGTATTTAATATATTTAAAATATTTAAAATACTTAATGAAATATCTCATTTTATTTATTTAATGTTATTTCAAGAGCCTTCGTGACCAGGCTTACAGATTCTAATTTAGCCTATCACTGTTTTTGCCTAGATGCAAGTAAATCACATGACACATCATGTTGGGCCCAGCTTTATACTTTAGAAATATCACATTACTAGATCTGTTACACATATTTTTTGTGTACGCTATCATTTTTGCATGTATTTCTGCATTCTCAAATTACAAATTACTTGTATTTTATTTAAATACATTTTCTCAAATCAGTATTTTGTATTTTGTTTTGTTACATCTGATAAGCAAGTGTTTGTAATTTGCAACAAAATTCTTTTTGATGCATTTGCCTCTTTGATAGGTGCCACCCAGGCGTGCAGCCATCTCTGTTTGGAAAGGATCGCTGAAACCCTGAGTGCGTTCAGACCATAACAGTCAATCAGAAAACCGTGTGTGTACTTTGCTGTTATGAGACTTTGGTGGCCAGTCATTCCTCAAACTGGATAAAGCTCTTTTGGCCTGTCTGAAGTTTTGTAAAAGGAGGTTTGCAGTTTAGTAAAAAAAAAAAAATGCCTAAAAAACACCAGCAATGCACCATGCAGAACCTGCATTTCGTGGTAAGTTTTGTAAACTTTGCCCCAACATCCCAGACAGGATTGGCAAGTATAAATTAAACAAAAAATCAAGAGAGAAAACTGAAGAGAAAAAGCCTCAATTTAACCGACGAAAAGCAGCCAGATATACTGGGAAGCCGATCTTCCCAAAGAAGCCAGACATAGCCTTACATCTGCAGCATCGAAGTCGCCCACTGTTATTTCTGCTCCGGGTGTTAATTACTTTAGCTACATCCTGCTATTCATTATTGTCATGGTATCCAATTTTTAAAATAGCCTTGTGAGTGCGCAGGTTAGTAGTACATTTGTGAGTGTGCACATCAGTAGCATACTAATTAACTTACTGATTCATTGATTAATGGATCTGAGGTGCATTTTAAAGAGTAACTGGATAATTTCGTTCTATAGTTAAATGGACAAAACAGGTCAAGAGGTGTTAAATATCTGCCTGTGGGTTGTCCTTTACCCACACCACGGATCAAAGGTCGGTCTTTTTGTGACGTTAGACATTAAACAGGGTCGCGTCCTTTGTGGGTGCTGCTGCCTTCGGGCTCGCATCGCCACCTAGTGGTCGCTGAATAAAGGTCGATTAAAAGAGCCCCTTCAGCAAGCACGCGCAGCGGCAATCATCCAGCGAGAAGCTGCAGCTACGCGACACGTGATGCTCCAAATTACGTTGCTGTTGCTTCTCCTTAAACCTGGTGTTCACGATATAAGCATGGTGATGAATCACCGCAGAATAAATCTACAATGCTATACTTTAAAAAACTATACTAAATGATGAAATTCACTGTGCCTTATGTGCGTAAAATGCTCGATATATTTTACCAACACACGTAATAATGAATTCCTTCTAATTTTAGGGAAGATTTTAAGACTCGTTAAGTTATGGTTTTTGGTCATAGAAAGAAACCCTCACAATAGCAACCTTTGGTGTGCTGTTCTTTTATAACTGGAACGTTTGGTTTGGTTTCACACGACGGAAATTCACCGAAACAAGAAAAGGCTTTTGGGATTATTAGGATCCATTCAACAATTAATCCTCGTTTTGGGTAATCCCACAATAAACACTGTTTATATGGGCCTCCAGGTAAAATGAAATAGGTTGCGCGATTTAAGAAGCGCTTAGGCTCAGGCGGGTCCTCGTGCTTCCTAGCCGGAGGGCGAGTAAATGAAAGGCACAAGGCGGAGAAGTCATTTGGGCGCCAGGTAATGCACCGATGACCGCGATTTACTCACGTACCCCGGCGGGACCGAACCCGTACAGCCCAGAACAGAAGCGCGATCCAGCCCCTCGGCCAGCTAAATAATGCACGAAAATGGAAATATCAGGTTTCTTCACACGCTTTATAGATATCAGTGGGATGATATTCTGTTGACCTTTGAACTGAGGGTAAGTGTGATTGTTTAGTTTGTAAGGCATTAAATTGAAAGGTACCAAAACATGACAGTGACTTTGGAGCCTTGGTGAGGATCTCAGAGGTGCAAGGGAATGAATAATTTGTTAGGTTTAATACCCGTCTGTTCCTCACTGCCCCGTTAACAGGCAGTCCGGTCAGGTTCAGGTTGGGTTTCACAGAAGGCTTAGTCGAGCTTGTTCATATGCAGTAATCGCAGTCAATGTCGGGTTCAGAACAAAATCGGCTGCATCTGAAATTATGGAGGAGACACGATCCCCAACTGAGGAAGAGCATTATTAAACGTGAGGTGCCATGCACCCTTGGGTGCCCTTGTAGACCGGAGTCTGATAGCAGCTGATGTGGAAATGTGGGTCACGGCAGTGTTTTCTGCGACAGCTCCCTCTCGTGGTCTTGCACGTATGCACAAACACTGGGATGACAGTGCCAAATAGTAAAATAAGCCAATAAGATAAAATAAAAAATATAAGGTTCCGAACGCAGATCCTAGGTGGATGAATGGCAGGTAGTGGATATCCTCAGTTAACCACGCTCTGCATTGTAACAGTGTAAGACCACATGGTCTTTCGTGTCCAGCTGCACATTTTCCCCAATGAAAAAAAGACCCCCGCGTGCCTTTAGCCTTCAGTCTGCGTATGCGGGGTCTGTAAGGTGGTCACCGTCTCACCCCCGTCAAACACGTCCGTCTCCCTTTGCGAAAACAGGCCGTTTGATACCCTGGTAATTACAGCGACAGTCCACAAGATGGCAGAAATAAGACATACATTGACACTGGAACTGGGTAAAGGAAAGATTGGTCGCGTTTCGTTCAGGTTGTATGCTAATTCTAGTAGAAAATGACAGCAGACGGCAGCTTACTTGTTTTTAATGAAGAAGTCAAAAAGGTAGCCGTCTGGAGCCGCGGGCCCAGCCAGCGGGCCTCCTGAACATGCACCTGGGCTTCATCTTGGCTGATTGGCACCGTTTGGAAGCTCCGGGAAATGAGAGCACAGAGGGTGGCTTTCAGTTATTGACAGAAGATGAACAGCAGCACTGCTGCCTTCTGGGGGTGGGTGTTAAATTGCCCTCTCACAGACATAAAGCACCAGTGGATCAATGGGTACTTCCTGCACACTCCAGGGAAGTGCATGGCCACTTTTAGAACCATGTGAGGTCACCAGGTTGTAATGAGAAACTTACAGCAAAGAATCACAATTATGACATGACTTTGTTTAAAACGTTAAACCTTTCAAACTGAGCAGAGTTCATGTGCTTCATCTCATTAATGGGGTCCGTACCACAGCTTTTCTGACATTTCCTTGATTGACACCACAGCCTAAACTCATTATTCATACAATCACATGCATTCACTTTTTGCAGAAATATATACTGCCTGTCACATGCCTGGCCTGAGTCAATAGCAAACAAGACCTGAGTGGACAGGATGGTCACATGTCCACGCTGAGCCAATAGCAAACAAAATCTGGAAGTGCTTGAGTAGGCAGGATGGACATGCGTCCATTCGTGTTGACTCTTAAATTATATATCTGATGATTTTGGGGGGGAGGTGAATGAGTATCTGTGTAAAGCAATGTTCAGGATGGACATATTTGACTATGTAAGCAAATCTACACACAGCCAGAGAACAGAATGTACATGAATGTACACACATTACTCACAGAGTAATACTGCTGTGGGTGATTATTCGCTTACAAACCTCCCCAGAGTCACCAGGCTGTGATTCTCATGCTGCCTTTCAGCTGAATCCTAAGTTCTCCAATTTCCTGTAATTACCCAAAACGCTAGAATCGAAACAGAGTCACTATTTCACATCTGCATCACAGGTAAACACTGGGAAAAATGATAAGTTCTGTCTAAATCAGAAGTAACTACTTCGCATAATATCTACTCACTGCCAAGATGCAAAGCAATTGTGAGAACAAACTCTCTGCGGACGACGATGCAGCGGGTGTAGGCAGACTTTACAGAGATGGCCAGATGCACACAGACACAGGCTGACACAGGCACAGGCTAATACAGGCATAGGCTGACACCGGCGGATGCAGATAGACACAGGCCAATGCAGGCAGATGTAGGCAAACCCGGCAGACACAGGCAAACCAAAGACATACAAGTAGATTCAGCCCAACACAGGTGAACCTGGTAGACCTGAGAGACACAGGTAGACAAAGGGCAGACCTGGCAGACACAGGCAGACCTGAGAGACACAGGCAGACCTGGTAGACAGAGGCAGGTGCAGGCAGACCTGATTACACAGGCCCTGTGTCCTCAGTTTCTCCACAGACACTGAGAGCCTGAGAGACACTGGCAGAGCTGGCCAACTAAGCAGGGACTGACACAGCGGTGAGACAGAACTGGTGTGGACAGAGGTGTGCTTTATGTTGCTGTGTAAAAAATACCCCAGACAGGTGGCAGCGAACATAAGAAACTTACAAACGAGAGGAGGCCATTGGGCCCATCAAGCTCGTTTGAGGAGAACTTAACTAATAGCTCAGAGTAGTTAAAATCTTATCTAGCTCTGATTTAAAGGAACCCAGGGTTTTAGCTTCCGCTACACTAGCAGGAAGACTATTCCATACTCGAACTACACGCTGCGTAAAGAAGTGCTTCCTTAAATCCAGTTTAAAATGTTCTCCTGCTAATTTCCACCTATGGCCATGAGTTCTTGTGTTTGAACTAATACTGATGTAACTGTTTGGTTGAACAGCATCTAGACCTGTTAGAATCTTATATGCGTTTACATCAAATCAGTGACTTCCCACCGTTTTTCACATAATCGTCACAAGGTGGACGCCCAACTGGGAGAGGGTCACAGAGACCCTGAGCTCCCAGTATGTATCTGACAGTCACTGGGAGGGACCCTAATAATGCATACGCAAACATGCATGCACACGCAAGCACGCATACAAGACTTCTGGCATTTTTAGTTTTTTTTATTATTATTATTGCATTCACACACAAAAATGGACCCCACAATGTCAAAATAGCAGGTTTTTTTTTATCACATTGTAGGGACATTATTTTATTTTTATATATGCGTGTACTATTAACTATTATGTAAATTCAGTGTCCTGGCAGTTAAATCCCTGAAATTAATTGTGCTTTGTATATAAATATATTCCCAAAACAATTTGCCTAGTGAAGCTGGTAGTTTCCGCAGTTATAAGTTGGCCAGCTAGTAGGACAGCAAATTCACGGCGTTTGCCACTTCCGAAATTAAAGGTATAATGCCGATGGCGACGCTGCGTTTAATACGACTTCGCCATCATAAAGCAGCACAAGGCTATTTTCACTTATTGTCTGAAATCCTAACCCCCGCAAACAGTCATTTAACGGCCCCATTGTCGCGGTCACACACTGCGTCTGTCCCCATAACGCGGCGCAGGTCCCCAAGCTCGCATCCCGGCGTCATCTGACCAGCGCTGATCTCGGTCACGGATGACAGACAGCGAGGGAGCAGCTCAGATGATGCACACCGCGCCGTGAGGGTGTGCAGGAGTATCTCCACACAGCACAAAGGCACGTCCTCCCCAGTCCAGGGAGAAGGAGCACAAAGGCAGGTCCCTTATCCAGGGAGACGAAGCGAGCGACATGCATGGGCAGGAGCGCCGCTTCTGAAACCCCCGCCTGTTTCTCCCCGAAACGGGAATGATCCCTGATCTCCGGCAGAAATGTTTCACTGGAGCAAGTGGAAGAAACGGATAGGGGCGAATTCTTCTTCGAAGAGACCGGTGTTTGACGAGAAGGAGGATGGTGAGTGATCCTCCCCGCCCGATGCTACCCCAGCCGCGTCCATCCAGGCAGCAGATGCAGCGGCTTCTGTGACCCGGTCCGGAGAACCTGGGTTGGGTTCGGGTAGCTTTTTTTGAGAACTTATGAGGAGCTGAATGAAGAGTCCCTCGATAGTCCCGAAACGAAACCTTACCTCTTACCGAAGCAGTCCCGTGGATGTTACGTTTTAACAATATGTAGATAACGTAGAGCGGGGTTAGCTAAATCATTCTCAGCGGGGCATTTTAAACCCCCGATGGCCTTCAGATGGGATTTTACATGACAAAACGTTAGATAAAAGTGTTCCATTATTTTTTAAGCAAATGAACTTGTCATAAAATTCGCCTATTAAATTCACTCGTTTGGAAAATGTGATTTTATTCAGATGAAAATGAACTACATGAAGTCAGAGGAAACGTGGCCAAGTGAATGTACATGTGCATGGGTAAACAGCAGTGTTACGAGCAAAGTTAAATTATTATTATTGTTGGTCGGGACAGTGGCCTCATACTGCCAAAGCCCCACTCTGAATGTGGAGTTTCCCTGCTGTCTGGGTCTCCTCTGGCTTCTCTGCTTCCCTCCTGAAGTTCAGAGACATGCGGTTTGGCTAATTGGTGTCTGAATCTGACACAGAGCATGATTGTGTGTGTGTGTGTGCCCGTGCCTTGTGATGGACTGGAAACCTGTGCCTTGTGCACTGTGATAGGGTTGTACCCTACCTGGTGCCCAGTGATTGACTGGCATCCTGAGCAGTGTGTGCCCTGCCTGGTGCCCTGTGATAGACTGGCATCCTGAGCAGCGTGTACCCTGCCTGGTGCGCTGTGATAGGCTGGCATCCTGAGCAGTGTGTGCCCTGCCTGGTGCCCTGTGATAGACTGGCATCCTGAGCAGCGTGTACCCTGCCTGGTGCGCTGTGATAGGCTGGCATCCTGAGCAGTGTGTACCCTGCCTGGTGCCCTGTGTTACCCTGGCATCCTGAGCAGGATGTGCCCTGCCTGGTGCCCTGTGATAGACTGGCATCCTGAGCAGTGTGTACCCTGCCTGGTGCCCTGTGATAGACTGGCATCCTGAGCAGCATGTAGCCTGCCTGGTGCGCTGTGATAGGCTGGCATCCTGAGCAGCGTGTACCCTGCCTGGTGCCCATTGATAGATTGGCATCCTGAGCAGCGTGTACCCTGCCTGGTGCCCTGTGATAGGCTGGCATCCTGAGCAGGGTGTGCCCTACCTGCTGCCCTGTGATAGGCTGGCATCCTAAGCAGCGTGTGTCCTGCCTGGTGCGCTGTGATTGACTGGCATCCTGAGCAGTGTGTACCCTGCCTGGTGCCCTGTGTTACCCTGGCATCCTGAGCAGGATGTGCCCTGCCTGGTGCCCAGTGATTGACTGGCATCCTGAGCAGTGTGTACCCTGCCTGGTGCCCTGTGTTACCCTGGCATCCTGAGCAGGATGTGCCCTGCCTGGTGCCCAGTGATTGACTGGCATCCTGAGCAGTGTGTACCCTGCCTGGTGCCCTGTGATACCCTGGCATCCTGAGCAGGATGTGCCCTGCCTGGTGCCCAGTGATTGACTGGCATCCTGAGCAGCATGTGCCCTACCTGGTGCGCTGTGATAGGCTGGCATCCTGAGCAGCGTGTGTCCTGACTGGTGCCCAGTGATAGACTGGCATCCTGAGCAGTGTGTGCCCTACCTGGTGCCCTGTGATAGGCTGGCATCCTGAGCAGCGTGTGCCCTACCTGGTGCCCTGTGATAGGCTGGCATCCTGAGCAGCATGTGTCCTGACTGGTGCCCAGTGATAGACTGGCATCCTGAGCAGCGTGTGCCCTGCCTGGTGCCCTGTGATAGACTGGCATCCTGAGCAGCGTGTGTCCTTCCTGGTGCCCTGTGATAGGCTGGCATCCTGAGCAGCGTGTGTCCTTCTTGGTGCCCTGTGATAGGCTGGCATCCTGCGCAGCGTATGTCCTTCCTGGTGCGCTGTGATAGGCTGGCATCCTGAGCAGGGTGTGTCCTTCCTGGTGCGCTGTGATAGGCTGGCATCCTGAGCAGGGTGTGTCCTTCCTGGTGCGCTGTGATAGGCTGGCATCCTGAGCAGGGTGTGTTCTGCCTGGTGCCCTGTGATAGGCTGGCATCCTGAGCAGGGTGTGTCCTGCCTGGTGCCCTGTGATAGGCTGGCATCCTGAGCAGGGTGTGTCCTTCCTGGTGCCCTGTGATAGGCTGGCATCCTGAGCAGGGTGTGTCCTTCCTGCTGCCATCCTGAACAGGCTGGCATCCTGAACAGGGTGTGTCCTTCCTGGTGCCCTGTGATAGGCTGGCATCCTGAACAGGGTGTGTCCTTCCTGGTGCCCTGTGATAGGCTGGCATCCTGAGCAGCGTGTGTCCTGTCTGAGATGGGCTGGCATCCTGAACAGGGTGTGTCCTTCCTGGTGCCCTGTGATAGGCTGGCATCCTGAACAGGGTGTGTCCTTCCTGGTGCGCTGTGATAGGCTGGCATCCTGAACAGGGTGTGTCCTTCCTGGTGCCCTGTGATAGACTGGCATCCTGAGCAGGGTGTGTCCTTCCTGGTGCCCTGTGATAGACTGGCATCCTGAACAGGGTGTGTCCTTCCTGGTGCCCTGTGATAGACTGGCATCCTGAACAGGGTGTGTCCTTCCTGGTGCCCTGTGTTAGGCTGGCATCCTGAGCAGGGTGTGTCCTTCCTGGTGCCCTGTGTTAGGCTGGCATCCTGAGCAGGGTGTGTCCTTCCTGGTGCCCTGTGTTAGGCTGGCATCCTGAGCAGGGTGTGTCCTTCCTGGTGCCCTGTGATAGACTGGCATCCTGAGCAGGGTGTGTCCTTCCTGGTGCCCTGTGATAGACTGGCATCCTGAGCAGGGTGTGTCCTTCCTGGTGCCCTGTGATAGACTGGCATCCTGAGCAGGGTGTGTCCTTCCTGGTGCCCTGTGTTAGGCTGGCATCCTGAGCAGGGTGTGTCCTTCCTGGTGCGCTGTGATAAGCTGGCATCCTGAGCAGGGTGTGTCCTTCCTGGTGCCCTGTGTTAGGCTGGCATCCTGAACAGGGTGTGTCCTTCCTGGTGCGCTGTGATAGGCTGGCATCCTGAGCAGGGTGTGTCCTTCCTGGTGCCCTGTGATAGGCTGGCATCCTGAGCAGGGTGTGTCCTTCCTGGTGCCCTGTGATAGGCTGGCATCCTGAACAGGGTGTTTCCTTCCTGGTGCCCTGTGATAGGCTGGCATCCTGAACAGGGTGTGTCCTTCCTGGTGCCCTGTGATAGGCTGGCATCCTGAGCAGCGTGTGTCCTGTCTGAGATGGGCTCTTTCCAGCCTCTTCCCCAATCCTGGTCTCACCAGGATAAACCATGTGAAAATGCCCAGATTTATTATAGAATTATGTAGCTGGGTGGTCAGACCCTCTCATCCAAAGTGATCTACAGCCAAGAATGCAGGGTCAGCCGGTCCCTGGAGTGCCGGGGGGTTAAGGGCCTTACTTAGGGGCCCAACTGTGACATCACACTGCCAACCCTAAGACCTGAACTGGCAACCTTCTGATCACAAGCACTTCATCCTCACCTGCTGAGCCACAGACAGCATAAAAGAGCATAATTGCTTTGACTGACAGACATTTGGTATCAAGTTTGTGTGCTTAATTATTTTACCCCCTGCTGGGTTATTGAACTATTTCACATTTAAAAGGCACAAATTATGAATAATGGCTCGGCCTATAAGCAGCAAGAGAAATGTCCACATTCAGCTGTTAGCTGTAGTGATTTGATGGTTATTTTTACTTTTTTTACACTTTATTTGTACATACTGTGCTCTACTTGAAGGCCTGCATTAGCCGCTTCTTTCAAAGCCACAAACCCACAGGGTGTGTTTAGCATAACTGGAAAGTACAATGATAACATCAGTAGATGTGACAGGGGAAGGGGAGGGGATGTGAACAGACTCCACCTGAAAGCTGGTTAGTAGCAGCTCAGTAGTGTGTGTCTGTTAGCATGATGGTGTGATTCCTTGTCCCTGCATAGGTATGTTATGTGTGCAAGAGCGAGAGTGTTTTTGGTGTGTTATCAAGAGTGTGCGTCAGAATGAGTGCTTATGTTCACCTTTTGTAGGATCCCACCCTGTGTGTGTGGAATTGGCATAGTTATGTGCGTGACTATGCGTGTGGTCATATATGTGTCAGTATGTGTGTAATTATATATGTATCATATATGTGTCTGTATGGGTTACTGGGCTTCTGTATATGTGTGATTTTACAAGCTGCTTCATGCACCCACACATTAACTCACACACTGTAGCACTAGCACCCTGCCGTCAACACAGTCAGGCATTTCACACCACGTGCACTGTCACAAGCGACCCTTTGCCTTGGCAGCAATCCCCACATCGTGTGTCACGCCTCTGTCTCAGGACAGGTGTGATCTGGGGGAGGCCTTTTCCAAATCGGCGTGATGCTTTGTGGTTCCAGACCTCTAAGTATCTCAGGGGATTCTGAGCAGTGCATGTGTCTGTACACTCAGCACTGCACAGGGCGGAGGTCAGAGTGTGCTCAGCACTGCACATGGCCAATATCAGTGCGTGCTCAACACTGCACATGGCAGAGGTCAGAGTGTGCTCAGCACTGCATATGGAGAAGGTCAGAGAGTGTTCAGCACTGCATATGGAGAAGGTCGAAGAGTGCTCAACACTGCACATGGCAGAGGTCAGAGTGTGCTCAGCACTGCACATGGCAGAGGTCAGAGTGTTCTTAGCACTGCACATGGCAGAGATAAAAGCATGCTCTGCACTACACACAGAGAAAGTGGAGCACTGCACACAGTGTAGGTGTGTACTCACCACTGTACTTATAGGCTTTTTTGTAAATGTGGAAATGGCCGATATCAGACTGTAGTCGTGTATCATCAGTTTTGTGCAGTAGAATGAGGTCATCAGTTTAATACAGTGATATGAGGTCATCAGTTTAGAGCAGGAATATGAGATCATCAGACTGTAGGAGTGATGTGAGGTCACCAGTCAAACTGTAATCATGTGTCATCAATTTTGTGCAGTTATGAGGTCATCATGTTTAGCACAGTAATGTGAGGTCTTCAATTTAAAGTAGTAATGTGGAGTTTAGGTGAGTAAGATGAGCTCATCAGTAAAGGACAGTAATGTGGGGTAATCAATCTGCAGCAGTAATATGAACTCATCAGTTTAGGACAGTAATGTGAGCTCATTGATTTAGGATAGTAATGTGAGCTCATCGATTTAGGATAGTAATATGAGCATATCAGGGCAGTAATATAAGGTCTTATTCTGTAGCAGCCATGTGAGATCATCAATCAAACTGTAATCATGTATCACGAATTTTGCCCAGTAACATGAGGTCATCAGTTTAGCACAGTAATGTGGGGAAATCAGTTTTGGTAAATAATATGGGCTCATCAGTTTACCACACCAATATGAGATCAACAGTCTGCAGCAGTAATATAAGGTAATCAGTTTGTGGCATTAATATGAGGTCATCAGTTCAGGGCAGTAATATGAGGTCATCAGTCTGCAGCAGTAATATGAGGTCATTAGTCTGCAACAGTAATATGAGGTTATCAGTTTATGGCATTAATACAAGGTCATCAATTTAGGACAGTAATATGCGACCATCAGTCTGCAGCTGTAATATGAGGCCTTCAGTGCACCACTGTAATGATAATTGCTTGATCTGCTGCTGTGATGTTAGGTCTATAACAGCCCATAACAGTCTATAACAGAAGTAATATGATGTCATCAGATTGCAGTACCAATGTGAGGTCATGACTCATTCAGAAAAAGAAATGGCCATAAACAGTGAAGAATCAGCTAATTAAATATGTGCCGTGGTAAAATGTGAAATGATCATTCTGCCCTGTAGAAATAGGGGTGCCATACTATAAAGATAAAGGCTCCATTCCCTCCACTGCTGTCCTGCTTTCTGCTAAGGCTTGTCATTCATTACACATCTCCCCGTCAGCTCCTCCGTGTGGCGTTTACACACTCCTCTGTTTGGTCTCCTGTGTGAGGAGCCTACACACCTCTGTGTGGCGTTTACACGCTCCTCTGTTTGGTCTCCTGTGTGAGGAGCCTACACACATCTCCCCGTCAGCTCCTCTGTGTGGCGTTTACACGCTCCTCTGTTTGGTCTCCTGTGTGAGGAGCCTACACACATCTCCCCGTCAGCTCCTCCGGGTGGCGTTTACACGCTCCTCTGTGCTGGTCTCCTGTGTGAGGAGCCTACACACATCTCCCCGTCAGCTCCTCCGGGTGGCGTTTACACGCTCCTCTGTTTGGTCTCCTGTGTGAGGAGCCTACACACATCTCCCCGTCAGCTCCTCTGTGTGGCGTTTACACGCTCCTCTGTTTGGTCTCCTGTGTGAAGAGCCTACACACATCTCCCCGTCAGCTCCTCCGGGTGGCGTTTACACGCTCCTCTGTGCTGGTCTCCTGTGTGAGGAGCCTACACACATCTCCCCGTCAGCTCCTCCGGGTGGCGTTTACACGCTCCTCTGTTTGGTCTCCTGTGTGAGGAGCCTACACACATCTCCCCGTCAGCTCCTCCGGGTGGCGTTTACACGCTCCTCTTTTTGGTCTCCTGTGTGAGGAGCCTACACACATCTCCCCGTCAGCTCCTCCGTGTGGCGTTTACACGCTCCTCTGTTTGGTCTCCTGTGTGAGGAGCCTACACACATCTCCCCGTCAGCTCCTCCGTGTGGCGTTTACACGCTCCTCTGTTTGGTCTCCTGTGTGAGGAGCCTACACACATCTCCCCGTCAGCTCCTCTGTGTGGCGTTTACACGCTCCTCTGTTTGGTCTCCTGTGTGAGGAGCCTACACACATCTCCCCGTCAGCTCCTCTGTGTGGCGTTTACACGCTCCTCTGTTTGGTCTCCTGTGTGAGGAGCCTACACACATCTCCCCGTCAGCTCCTCTGTGTGGCGTTTACACGCTCCTCTGTGCTGGTCTCCTGTGTGAGTTGCCTACGCACTTCTCCCCGTCAGCATGTCTCTGTGGCATTTATTCACTCCTCTGTTTGGTCTCCTCTGTGCAGTATAATGTTTAATGTCTCTTTGCCAGAGTGTGAAGTCAAAGACTTCATCGAGGTCAGGGTAACTCTCAGAGGGAGCCTTCAGCTCTGGAAGAAGCACGTTAGCATCCCAGCCGCCATGCAGAGGGGAAGGAGAGCCTGTCTTACCATCTGCGGCAGTGGCCCAGTCTTCCAGGCTCTCCTGCCCCAGTGGAATATTTATAGGTAACTGCTGCCTCCTGCAGGGGGGTGCTGATGGATGGAGGCCCCGTTTTGCCCACCCTGCCTGGAACTGAGGCCAGTTTGGCTCCTTTACCCATGGTGTTACTGGGCAGACCCAGGTGCTTGTGGAGGTTGGTCGTCGGCTGTCCCATGAGCCGCTGGTCATGCCGCTGATTAGGTGCCACTTGCAGCTGTAATCATTTCTACAGCAATAGTGTCCCTCAGCCCTAGTGGAGTCGTCACCAGAGTTTTGTGTTGATGGCGGAAGTATTCTTAGTTGAAGCACCCCCCAGTTTTACCAGTACACCAGCATTGTATATTTGAGCTTGCCATTGTGCTGCACTGGTCGTTCGGGTCTTACGAGGGGCTGGATGTGTCCGTTCTGGTGCAGCTTGCAGCAGCCCGATGTAGTTTCCATCATACACCTGGATGTGTCCATGGCGTAGGTGTTGCTGGGTCTCTGCACCTCTCACCACGCTTCTGCTCTCTTTTTGTCTTGCAGTGAATTTTGACCATTTCCAGATCCTCAGAGCCATCGGGAAAGGAAGCTTCGGCAAGGTACCCGAGCACAGCCCACTGTCTGTCACGCATCTTTCTGTCTGCGTGTGTGCAAGTGCCTGTGCGTGTGTGGGTGCCCGTGTGTGTGTGTGTGTGTGTGTGTGTGTGTGTATGTGTGGGTGCCCGTGTGTGTGTGTGTGTGTGTGGGTGCCCGTGTGTGTGTGTGTGTGTGTGGGTGCCCGTGTGTGTGTGTGTGTGTGTGTATGTGTGGGTGCCCGTGTGTGTGTGTGTGTGTGTGTGTGGGTGCCCGTGTGTGTGTGTGTGTGTGTGTGTGTGGGTGCCTGTGTGTGTGTGTGTGGGTGCCCGTGTGTGTGTGTGTTGGGTGCCCGTGTGTGTGTGTGTGGGTGCCCGTGTGTGTGTGTGGGTGCCCGTGTGTGTGTGTGGGTGCCCGTGTGTGTATGTGTGTGTTGGGTGCCCGTGTGTGTGTGTGTGTGTGTGGGTGCCCGTGTGTGTGTGTGTGGGTGCCCGTGTGTGTGTGTGTGGGTGCCCGTGTGTGTGTGTGGGTGCCCGTGTGTGTGTGTGGGTGCCCGTGTGTGTATGTGTGTGTTGGGTGCCCGTGTGTGTGTGTGTTGGGTGCCCGTGAGTGTGTTCAGGGAGCTCAGCCACCGGGGGGGCCTGGGTAATTAAATTTCACTAATAGCTTTGTAGACGGATCCGCACAAGGCAGCAGCGGGGGGGGGGGGGGGGGGGGCTTCCACTAATTACAGTTCAATTTGAGCTTCTCTTAAGCACAGTTCTGGAGCTGCGACGGCCCGGTCCAGCTGGGATCTGGGCCGATGGGGGGCCCGGCGTGCGTGGAGGGGGGCAGGAACTCATGTGCAGAACATTTGCTACCTAATGTGTGACTCGCTGGCAGAGCGTCGCTGACGCCTTCACACGGCGGCCCGTCTGGGTGTTAAGGAGACAGAAGGGCGCTGCTCGCTGGGTTAAGTCACTGAACGCCGGGCATGTGACAGCGCAGGAGAACCTCAGGGCCATAGGTGCATGGAAACAAGGGGGCCCCCAAATGGCCAGGGTGCAGGGTACCCTTATGTACCCCCTCACTATGTACCCCTTTTTGGGGACGGCGGTCCGGGGGCCCGGCGGGGGGGCAAGCGGCCCATAAGCGACCAAGAAAGCAGATCACGCCCTTTCTGCTCACCCTCTATTAAAGTATGTGTGTATGTCTGTCTATGTGTGTGTAAGGTACAGTATGTGTGTATGTCTGTCTGTGTGTGTGTAAGGTACAGTTTGGGTGTATGTCTGTCTATGTGTGTGTAAGGTACAGTATGTGTGTATGTCTGTCTGTGTGTGTGTAAGGTACAGTATGTGTGTATGTCTATGTGTGTGTAAGGTACAGTATGTGTGTATGTCTGTCTATGTGTGTGTAAGGTACAGTATGTGTGTATGTCTGTCTATGTGTGTGTAAGGTACAGTATGTGTGTATGTCTGTCTATGTGTGTGTAAGGTACAGTATGTCTGTATGTATGTCTGTGTGTAGACTGTTCAGTATATGTGTATGTCTGTCTGTGTGTAAGGTACAGTATGTGTGTATGTTTGTGTGTAAGGTACAGGATGTGTGTATGTGTGTCTTTGTGTAAGGTACAGTATGTGTGTATGTATGTGTGTCTGTGTGTAAGGTACAGGATGTGTGTATGTATGTCTGTGTGTAAGGTACAGTATGTCTGTGTGTGGACTGTTCAGTATATGTGTATGTCTGTCTGTGTGTAAGGTACAGTATGTGTGTCTGTGTGTGTACTATACAGTATGTGTGTGTATGTGTGTATAATATACAGTAGGTGTGTCTGTGTGTGTACTATACAATATGTGTGTGTGCATGCATTTTTGTAATTATTACGTTATGGGGACCAGATTTCCCCACAATGTGATGAAATCCTTCTGGGGACATTTTATGGTACCCACAAGGACAACCTCCATTTTATAAAAATCTGTGAATGCAATAAAAAACTAAAAATGCCAAAAGTCTTATTTTTTGTTTGGTTACTTATGGTTAGGGTTAGGGTTAGGGTTAGGGGTTAAGGTTATGGTGGGGATTACGGTTTTTCCCATTAAAATGAATGGAGAGTCCCAATAAAGATATGAGTACAAATGTGTGTGTGTGTGTGTGTGTGTGTGTGCCCGCATGTTTGTGTGTGTAGTATTCAGTATATGCGTGTAGTATACAGTGTGTAGGTGTGGTATATAGTGTATGTGTCTGGTATACAGCGTGTGGGGGTGTGTGGTATATAGCGTATGGGTGTGTGTGCATATCTGTCTATGTGTATGCATGTGTGGCATACAGTGTGGGTTTGTGTGTGGTATGCAGTATATGTGTGTGGTATACATTGTGTGAGTGAGGGTGTGGTATACAGTGTATGTGGGTGGTATACAGTGTGTGAGTGTGGGTGTGATATACAGTGTATTCGTGTGGTATACAGTGTGGGGGCATGACATGCAGTGTATGGGTGTGGTAAAGAGTGTGGGGGTGTGGTATACAGTATGTGTGTGGTATACAGTATGTGTGTGTGGTATACAGTATGTGTGTGTGGTATACGGTGTGTGAGTGTGGGTGTGATATACAGTGTATTCGTGTGGTATACAGTGTGGGGGCATGACATGCAGTGTATGTGTGTGGTATACAGTATGTGTGTGTGATATACAGTATGTGTGTGGTATACAGTATGTGTGTGGTATACAGTATGTGTGTGTGGTATACAGTATGTGTGTGGTATACAGTATGTGTGTGTGGTATACAGTATGTGTGTGGTATACAGTAGTGTGGTCTGCAGTGCTTCTTCTGGCATCTGGCAACGTATCTGGAGATATGACGCTTCATCCTATTGATGTTCATGAATATGAGAAATTGCTGAATTTTCACCCAAGATAAAATGCTTCCATAAAACTTTCAGTAAGATGAAAGATGTCGTCAGTGAGCCCCAACTACTCGCCCATTAGCTGTCAGCTCAGAGCTGCGTTTTGAGCCTTTTTCACAGGTTCAGTTAGAGCAGTAGGGCTCATCAGGCCCTTCACTAAAAACCAGGCAGAATAATATTATTATATGGAGGGACTGTGGGGGGCGGAGCCAGGCCTGACCTATAATAAGCAGGCTGGCATTGGGGGCCATTTGGACTTGGGACACGCAACGCCAAACACCCACGCTGATGTAATCACACCTGCCGGTCCGCCTGTCCACAACCGTGTTACTGTGAAATTCTCATTAGCGCTCTGCTGACAGCATCGCGGTGACTCTTCCTGGAGGCTCCGGTGTGTCCAGCTGCCGGCAGGCCGGTTGCATGTGAGGCCGAGGCCTCCTCCTTCCTCTCCCTCCTCCCTGGGCCAGCGAGGCTCCGGCAGTAAAGCAGGCTACTGCGGCAGGGAAAGTGGGTCTGCTATCCAGCAGGGACTGAGCCCAGGGGCACGGCAGGGCGCGGAATCGCAGCCGAGTGGCAGGACGCGGAACCGAAATAAACCGGGCGAAGCTTTGTCCTGAAATTCCTGCTCATGTGACGCCCAGCAAGGACGAGGGAGGCCTGACAGCACTGAGGAGCGCAATGCCGTGCCTGAGCACCTCATGCTCGTGAACAAAGACCTCAGCCGCTTCCAGTATCAGTTTCTATTGGTCATCTTTAGGCCAATAGGACATCTGTCCTCAGTGACGGAAGGAATAACGGTTATTTCCCCTCTGGTCATCTGTTATGTGAGTGTGTTGATACATTTCATGTTTCTTTTGAAGTTTATCATTAAAAAAAACCCTACACCTAGCTATTTGCTGGTTTCTAATCCAATTCCCATGAAGCCTTGGGGCAATGAAAAGGTCTCCTGAACATCTTCTGCGTTATGACAAAATCCTCACTGTGAATGCGATGCCATCTGTTAACTTGACGATTGTAACACACAAGCCTGAAAAGTTCCATGAACAGGATCATGCGACACGTACAGAAATGAAAGGAGTGCTATTTGGTGTAGATGTTGACGTGGAACGCATGGTCACGGGTGCTCTCTCTCGGCTCAGGTGTGCATCGTGCAGAAGAGGGATACGGAGAAGATGTATGCTATGAAATACATGAACAAGCAGCAGTGCATAGAGAGAGACGAGGTCCCCAATGTCTTCCGGGAGCTGGAGATCCTGCAGGACATTGAGCATGTGTTCCTGGTGAACCTCTGGTGACTATCACACCGCTGCTGATCCCTGCGTGCAAGACTGCCTCAAGTTGTCAAACGTTGCCTCATACTGCCTCGTGCTGCTTCATTTTGTTTCATACTGCCTAACTTTGCCTCACCCTACCTCACGCTACCTCATACGGCCTCACATGGCCTCATGCTGCCTCATATTGCCTCACATGGCCTCATGGTGCCTCAGGCTGCCTCATGCTGTCTCATGCATCCTGGGGCCTAAGCAGTTCTTTCCATTTCCATCCCCTTTCCTCCTAACATCAACATCTTGAGATACTTTTACACTTATTTTTAATGTTCATTGAATAGCAATATTCACAGCTCCTGTAAATGTCTCTTTTTTCACAGGTTTACACATGATAATAAGTATATAGTATAACTAAAATTTGAACCCCCCCACCCTGAAAAGAGTCCAAGACAAGTGTGCTGTTTAAACCTTTACAGGCATAACCTTAAGTAACCAAAGCTTTACAGAGCTTGTTGAATATGGGCGACAATGTTTTCTGAGAAGTAATGGAGCGAGGATGTAGTTCGAGGACCTCGCGGGACCGGCCCGCATCTCGGTTAAAAAGGCACGCTTTTGGAAAGTTGCAGTTGGAAAGTTGCAGTGTGCTGTTTTTATAATTTGCTGCATCAGCTGTAGCGGCTTCTTCATTAGTTTTCACGGTACACCGGCATCTCTGTGCTGCTGCTGGCAAAGCGGGCAGCTGGAGGGACAGAAGCCCCCTTTTGCTTGTTTATCATGAAGCGGGCAGCTGAACCCCCTGTCCTCATCCTCACAGACCAACTCTGTTCTCCACAAAGACGCTTGCGGTTGCTGACCACAGCAGAGACGTTAGGGTTCAGCCCAAGAGTTCCTCACAGTGTAGAAGAGCCGCACTTCTGACCCTGGCACCTGTGCCCTCTTTGGTCGAGCGTGCTGGGCCATCACAAGCCCACCACGTGGCCAGTCGTGTTGTGGCGGTCGCCCACTATGGGCCGCGCTCGAGCCGGGGTGCAGGGGCTGTTTTAAATAGCTCAGCGGCGCCCACTTCAATCACACTGGCCTCATTGTGTTACCGCAGCAGTCGCTGTGACTCTCTCTGCGGCGAAACCTGCGCGTGTCCCGGCTGCGCCGACCTCGTTAGGACTCGCACCTGCACGGTGCCGCAGAGAGCGCGTTAACCCATCACGCCCCGGGCCAGCCCGGCCCCGGCACAGCTGCTTCCCTCTCTCCTGGCGTTCAGAATGTGCAGAAGACCTCGCCGTCATGGCGGTGGGACCCGAGGCACAGCTGACAGTTACACATACATAGCTTAGTTAGGATCCTTGTGGAGGATAATGCTGATCTTTTAGCTTTTCTGCCCAAAATGGGACATAATTGCAAAAGGGAGCACAGAACCTGTGGCTGAGAAGGAGGACAGAGAGTGACAGAGCCGGAGTGGGGACAGGTGTCACCTTTGGTGTGACAGCATGGCTAAACACAAAATGAAAACGCCCTTCTTTGGTTTTTGTTTGGAATCTGTCTTGGCATTTTTCATAGGAATTTTAGCTCTTTATCTCACAGACATTGCAGACTATTTGTCACCAAGGCTCCTGTGACTTTGGGTCCCCCTCGTGACTGTGCCGCACCCTCCCAGGTACTCCTTCCAGGATGAGGAGGACATGTTCATGGTGGTGGACCTGCTGCTTGGCGGCGACCTCCGTTACCACCTGCAGCAGAACGTGCAGTTCAGCGACGAGGCCGTCAAGCTGTACCTCTGCGAGATGGCCCTTGCCCTCGACTACCTGCAGAGCCAGCACATCATCCACAGGTACGGGCCTCTCCCATGGCCGCTCCGCCGACCCTGATGCCGCCACGCCGGCAGAAATGAGAACCAGCTCACGCTACTTTGGCCAGCGAGCGGGATGAGTGGAGTTGGCCGGCCGGGTACGACGTGGCTTTTGCTATCCTGCTTTCCTAACTACCAGGTTTAAAATAGCTCCCTGCTTACCGCCGGGGAAGGCGGACTGAGTGACTGTGCAGCGGAGAGGTGACCCTATGCCTGCTGCCTGTACCCTGCTCTTCTGCCTCCCAACACGCTAGTTGTGACAAGAGAATTCTACACAATTATAGTGTTGCGAGAAACTCTGATGATGGGTCTCCTAGCAACCACGCTTCAGACAGAGCCAGGAGGGGAAAAATTAGCGGGCAGTAATCCCAGGACTCACGCGCTGCGCGGCTCTTCCCAGCAGCGCGCTAACAAAGGCGGTTAGCCCGCTCCCTCTCACACACGGGCTGGGTAATCACACCAGCGGAGGCCTAGCGGAGGACACCTCCGACGCTCCGCAGGGGCGCCGTGCTGAAGGGTTCTCACAGCCAGTGGGGGTTGCCGTGGTAATTCAGCTTTCATGGTGGATCTCCTTCAGCAGGATCCAGCGAAACGTGACACTGTATTGGAGGCCGCGTGGGATTCGAGCTGTGGGGGGAGGGGTTGCTGTCAGCAAGGGTGACAGAAAGACCTGCCCTGTAGGGGGCACCACTCGCTAATGCCCCGGCTTCTCTCCACTTTGCAGGGACATTAAGCCTGACAACATCCTCCTGGACGAGCAAGGTGAGCCCCCAGCAGCGAGTGGCCACAGCGGGCTGCCCAGATCCCGCCTCTGCTCACCACAGAGACGCATCTCTTGTTTCCCAGCATAAACCCGGGCCTCTCATCTTACAGCTTTGGGGGTCTTTCTGATTTTGGAAAACGTACACATGTCTCTTCTAAAGTCACCTGCATACTGCTACTTATCTAGCATGTTAAGCAGCATGAGAGTGTAAGGAGTTGCAGCTCCCACAGCCTGCTGTGCAAACGGCAGCCAGGTAACAGGGTGCAGGATAACATACCAGCGAGATGCAGAGCAGGTGACTTAGTAACCCAATGCTTACCTGAGCTATGGAACCAGGCGGGAAGAATGGGCTTCGAGCTGCAGAGACCGCAGACGTGGGTGATGTAATCGGCACTAGAGGCAGATCGGGACCCCAGGGGAGCTCAGCTGCGTAGCTCAGCCTACAGTTTTCTAGCTGCGTTTTGGACACTTTACTCAGGTTGTAGTTTGCATGTCTGTGCATTTCTGAGTTATGTCACATATATTTCAGGCCTGTCTATGTCTATATATCTATACAGGTCACGCTCACCTCACGGACTTTAACATCGCCACGGTGATAAAGGATGGCGAGAGAGCCACTGCGCTAGCGGGAACCAAGCCGTATATGGGTAAGACGGAAGTGGTCCGAGGAAGACTCTAGATTATTGAGGGCGCAGCAGCCCTGGGGATAAGCAGCCTATATGAGGATATATAAGGGAAGTAGAAGGTTGTGTTTGGTTGTGTTTGCTGTTGTGCTGCCCCAAATGCTCGCAGTAAAACAGGCATTAAAGCCTGGCTGAATTTGCATAAGATTAAATAACAACCTCAGCACCTCATAATTAGCCTGCCTCCCATGCGCGACGTTCCGGAGGCAGCTCCAGATCCGCTTCCGCTCGGCTCCAACGGCGCGCCTGCCTCTGCCAACAGCCCCCGAAATCTTCCAGTCCTTTGTGAGCGGCGGTACTGGCTACGCCTTCGAGGTGGACTGGTGGTCGCTCGGCGTGACAGCGTACGAGGTGCTGCGGAGTCTGGTACGGTCACCATATGGATTACGCTCTGCAATTTGCCACACTGACAGTGGGGGGCGCACTCTCCCCAGCTCTGCTTTCTATACCTGCTTTTCTCCTTCTCCCACTCATCCCCTCTCCTTTTCCTTCTCTGGTTTCCCCTCACTTTTTGCACTCCTCCGTTCCTCCTCCTCTCTCCCTCCGACTCCCCCACTCTTCGCCTCCCTCCAGAGGCCATACGAGATCCACTCCACGGACCCCCTGGAGGACCTGATGCAGGTGTTCAGCACCGTCAGCGTGTTTTATGCCCCTACGTGGCCCAAGGACCTGGTCACCCTGCTGAGGAAGGTGAGGAAGACGAGCTCTCCACAGTGCGCCCATTACACTGAGCGCCCCTAATGGTTTGTGCTGTCCAATAAATCTGGTCATTTTTCAGTTTTTACCGCAGTATCTGGGGAGAAGAGGGAGCTCAGTAAAAAAAAACAACCAAAGGGAAATAAAAGTAAAGGAGATTTTGTAAACTAGGACGGGACTGTAAAGTCACTCATATTGGGTCAACGGCGTAGACCAACTGTTCAGAGTGGTTGTGAAAATTAGATCTGCAGTGCCCCCTTGTGGACAGTAGATTGACTGACTGGTTGCTTTCTGGAGCATAACTACCTAGGCAAGGTCGTGGCCTTACCCCATTTCCATGAACATACATCATTTGTCTCATTCTCCTTGAGAAAGTTACATTTTAGAAGAGCTTTCCTTCCCTCACCTGCTATTCGACCAATTGCAGCGCATGCCGTATCTGGGGCTGGTCATGTGACTGGGTGCCTCTGTGTCCCACAGCTGCTAACGGTTAACCCGGAGCACCGCTGTTCCTCACTGGCCCAGATGCAGGCCTCTGCCTGCATGAGCGACGTAGACTGGGAGGCAGTGTACGAGAAACGGGCAGAGGCAGGGTTTGTGCCCAATGTGAGTGAGCTACTCCCACTGCACCCTGGACTACTGCACTGTCACAGCACCCTGGGCTACTGCACTGCCACTACACCCTGAATTACTGCACTATCACCTGGGCTACCGCAGTGCCAACACAAACTGGAGTACCTCACAACCACTGCACCCTGGGCAACTGCACTGCCACCACACCCTGTGATATCACACTTTCACCACACCCTGGGCTACCACACTACTATCACACCCTGGGGTACTACACTATCACCACGCCCTGGGATACTACACTGTCACCACACCCTGGGCTACCGCACTGCACCCACACCCTGGGTTACCATACTACTACCACACCCTGGGCTACCGCTCTACTACCACACTCTGGGCTACCGCACTACTACCACACCCTGGGTTACCATACTACTACCACACCCTGGGCTACCGCGCTACTACCACACTCTGGGCTACCGCACTACTACCACACCCTGGAGTACTACATTGTCACCACACCATGGGCTACTACACTGCCACATCACCCTGGGTTTCCACACTGCCACCACACTCTGGTTTACTACTATCACTGCACCCTAGGCTATGGTACTGCCACTGTGTGATTTTGACTTGATTTGTTCATTAGCACGTTCAAAAGTCTAAAATGCCGGCACAAGCCTGATTTCTTCATATTTAACAGATATTTCTGACTTTTTTAAATCTTAAAACTGCTACACGATGACACACACACACAATCCACACACAAGGAATCTTATCTCCCCAAGCTACTATAAAAGGTGTTACATGAGGTGTCGTCTCCCTGCAGTCATGTGACTGTGAAGCAGGCAGTCAGCTGACATGGTCACACTTGTGTGTGAGTGTGTGCATGGGCGTGTCTCCCTCAGAAAGGTCGTCTCCACTGTGACCCCACGTTCGAGCTGGAGGAGATGATCCTGGAGTCCCGTCCTCTGCATAAGAAGAAGAAGCGTCTGGCAAAGAGTCGATCGCGAGACAGCAGCAAGGAGTCCCAGTCGGTGAGGAGACCATGCAGACACATACACAGATACACACGCAGAAGCACACGCACTCGTGCACAGGCACAGGAACACAGGCACACGCACACAGGCATACCTGTACACAGGTACACGTGCACATGCACACAGGCAGGACAAACATAAAGGAGGTGGGTTCAAGTCCCAGGAATGCTTAAGCAACTTGAGTTTATAAAAGGTCCCATGTTTCAGAGTATTAGCTACATGTTGTTTCTGATGTTTTTCTGTCCTCCGCACTGGATCATCTCCTAGTAGCGACTGTGCATGACAGTTGAAATCAGAGCCGGTTAATCATTCTAAGATCAGAACACCTTCTCACCTTTGGCTGAAGAAGCACGTCTTTAGCCTTTCAGCCTTTGACATCTGACCTCTCTCTTCCTCAGGAGAATGATTACTTACAGGAGTGCCTTGAGGTTGTGCAGCAAGAGTTTGTCATCTTCAACCGAGAGAAGTGAGAGAAGAGCCCAGTCACTACCGACCGTCATGTGACCATTAACTCCACCCCTTTATATTTCTTAGCTTTCAATCCATCCATCCATCCATCCATCCGTCCATCTATCCATCTATCCATCTTTCAAGTGCTTGTGTTAGTTATTGTTGCTGAACTTCCAAACATAGCACCCCCATCCACGGAATCCATCAGTGCTCATTCATTCCCACCCTATTAAGTGATGCTGAATTTGTATGATGTCAGATGGACCTTGAATCCCTGCCTTGTCTGCATGTATGCGCCCGATTTTAGGCATGTGTATGAATGTGTGTTTAAACCATGCGTTTCAGACTGAAAAAGAGGCAGGAGGAAGGCTCCCACTTGGACACACCCACCGAAGCCGAGGGCGACGAAGGAGGCTCTGAGGACGAGGCAGCCCAGGGGGCAGAGTCCTCTGACCCCAACACCTGCGACTCCATGGGCTCCTCCGCAAGCAGCTGCTGACGCTGCTGACGCTGCTAACTGTGCTAGCATGGCTAATGACGCTAACTGTACTAGTGTGGCTAATGCTAACGACTCTGCTAGCACCTCCCAGCTGCAGATGCTGTCGTGCCATGGCTCCCACCCTCCGCTTGCTGCCAGGACTGGAACCTTTCAGAGCAGCAAGCTTCATCCACTTCAACCACCCCAACTAGAAGCATGCAGGACTGGTGGCCTGAAGGAGCCTCTCACTCAGTTAGCACGACTAGTGCAGTTGGCAAAGCCAGTGCGGTTAGCATCACCAGTGCGGTTAGCATCACCAGTGCAGTTAGCATCGCCAGTGCAGTTAGTGTCACTACGACAGACTGTTCCAGGACAAGCCTACAAGCACAACGCCTGTGTCAAGGACAACATCCTCAGCCTCTGTGGGCCCACCTGTGTGTTGCTTTCTCCCTAGCCAGCGACCTAAATGCTAATGCAGGTTCTGGCAAAGGAGGTGAGGGCAGGTGATTGTCAAAGTAAGAGGGCTGCCCTTGTCTTCCTGAAGGAACCTAACACAAGTTAAATCCATAGGTTTGCTCCTCATCCCCAAGGTCCATAGTTTTGCCCAGATCCTTTTAGCTGCTAAGTTGTGGTGTCCCCGTGTAGGAACATGGTCACCCCCCATCGCTGGTGTTTTATTTCACACCAGCAAATGACCCTTCCCAGTACGGACGGGGTGTCGGCCCCGCTGACTCCGGACGGGGCCATTTATAGTAGCATAGGCCTGTTTAAATAGCATTAGCGGAACGTTAGCACAGCATAGCGCCTGCTTGCGGACGCCTGCGCGCCGCTCTTCCTCCACTTAGCGCCTGGTTAGCGTGACGTGTGAATATGGCTGTCGGCACAGGCCCTGCTCCACAGTTTTATGTGGGCCATTAGCCGAGCGCCTTTGCCAGGCGAGCGACATTCACACCCTGCTGTACAAACGCGCGTGGGCGCCTCCCGCAGGCCACGCCACCCCTGCTTTTTCAAACCCCTGGCGATGCCTTTTCCGATGGGAGCCGCGCTCTCCCGTAGCATGCGGCGCGGAAGCGTCTGTCCTGCAGCAAGTGCTTTTTTGCATCCCGTTATCCTGCGTTCATTCACCGTATTTATTGACTAAGGCCATAGGAATGTTGCCGCTGCTGGCGGTATCTGACCGCGTCGGCGACGTCTCAAGGTTTTACACTGGCAGCGTTAAATAAGTCACCTGCACGCACCATAGCCTGCTCAAATGCATGCAGTACCGTATATAAGCACAAGGGGGCCTTATTATACAATCTTTGACTTTGCCCCTTGTGTGGATTACATTAGGTGGGGTGCAAACCCAGCCCTTGTCTGCCCCCCCAAGCCTGCCCACACTTTTGTTCTGCACATCTAATTCTGTTAGACAGGTAATTATCAGCCTCTGGATCAGGTGTGCGGGCTGGTTTGCGTGAGCTTGGCGGCTGGGACTTGGGCTGTCTGCCACCCACTGTTATCTTTGATTAAAGTCTTTGGCACTCGTGCTGAGTACCTGTCGTAAGAGAGTAAGGCTTCTTTTTAAGCTTTTGCATTGTACTGTTGCCTGCATGAGGCATACTTTCAAAGGGGCTACGTACGGAACAGAAGTGTAGGACTGGATTCGTCACGCTGCTGCCTCGCTGGGATGCAGTGGGCAGGAGTTTCTGGGACGCCTCCATAGGTATCAGAATGCTCATACACGTCCTGTGTCCATGCACCAGCATTTTTTTAAAGAAGGACATCCAGACCAGCAGGTGGCGGTGGCGACTTTAGTGTGGCTATAATCTGAAGTGGTTCTCGGGATCACGTCTTCATTTGGCCGATCACAGTGGGCATGCGGCCATTCAGTTCACCGTGCCTGTTCTCGAGGGCCCTGTCTGTACATATGTTCTGCTTTTACTGCTCGGATAAGGGAATAAAGTGCTTTCCTTCATGTTGGCTGTGTCTGTTTTTTTAAATAACCCCTTTCCTGTACAATCTGACAGGACTAAGAGATGGGAGTGGGAAGGCCTTCCTACGGTTTGTATAAATGTGACACCAACCTCACACGCAGAGTGCCATCCCTGCCACACCTACCGCTGCTGTGACTTTCTCCTTTTCCTGAAGGTCTAAGATGAACCATGAGTCGCCAAATCATCGCAGCACATTCAGTGTAGAAAATTCCAATTTCCCCAGACAGGATTGATCGGATCTTCATGGCACTATGTTCAGTGGAGCTGTCAGCGTGAAGGAGAGATACTGATGAAGCGAATGATCCAGACGCTCACCTCTGAATGTCAAACTGACCACATGGCATGCGTGGGTGATGGCAGAAGAATATGACGAATCCATCCATCCATCTGCTGTCTGCTTATGCTGGTCAGAGTAGCAAGGCGGCTGGGGGTCCCTCCCTGGCACCAGAGGGCCCCAGGGGGGTCACCCTGGACATGATGTCATTGTTCGAACCGCTCATCACAGGCATCGTTCAATAAGGAGGTAAAGCGCTCTTGCTGAAGGATTATATCTTGTAGCATATAGACTAAAACAAAATTCCAGTAAGAGAGACAGTACTAGTGCCACGGCTGGAAGTTCAATGTAACGAAATAGTGTGTGTGACTGTCATGCGGGATGGGTGGTGTAGCTGTGACGTCCCGCTGGAAAAGTGTGTTTTTCAGGCAGAAATGGACAAATTCAGCTCCCCTACAACGTGGAAAATTACCAGCAGATTATCCAGCAAGACTCCCGGCCGCAATAGCTGTGAAATAGTTGACATTTCAGCTTTTTGTTACACTTTATAATTTTGTCGTTTTGAGCAGCACTGTGAAAAGACGTTCTATTTACGAGTAAAAATTTCTGATAACCATTGTGGAAAAAAGGTTGGGCGCTGTGTAATTTGGAGAGAAAGAGAAAGAGAAAACAGCAAACTCATTAAATCATTCGGGACCTCAGACCAGCGGCTAGGTGAACTCAACCCAGCAAGGCCCAAGAGGAATATGTGCATTTCTCTATGGAGTGTGAGTAAAAGTGAATCATGCTTTATTTTCATATTTCTTTAGCATTTATTTAGTAAAAAAAACACAAAACAGAAACATTGTATCCGACTTGGTGCCAGTGTTCGCAGTACTGGCTGCCCTTTCGTAATCCACTGCACAAATGTCAGATATTACGTAAGTTAGATTCTCCCTCATACCATTCAAGACACCTCAGAGCAAAAACCATATAAATCAAAAATGTACTAGTAATATGTATTAAAGAAAAGATAAAGTGTATGTTACGTTACGTTAACTTACAGGCATATGTTGCCTTTTTGCGTTAGTGCTTCTGTAAACTCTGCGCGTTTTGGATTTTTTTTGCGTGAGTCCAGGTATATTAATGTCGGCTTGACATATGTTGAGCTGCCTGCACACTCCTTACTATTGCAGAGCAGTGTATGCAGACACCCCGAAGGCAGGAATATCCCGCTGTATCTAACTGATAACACGGCCGACAGCCACCCTCCACTCCCACTCTGCTCGTCAGACGCTGCTGCTCGTGTCTCGCCCATCCAGAATGTCGATCGTAGGGTCTCCAGCATCGAAAACGAGCTTCCACTCCGGGGCCTCGATGACCCCCAGCAGGTCCTGCATATCCGCTTCCAGCTGTCTCACGGTATCTTCAACGCGCTGCCAGAGATTAGGAGACCACTCCACACATTAGACCCTGTAGATAGTCAGTTTGCATTTCATGCTTCAACTTCATCTTGAGATTAACGAGTGAGTCACTGGACTATTTGTGAAGGCGGGAAAATGGGAGCATGCTCAGGGTCACTGCTGTGTTGATGCTGACGACGGTTACTCTGCAGCTTCATGGAGGCAAAGGTGAGAAGATCAGGCTTTATTAATCCCTTAAGGGCAGCTTTCTGTGTCCAGGAACATTACAGAAATAAATGCCACCCAGCCTAATACCGCCCCAAGAAATAAAAAAAATAATAAACAAACAAGTTAGAAGAACATGTAGACTACACTGCAGGCACCAAAAGTGAGGTAGGAACATGGAATAATCTAGTGCAAGTGGAAGTAGAAGGAGAGTTGTCATGGCGAGAGGGCAGTGAGACTGTGAATGAAGAGGGCGCTGTCCTCAGATGGAAACTCTAGCAGGTGATAACGAGAGCGGACATCTGGAACTGACCCTTACCTTCTCCACGTCACCCAGCCTGCTGTGGAGCGCTGCATGGTTCTTGCAGGCGGTAATCGGGACAGCCTGGGGTCCTGCAGGGCAGCAGACAGACTGTAGCTGCGACACAGCTTAGGCTGCAGGCTGAGGTCCTGCACATTTATTTTCTTGGTCTCAATGCCAATGGTTCTGATACAGACTTACACACAAGACTCTGGAGTGGCCTCTGGGACAGGGATACACACACACAAACACACACACATAGACAGATATAGACACGCACACAGACATAGACAGACATAGAAACGCACACACATACACGCACACACACACACACACATAGACAGACATAGACACACACACAGACACACACACACACCGTGTTTGTAATTTTTTCCCCAAATATTGTCATTTTTAAAAAGACCAAAAATGAACACTGTAAGTGGACTACTTAATTACTATAAGCAAACTATTTAAACAGTATTTGTACAGGAATGATTCTGTCCCAAGATTTTTGATCCATATCAGCGACTGATCACTGTAACCATGATCACTAAAAGCGGTTTCCACTGTATTTGTGTTTATGGGATGTATTGTGCACATTTTCACCAGCACACCACTGGCCTCTCATCAGCCAGTCCCGGTGGGTATTGCAGGCGAGCTCGTGCCGACGTCAGCCCCAGCTAAGGGGTCTCACTCTTAGGAGGTGGGTCTTTTCCAAACAAAAATTTGCTCTCAGCCATTTTGTGAATAAGTTTGAGGACAAAAAAATTCTTTAGTTAGTTCTTTAGTTTAGTTTCTTTAGTTCTTTCTTTAATTTAGCTTTTAGTTAAAAACTTTTAGTGCAATTTAGGACTACTCTTAGTGTTAAGATAAAATACTTTGTGAATACAGGCCCTGTTATTTTGACGTTTTGGGGACCATTTTTCAGGTTCCCACAAAGATCTTGAATGCAATTGTGTGTGTGTAGTGCGTGTGTGTAATGTGTGTGTGTGATGTGTGTGTAGTGTGTGTGTAATGTATATATGTGTGTGTGTAATGTGTGTGTGTGTGTGTGTGTATTGTGTGTGTAATGTGTGTGTGTGTGTAATCTGTGTGTAGTGCGTGTGTGTAATGTTTGTGTAGTGCGTGTGTGTGTGTGCATGTGCGTGTGCTGCAGCCTGTCTGTAACAGCTGTTTCCAATACAGCTGTAGAGTGTAATGCTCCATTGTGTAATTTGCGTGGGGCAGCACAGCTGGGGGGGGGGGGGGTAGTGCCCCACAGCATGATGGGACATGAAGGGGTGGGGGCTGTGCTCAGCTAAGCCCACCACACCCCGTCAGCCTGCAAAGGGGGCCCCACTGCCTTTCCATGCTCGCTTGGCACCGCCAGCTGCACTGCTGGCGTGGAGACACGCAGGCTGCGGCGTGCAGGGCTGCAGGGCTGCGGGGCTACAGGGGGTACAGGGCGCAGCACTGCGGGGGCTGCGGGGGTGTAGGGTTACCATCCCTCTGGGGTCGTGTCGGTATGTTAGAATGAGAGAAAAAGCCGTGGCGTCATGGTGGCTCACTGCGAGCGCGGTATACCACTGCATTTCTGCTGCGTGGCTGTCTAAGGGCAGAGATAGAAGAGAAGAGTATTTATGTAGACTGTCAGCAAGGCCGTGGAGTATAGAGAGAGTAAGGTATAGTAAGAGTATAGGGAAGAGATTAAGGCAGAGTGAGAGTATTTGTGTAGACTATCAGCAAGGCTGTGGAGTATAGAGCGAGTAAGGTATAGTAAGAGAATGGGGAAGCATCTAAGGCAGAGTGAGAGTATTTGTGTAGACTGTCAGCAAGGCTGTGGAGTACAGAGCGAGAAAGGTATAGTAAGGGAATGGGGAAGCATCTAAGGCAGAGTGAGAGTATTTGTGTAGACTGTCAGCAAGGCTATGGAGTATAGAGCGAGTAAGGTATAGTAAGGAAATGGGGAAGCATTTAAGCTAGAGTGAGAGTATTTGTGTAGACTGTCAGCAAGGCTGTGGAGTACAGAGCGAGTAAGGTATAGTAAGGAAATGGGGAAGCATTTAAGCCAGAGTGAGAGTATTACAATGAGCTCCTGGGCTGCTGAAGCAGACATGCTATTTACCTGCAGAAGCTACACAGGGATGTGATGTATGGGAATTCTCACCAAACTCTGCTAATAACAAGGTCAAGCCCGATGAGCTCAGATCTTCAGGACAGAGACCTGAACAAAGTCCTCTAGCTGTTCCTCACCCATCCATATTTAGGAGCCATATACTAGTCCAGCAAATGCACCAACACACGAACAGGCGTCAGGACTCAGCCCCACCCCAGGAAAAACTGAGCAGTTAGTTAAATCAGCGACACTTGGGTGTTCATGCTGATGTCAGTCCAGGGCGCCCAGATCCCAGAATCTGGGACAAGACCAGATCGGACCTACAGAAGTAATGAGAGAACGCCTCACCGGACTGGCTGCTTCTGCTGTCCTGTCATGTGGTGAGGATGAGTGTCCACCCCAGCAAAACTCAGATTATATTAATGATATAAAAAAAAATAAGACAACGCCACCTGGTGGAGATGTCTCTGCTAATGCCCAAGGATTACCCTTCTTATGAGGATGTTGCTATGGGCTTCAGAAAGCATGTACACGCAGATTCGAACCGGCGCGCGTGCAACTGTGGGCTCACGGTCTCATGCACAGACCCACCTTTCTGCGACCATATCCCAGACCCCCCCCACCCCATCTGCAGGTTAGCTTAGCTTAGTTTTCCACAGCTTCCAAGCCCCTGATCCTGAAGCCCGAGCCCTGCCCCCCCCCCCCCAGTGGCCCCGCCCACTCTGCCCTTACCTGTGTTGGCCTGGCCGAGGAGGACGAGCGAGAGCGTAAGCAGTAGCGTGAGCGAAGCGGCTGATTGGCCCATGTCTGCAGCAACCCGGGCAACGCCGTTGCTGTCCAGGTCGGCAATAACTGTGGAGGGGAAGAGGGAAGAGAGGGAAAGAGAGAAAGAGAGAGGGAGGGAAAACACACTGAGATCAGAAGCGGAGGAAATAGTTAAGAGCTGACTCAAGTCGTGCGCAGTCCGCTTTCCCCCTCTCTCTCCCTCCCAGTCTGACACGGCTCTTAATGAAACCAGCAAACTGAGAACAAAGGGACCCTCTCTGTCAGACAGAGAGCCAGCGTGGGGGGGGGGGGGGCACTTCTTCTCCGCCGTGGCTTTGAAGGTGAACAGGGGAGGCATATCACAGTTATATCTCAATGTATGTATTTGTAGGTCATTCGTATGAATGATTGCCGTGTTCAGGATTCTGACAGAATGACTCTGTCTGTACATTTCAGCCCCTAATTTTACAGTATGCTCACACTCTCACACACTCTCTCACACACGCTCTCACGCAAACACACACACAAACTCACATGCTGTCACACACACAGAGACACACACACTGTCACGTACGCTCACATGGTCTCACATAAACTCACACACACACTGGCTCTGCGAGTGCTCCTCTGTGACCGACAGCGGAGGGTCTGTGAGTGCTCCTCTGTGACCGACAGCGGAGGGTCTGTGAGTGCTCCTCTGTGACCGAAAGCGGCAGCTCTGTGAGTGCTCCTCTGTGACCGACAGCGGAGGGTCTGTGAGTGCTCCTCTGTGACCGAAAGCGGCAGCTCTGTGAGTGCTCCTCTGTGACCGACAGCGGAGGGTCTGTGAGTGCTCCTCTGTGACCGACAGCGGATGGTCTGTGAGTGCTCCTCTGTGACCGACAGCGGCGGCTCTGTGAGTGCTCCTCTGTGACCGACAGCGGCGGCTCTGTGAGTGCTCCTCTGTGACCGACAGCGGCGGCTCTGTGAGTGCTCCTCTGTGACCGACAGCGGCGGCTCTGTGAGTGCTCCTCTGTGACCGACAGCGGCGGCTCTGTGAGTGCTCCTCTGTGACCGACAGCGGCGGCTCTGTGAGTGCTCCTCTGTGACCGACAGCGGCAGCTCTGTGAGTGCTCCTCTGTGACCGACAGCGGAGGGTCTGTGAGTGCTCCTCTGTGACCGACAGCGGCAGCTCTGTGAGTGCTCCTCTGTGACCGACAGCGGCAGCTCTGTGAGTGCTCCTCTGTGCTTTAATCCAACCAGGACAGAGAGTGCAGGGCCTTCAAGAGAAGATCAGGAGAGGAGATCAGGAGAGGAGGATATTAGGACTTCTGAATTCTCAGCATCTGTTAGCAGAGGACAGCCTGCGGGATGAAGGGCAGCTCAATCTGCACATCCTGCCGTTTGCTGCCATTCTGCAGTCTTGCTTATTCTTTTGTTGATGGGTTCAAGCTTTTATGCAGAAGGAGAGATTTCTGAGCAATAATGGGGGTTCAGTGGGGGGGTGGGGGGGTTGCTGGCACTGCGCCCTGAGACTGCGTCACACACACTCTCGCTGGCATCATCTGGCTTAGTGGGGGCCACTGCCTTCATCCCCCTAGGGACACATGTCCAGCCTGAACATTCACATCACAAACTCCACTTGTCCATTTTTTTTTACATCTTATGTATTTACCGGATAGTCTTGTGTAAAGTGGCATAAGAGTGAGGCGGAGAAGCGCATTACAGACACACGGCTGGGTGTAAGCGCAGTCAGGCTGAGCTGCCAGTGAACGGCCAGCTGCAGTGTAAGCCAGAGCCACACAAGAACTACGAAACGAAGCAAGAACCTAATAAGGCGATTTAATGACCAGAAAAGCAAAAGAAATGCAAAAGGAAATTCTGGGAGGCTCTTTTCTTTCAGGGTTTTATTCCGATTATAAAAGGCATGATCCACACTGCACAAAGCCAGCATCAGGCCAGGGCCAAACACGGGAGCACTGGTGCCGCTCTGTTTGGTAGCAAACTTTCGGTTCCGGCACGAATGCCCTCCACCTGTGGCAGAGCCCAACTCTGCCGTACATCGAAATGCTGCTGTGGGCATCCGAAAACCTCGGATGCACTGCACACGGCAGGTGGAAGCGGATCCAGTGTTAGGGTGTCATGGTGGCTGAGTGGGTGGGGCTGTGGCCTCATAAATCCAACCCTGTCTCCGTTTTTTTAATGGTCCCCCTGCTGCCTAGGCTTCCTCACACAGCCCAAATGCAGTCAGGGTAACCAGCACATCTAATCTGCCCATGGTGTGTGTTTGTGTTTGCCCTGTGAGAGTCGGGCATCCAATCAGGCGTGCCCCTACACGCTGAAGCACTCCCCCACACTAAGACCCAACACTGGATAAGCAACTGGAAGGCTGGAAAACTCAAATCAGAGATAAGAATCTTACAGAAGATTATAACATATTAGACAAGAATTATAGTGCCCTCATCAGGCAAACCTCTAGCAAGCTAAATTAACCAAAACAAACAATTCAATGTTAAATATGTCTCTAAATATGACCAAAAATATCTTAAATCTAATGATGATTTAACAGCATAAATTGTGCTCTTTAAAATAAGGCTATGAAAAGATACTACAAAAAGTCTGCCTGTTACCAGCCACATATTGGGGAACTGTTTGATGACATCATGGTTTGTGCAATGGGTTTGCAAGGAATTGTGGGAAAGCCTGAGAGTCACATCTGTCCTCTGAGCTGGAGTCCTGCTGGTTGGTACTATACTCTTGGTCAAGGGTATTCAGCTTGATTCCCCAAGTCAGTGGTGTTGTGGTCCTCCAGGTCAGTGGTGTTGTGGTCCTCCAAGTCAGTGGTGTTGTGGTCCTCCAAGTCAGTGGTGTTCCTCCTTATCTATGCCCAGCCTGGTGACCTTAATGACGTTTGAGCCTGGCATCTGGTCGGTACTTCATGAGAAGCCCCAGGGAGGCGATTCCGAAGAGGAAAGTCTGCACGAACCACATGCTGCGTGCTAGCTGGCTGTCCACGCCCTTGTCCCTGTGGGCGGGGTGCACATGCACACATCACTGACACAGCACAAAGAGGCAGTGTGACACTGCAGTGACTCTGAGGCAAATGGCATCGCACACAGAAGTGACAAAACGTGCAGAGAAAAGGCACTGCTTATCAGCCTGAATAGCTACCATGAGCGCAGTGCCTCATGCATGGACAGTTACCATAAGCGCAGTGCCTCATGCGTGGATAGTTACCATGAGCGCAGTGCCTCATGCCTGAATAGCTACCATGAGCGCAGTGCCTCATGCATGAATAATTACCATGCGTGCAGTGCCTCATGCCTGAATAGCTACCATGAGCACAGTGCCTCATGCCTGAATAGCTACCATGAGCACAGTGCCTCATGCCTGAATAGTTACCAAGCGCACAGTGCCTCATGCCTGAATAGCTACCATGAACGCAGTGCCTCATGCCTGAATAGTTACCATGAGCACAGTGCCTCATGTCGTAATAGTTACCATGAGCGCATTGCCTCATGCCTGAATAGTTACCATGCGCGCAGTGCCTCATGCCGGAATAGTTACCATGCGCGCAGTGCCTCATGTGTACAACCTCAGAGTACCCAACCCAAATTACCTGCACAGCTTCTGGCTGTAGAAAGCTTCACTGATGTGGATCATCCAGACCAGCCACCAGCTATGTGACCAGAGAAAAGGCATCACACACAGCACCAGCATGACAATCCCTTTAATTAAAGGTGCTTCCGGCTAAGCAGACACAAACGTGAAAGGGCAACAGTGTCCCTTCAAAAAGAAAAAAAAGAAACATTTTCAGAATGACACTCAGTCTGGACAAGCAGACACAAAGACATATCTTATCCTGGGATTACTGGGAACATGGGGACTGCTCCAGTTCAGGAGACTAATCCTAGGATGGCTATAAATTTGGGGGCATCTGTAAGAATGGGATCAACTGTGATGTGGCTCTGATGCTGTCTTGGAGTCGCAGAATGAGTGTCATCAGATTGCATAATAGTAATGCAGAAAAAGACTAACATATAACTGCTAGTCAGGTTCTGTGGATGGATAATGAACAGAAGCTGTAGTGATGTGGTGGAGACGCACCCATAGTACATGACTGTGAAGTGCTGCTTCACCAGGTACTGGAAGAATGAGCCTAAGGGACCCATGCTTGCGTAGGGCACCTGGTCCGGCCAGAAAACGGTCCACTGAAACAGAGACAGCACAGCTTTGGTTCCTGGGGATATGCCGGCAAACGTCGGGATGACAAATGTCTGCAACTGCGTGGAACATTGTGGAGAAACAGCTTTGAAGGAAACGATGACAGAGACTGATTTCAGATCACTGCAGGAACCTGCTGGCCAGATTGAACTCACACCTGAGATGGTGTTAAGTGGATCGATCTGGGAATTTACAGTGCGGCAGGAAAAAACGGCAGAGAGCTGTATCAACAGGCTGCCAACATGCAGTCTGGTAGACAAATCCATGATTATGCAAATACAATGTAATATCAATCAGTAATTACCAATGAAATTCATAATAACACTTTTGATTTAACTACAATGATTACAAATGATTAATTTCTGCTTTGGAATAGTTATACTAAACATGTAATGCAATAATGCAAACTTGTTTCAGTAATAAGTCTTCATTTCTCAATAAGAAACATTTTATGAGGAACTAATATGTGACGGTTTATTCTGCAGGAGGACCGGATAAAGGTGGAGACCTGATCCGAGAAGTTAAGCGGCTGCAGAAACCAATATTAGAAATTTCTGTTCTGATGTCATAGATCAAGGATAAGTGGACGATAGCACAGGGGAATATATGGGGACGTATTAAGATGGAGAAAGTAACTAAAAACTTGTTTAAATAGGGTAGTGAAACCATAAGGACAATCGGAAAATAGATTGACCCGGCCTTGAATTGATAACAGACCTCTATAAGTAGAAGTAACTGGTGTCTACAGATATCTGACCTCCCCCCCGCGAACTGTCTATAAACTGTCGCGTTTTCGGGACAGATCACGAGACAAATTAAATACTGATGAGTGTCCATTCCCCCAAAACTTTGCGGTAATAAAGTTTTGTCAGACTCTTAAATCGACTTCTTCGAAATTTCTTCCACAGCAGAGCCATGGTGGGAGGTGGGAACTGGAGGGGACTTAAGACACGGTGTTTATCACATTAAATCACCGAACCTGATTACAGTGCAGTCGGCTGATTAATTGGCTGACAGAGCAATCAAATGGACATCTCCACAGCACAGTGCTGATAAGCTCATGCAGCTGTTAAGAGGCTCAGGACCTACCTATACAGCTCAAGGCGTTTTCACATTCACACTGATCAATTAACACAGAACTGGTGGGTACGCTGAACCGAAGCAGAGAACATGGAAGTAAAGGGGATTATGTATAAAGTTTGTTCCACAGGGAAAAGCAGATTTAAAATCAGCCAGGTGTGAACAGGTGAAGATTAGCCCCTCTGTCATTCACGGGACAGCCTTCTTTAATGGAGAAAAGATTAGAAAAAATAGGTAGAGCCACCCAATTCTGAACAGGGGACAATCCTTGCCGATAAATACAACACTTTAGAGACGGTCCCTGGACATACAAAAACAAGGCTGTTATCGCCTTGTTATGTATTACTGATCTATGTGCTGCACCTCGATCCTTGTTTGATGGAGTTTATCAGCCCAGTCCGTAGTTCAGTCACTCAAGGCCACGATTAATCAATGCCATTAATCAGCACACATTAAACACTGCCTGCTTTTTACACACAGTGGATCTAAAATTTTCCTTCTTGATCAGGTGACACTGATATCCCCAAGGCGACATGAACTCAAGTTACCGAAACCCTGCTCGCTAAGCATACACGCCCTATCAAATTCTGGTTTTCGAAATCTTTCGTTTATTTGCGTAGTGTGTACTTTTAAAAATGCTTTGTGCGTACTAGACTTTGTAACTTGTCTGTTTGGCACTATGCATGTTTGGCACATGTGCAGTTTTCCCCCCTGGGATCAATAAAGTTAATCTTAATAAGGTATAAAGACAATATGACCGTCCCTGTCACTTTTCTAGGACACTTTCAAACTGTTTTTGTTATATTCTATGCAATAGGCCTACATGCACGCCTGCCGCAGTAGTAAGCGGATTACTGATTTCTGGAAGTGCACACCATGCATTTTATAGTACAACTGTGTTACATCTCTTGGACCTTTGGAACGAAAAATACTACTTTGGGGGTATTCGTCTACCGCAGTTTTTTAAGGACTTTATTATAACTCGTCAGTAGCGCATGCTGTCATCGTACACGCGCTCATGCAACTCGGACTCAATTTCCCATAATGCATTGTGTGCTAGCTCGCAACATTTCTTCCTGGTTATTGCCAATATTTTGCATAGCGTGTTTACGAACACGGCTTAACGGTTTGCCTATTTTATTTTATTATAGCAGCTATATTTTAAATGCCTCCGTGCATAGGTGAGCAATGGCGCCGCTGGCTGTCACTGTCGGCCGGGGGGCATTCATGGTGACGCCGGGGCACTTACCGTGTAGAACCCCAGAGACAGGGTGATGGTGAGCATCCAGAACAGGCTGGACCTCTTAAAGTAAGCACCGTCATTAGCCCGGGCCATGATCGCCGTCCGGAGCTGGTGTGATCCGCCAAAGTCGACTCGCAGGGGTGGGATCTGCCAAGACGCTGCTGCAGCCAGGACCCGCGACTCCGCTGGGCGTATTCACCAAAGACACTGCGCTACTGCCAAGACCCGCGACTCGCCACGACCGTCCGCATCTCCGATAATCCGACCGTCGACCGGCTGTTATCTACGGTGCAAAGAGCGATCCTCTCGTCTTACACTGAAGCACACTGCGTGTGTATCTGATGACTCATTTAAAGGAGTACTTAAAATATTGAATTGTATAAAATGTCGACTGAAAGATGGGAAGTAGGCATCTTTGTGGTTTATATATCCCAACCTGCCACCATAAATTGAACACTTGTATGAATTTGAACGTGCCCTAATAATCGTGTAAAAAAATGTTTCCAAGCCCTCGTTCTGCAATTACGCCACTTTACGCTAAATATTTGTATGACATTGAGAAAATGGCCAGATACGCACTGTATTAATAGGTCTATATCATATAAGCTTGTTATAGAATACTCGCGTGCCCCCTTCCCAATAAATATATAACTAAGAGCGTTTTCGACGCGTTACTGAGGCGCGCGAGGACGACGCTAACTTAAGGAAGACTGTAGTCCTGTGTCAGACAAAATCATTATATCATGTAGATCAGCTATTTGCTTATGTTTATAAACTATAGTTGTGAAACGGTACTATAAACAGCGTTAGTTATTTAAATAATAAAATCTTAGGCAGGCGAAGAAAATGTTTAAAACAATTTATGTGTGATAGCAGTATATTTATTCATAAAAATACAACTTAACATTAGAATAGATGCAAATACAACAAAATCAAAGCACACGAGTTTCTTCTGTTCTATAAAAAGTCAGATATCCTGTTGGGTGGCTAGATGAACACCGCTTCAGTTCCTCTCCTCGGGGGCACCTCAGCTATTCCATGGATTTCTTATATTTAACATAATTAAGCTCACTTAATTATTTACCTTAATTGGTTAAATAATATGATGAGATATTGATTAGCCAAATATGGTTTCCTGGAGATCAGGCCACGGTATTCCCGTGGGTATATTGGATAGTTCTAGGGTGAGATTTAGGAGACGCGTATCATTGGCTAAGTGAACTCACTTTGAGACATTATATCATAAAGTGTCAGAATAAAGCACAGATTTGTAACTTTGTCACTGGGGCTGTACCTTCAAGGGTCTGCCAAATATACCCTAGCTGTCGGTAAATGTACCCTTTAAGGTACGGAAATTGACTCTGAGGAACATTTACTTAATATGTAACTTAATGGAATAGATAAATATCTATCATGAAAAATCATGTTTTCAACTACGATTAAATACTGGATATTGCTGTTTATTTTCATAATGTGTACACATTTTATAATAAAATCTTTTAAAGTATCAGGTGCCCGTGTTACCCTGAATTTATGAATCCAAAGAAATATGGGATCATTCTCTTTATCAATGATGCGGAACAGATAAATGATTGAAATCAAACGTGGACGACGACGTAACGATTTATTTCGCAACAGAATAGAATATCTTTTAACACTTTACTTGAGGGACACAAATGATAACACTATAATACGGTTCCTTAGTTAGTGGTAACTACTACTCACAAATCATGACCGAATAGTTTGTCGTTTATTCATACATGAAGTTAGAGTTCAGGATTAAATGAGTATAGGCCTATTATTTATGCCCCCTCAATTAAAGTGTTACTTAATATCTTTACTGTCGCTGTACGGGTACAACAAAACTGCTTTCCCCACCAATTCCCAATGCCGCATATGTAAAATAAAAATGTAATTAATTAGTGCAGTCATACATTATATTTAGCGGCGTTAAATGTAACAGCAGTCAAATAAATATAATTAATATATATTAAAATATAAAGCAAATTATTTCTGGATTACTAGCTATAGACGTTCATATAAATGGTAATTGAAAATGCCAATGTCGATGGATGTAAAAAATCATTCACATTTTCCTCTATCTTAATAGATGTAAATTATTGCTCAGATTACAGTCACGCACTGGATCATCGCGACTGTAATTATAGTATGAGGCTGATATAGTTTCGCTTTTTAAGCTGGTCTACATTATGGCGCTGAACGCTGATGTGTGGCGCTAATGCACGTTTACGAGCCACAGCCACGGACGGGGACGGACCTGTGCTCCCTGACCATTATTTCGTTACGCCTTTGTCACGGTGTAATTACGTTAATGCACAGCAATTGTCAAGCGTTTAACAGCATGTGAAAGAGTGACGTGACCATGGGATCCAGCCTGAGGGTTAGAGCGGCGGTGAGGCGGGCACAATGCGCCGCCCGCCGTAGCCTATACCCCGGGCCGGCACAGCGGTCTCTGAACCGACGGAATATCGGGACGGGTCGGGCACAGCTCCTACCCCACTGCAATTCGGCACCTAAAAACACAGCGATAATGCGCCATAAAAAACAGCGATAATAATACATAACAGTGATCATAATACTCATTAATACCCAGCAAGTTTTAGTGGACATAGTTACACTTTGCGCCATATTTTAATCGTTCCTTCTTTTTGTCTTGTCATTTGATACATGTATAATTTATTAAGACATATCTTCTGTTTCAGCCGTTTCAGTTTGTTCTGTTTATTTGATATTTTTCCATAAATATGGACCTCTACAGTACTCGTCATATATCTATTTGACGTTATTTGAGGGCCTGGGTTTCATTTTGTGCTGTCTGGTCCTGTTACATGTTACCGACTGGATGGAGCGAATATGAATTTCCATGTACTGATATCACACAGTAAATGAAGATTTATGAATTATGAGCTTGCAGGAGAGCAGAGCCACAGACTAAAGATCTGCTCGCTTATTCTGCAGACATGAGGTGCACGAGAGTGGAAGTGGCCCTGAGTCCATCACCTGCTGGGAGAGCAGAGTTCTGACACGGTTCTGCTTCTCCTTTCTCGGTCCCACTGAGTACGCACCACTTTTTAATCTGTATAAATGTAGCTGCACTAAAAGCTGTGCACCGTTTATTCTCTACCTGCGGCTGTTCCTTCAGCATGAAGGTGTGTGAGTGTACAGTAAATACGAGGTCAAAGGTCAGCACCAAACATGTCTAGGCAAGCCTTGTCCACCTTCTGGGCTGGGACAAAGTGTGACCTTTGAACCCAATCACCTGATTCACACAGAAAAATTGCTGCAACTGAAGCAACACCAATTAATCCCAACGTGAGAATTACCTGCCATTGTGTCCCTGGATTTTTAGATCTCCTCCCTTTCGTGTCTTTTTTTGGGGGTGGGGCACCTTCACCTTGATGATTAATGGCTCTTTGAGTTAATGATTTTTAAGTCCTTTGTTTGATTGATTAACATGATGTACACATGTTATTTGCAAATCAATTGTAATAGAAAGAACTTCTCTGCTTAAATAACCAAAAACACTTTGTGCCCTTTGTGTGATGTCAAATAAATGTTCACACAAAATATTGAGCACTGTCTTCACATAAAGTCTGATTTGTTAAAGTGCGTTCATTACTGCAAATTAATGTTCAGTTTCTCCGTGTCCTTAGGATGATTAATTTTAAATTGGTTGTTAAGAGGAGGACTGTAAAAGATAAATTCTTATCTCTTGATTCATGAATGTCCTGTCCTCCGTATTTGGCCTGTGATATACGTCCTCACCACTGCCTACAAACAAGCAGCGTCTTTCCCGAAACAAGCTACTCGTCTATAGGCAGACACGTAACAGAAGGACCTTGACGTGACCGAACCGGCTGCTGGATCAGCCACAAATGAACTGAATCTCTGTTTTAAGCTTCCACACATCCATGAACATTCACACCCCCCGCATCATGTTTTCTGAGACGTAATGTGCGGGGAACTTCCTGGGTTCTTGTGGGTTCTCTTTGGCTTTGAAGGAGGAGAGGAGTATGAAGTGGGTGATTCACAGGTGGAGAAGGTGTGATGTCAGCCTCTGTGTTTCAAAGAGACACCTCTGGCGGTGACCCCCCCCCCCCCCCACACACACACACACCCCGTCCTGCCGGCTGCACACTTATCTCTGGCTCTGCCCCGGGGCTCCTTGGCATAAATAGACCGGCCCAGGGGCCAGAGGTCATCAGAGCTCAGGCGCACTTGTGAGGAACCAGCTGCCTTCTATACACTTCAGAACGAGCCATCATTGCCATGGCAACAGAGTCCTACCTCGGTAAGTGATGTCCACTGTGCCACAGATCAGGCTCTGGCTGCACGTTCCTCAGGAAAGTTGCTTTTACTAGACTGTACTACATAAGATATGGTGTTTGAATTGGAATCCCGGAAAATCAGCATGGATGTGTGTATCAGGACATCTGATGGGTGAGAGGACAAAGTTTTGTGGGAAATCTGTGAGATGTGGGTGGTTCTCCTCCTGCCGGAGGTCGGGGGGGGGGGGGGGTGGTTGCTATCCCTCTTTTTTACTTCCCCCCCCTTACCTGATGTTGTTCTCCACAGGTCAAGGCCCACCTGGGCCCAGTGACACGGCATCTCGGACCCGCAGCACCAGTCGCAGGAAGAGGACAAGCTTTTCCAAGGAGCACGTGGATCTGCTCAAGGCCACCTTCCAGACTGATCCATATCCGGGCATCAGCATCCGGGAGAGCTTGTCCCAGGCAACAGGGCTTCCGGAGTCCCGCATCCAGGTCAGTGAAACAACCGGCAGACACACACACACACAGACAGACACACACACAGACAGACACACACACACAGACAGGCAGAGGCAAACACACAAACACACAGACACAGACAGACACACACACTCACAGACAGATAGAGACAGACACTCTTTGATTATCAGTGACTTTCTGACAGATCAGCATGGACACACTCACTGAGTCAGCGTATCCCTAACATGGCCTCTTTGCCCTCCTCTCTTACCCCCCTCCTCAGGTGTGGTTCCAGAATCGGAGAGCCAGGACCCTGAAGGGCAAGGCCAGCCGCAAGTCCTCCTGGCAGCCGGAGGTGCTGTCTGCCCAGCCTGCTCCTCCAGCTTTCCCAGTCACCCCACCCTCTGGGGCAGGAATGCTGCTGTCAGGATCATGCCCCCCCCCATTCCTGCATCCACAATACCCAGCAGTAAAGGAAGAGGAAGAGGAGGGGTGCTTCTGGTCTCCCTCGTACCCCCCCTCGGCTGGGGACACGCGTTACAGAGAGGCCAGGCTGCCTGGCACCAGTGCCCCCCCGTCGCTGTGGACCCCCCAGCCACTGTGGACCCCCCCGCCGCTGGAGCGCAGTGGACAGACCTTCTTCCCATCTACCCCCATACAGCCGTTTCCCCTGGGAAATCCCGCCCTCTGCAGCACGCCGGCCCAGGTGGCCACGCCCACCTCACCTGACTCAGGCTATTGGGAGATGTGGCAGGGGGGAATGGCCCCCACCTCACAGGCCTGCCAGCCTCCTGAGCAGAGCTGGGGTGCGGCCGGGGGGCCCTCCCTGGAGATGTCAACCCCTGTGGAAGAGCAGCAGTACCAGGGCCCCCTCCCTGACCTGCTGTTCCACGCTCTGGAGGAGATCCTGGGGGAGCTGCAGCCAGAGTGGTGGGGAGCCCACACCTACCCGGGGCAGCGCCTCTACCCCTGACCCTGGGCCTGGCTGGCCTGCTGCCTCCATCTGGACTTTATTTATCTCTTATTTATCCTGATTCATTTATGCTGCAGTCACAGCAACTGTTCTCACTATATCTTAGACGTGTGGTTTGGTGAAGGGTGTAACTTTGGATTGAACACTGGGGGGGTTGAGGTCCCCACCCATGACAATATGAATATTTGGGGGGGGGGGGGGTTGCATTGCCTGGTTCTTGCATTGCCCCCCCCCCCCCCCCCCCCCCCCCCCCCCATAATGTATGCCCATTGGTTTGATGAACTAAGAAGGGAGTCATGAGGTTTTACTCTGATACTTTGGACGTATAAAATAATAAATTGATGTAATATTTGCACTTCTGTTTTCTAAATAAATTCTATGTAACATAAAATGTGTTTACGTGACTTTTATTTTTGCTCATATAATATAATATACTATAATATAATATAATATAATATAATATAATATAATATGCTAACATTTTCGGAACTTTATGATCTCAGGCGAATATTCCCATCGGAACTAAAACACTGCTGGACCCACTTCCGGAAGCAGCTTTCACACGTGTGAACAGTTCGTCGATGTTTATGAAGTTGCTATCTGCTTGGCGGCTGTTTAACGCTTTACCCCAACACGTCCTTGGACCGCGGGGGGGATTAAACCTCGGTTGCTGAAGAAATCGAAGTCAGAAGGTAATAATTCGAACATAACCCGCCTTTAAAACTCATTTTTGGTGGGTATACGCGTTGGTTCTCTTCACACACCACTGAAATAAAAATAGTACCTTTGCATGATGTATACGTAGAGAAATTAAACGTAGTCTTGTTGAGTTAAAGAGAGTACACTTCTCTACGTCGATATGGTGGATATGTAACCTACGCGGGAAGCTTTCTTGATAAGTAAATGAGAAGGCTTCGGTAAAACTGCAGCCGCTTCAAAAGGACTGAAGGGTTCGGTGGAGTACGCTGTGAAGATTGTAGGATGGGGCAGTTATGAACTTCCTCTGAAGCGTTCGCGGTCATACATAATGGTTTCGTTTTATATTAATCATATACGCCTGACATCAATTTCCCGAGTCACAGACTAGCGTGGTTTGTTTGTCAAAGGACGATGGAGACGAAAGAGCACAAGCGGCACCAGCACAAGCAAAGCGGGCCCAAGGCGGAGAAAAAGAAGAGGAGGAAGCAGCAGGAGAAGGGGGCTGCGGAGAACAAGGATGTGCGCAAGAGGAACCCCAAAGCGTTCGGAGTGCAGTCTGCCATGCGCATGGCCCGCACCTTCCACCGGTCAGTTCCTCTCACAGGGCATACGGGGGGTACAGTAACTGCCCTGGGGGCAGGCGCCGCATCAGGAGAATGCTTGTGGCGCACCGGGTGCCCGTTTTAGGCTCTGTTATCATTGTGGATGTGCTGCCTGTTTCTCTGTGTGCACCAGTCTCAGGTCATGTTCTCTGTGTGTTTTCCAGGACCCAGGACCTGAAGACAAAGAAGCACCACATCCCCCTGGTAGACCGCACGCCCCTGGAGCCCCCACCAATCGTTGTGGTGGTGGTAGGACCGCCACGCGTGGGAAAGAGCACCATCATCCGCTGCCTGATCAAGAACTACACCCGGCAGAAGCTGGGTGACATCAGTGGGCCTGTGACCATTGTGTCAGGTGGGGACATCTGGCTTTGTGCTGCCCCGACCCCCCTCCCTCGGTCACTCTAGCTCTGGTGTCCTTTGGTCTCTGACTCTGTCGCTTTATACGCAGGGAAGAAACGGCGTCTGACCTTCGTTGAGTGTGGAAATGACATCAACACCATGATTGACCTGGCTAAGGTCGCTGATCTGGTAGGTCTATAACGACCCTCATTAGATTCACTGGTATCTGTGTAATTTGAGCAGTGCTGAAGACCCCATCCCCCTACCCAGGTCCTGATGCTGATCGATGCTAGCTTCGGGTTCGAGATGGAGACGTTTGAGTTCCTCAATATCTGCCAGGTGCACGGCTTCCCACGAATCATGGGGGTCTTGACGCACCTCGACTCCTTCAGGAACACCAAAACCCTGCGCAAGACCAAAAAACACCTGAAGCACCGCTTCTGGACTGAGGTGTACCAGGTATGACACTGATGGTATTCTCTGTTATGCATGTTCTCTCCGATCTGACTGGGCAGTGCAGCCTCAGTTGGTGTTCAGGTTCTTAGCTCTGGCTGGGCGATATAGTCTCTCTTGATGTTCAGGTTCTTTGCTCTGATTGGGTGTTGTGGTCACAACGGATGTACAGGTTTTTAGCTCTCATTGGGACAGTGCTGGTGTACAGGATCTGCTCTTTCTCTGAACAGGGGGCCAAGCTCTTCTACCTGTCTGGTATGGTGCATGGAGAATACCAGACGCAGGAGGTGCGGAACCTGGGTCGCTTCATCTCTGTCATGAAGTTCCGGCCGCTTGTGTGGCAGACCTCACACCCCTATGTGCTGGCTGACCGGTGAGTGGGTGGGGCCATCTGTCTCCCTTCCTGTTGGCTGAGCCGTGAGTGGGTGGGGCCATCTGTCTCCCTTCCTGTTGGCTGAGCCGTGAGTGGGTGGGGCCATCTTTCTCCCTTCCTGTTGGCTGAGCCGTGAGGGGGCGGGGCTGTGTCTCCCTCCCCGCTGGCCGATGGCTGAGTGGGCGGGGCCGTGTTTCCTTGCTTGCTGTACGCCCTGTAGCATCTGCCCTGCTCCTCTCAGTACAGATCTTTAATACTTAATTGCTTCATCTCTGCAGCATGGAGGACCTGACCGATCCTGAGGCTGTGAGGGTGGACCCCAAATGCAATCGGACTGTGTGCCTGTATGGATACCTGCGAGGGACATACCTGAAGAACAAGACCCAGGTCCACATTCCGGGTAAGGAATCCCGGACGTAACATTGTCACTCGTGTCTTCGTATGGCAGTTTCTCCATTTTTTTTAAGTGTGTATGTGTGTGTGTAGGAATTATAGTATAGAGGAAACGTGAGACATTTAGTATTGAGAGATGGGTGGTGAAACTGGTTGGGGTGTAAGCCGCTCACCAGAGTGCGCCCCCTGCAGGTGTGGGGGACTTTGCCGTGAGCGACATGAGCTTCCTGCCTGACCCGTGTCCCCTGCCTGAGGAGCAGAAGAAGCGCGCCTTGGACCAAAAGGAGCGACTGCTCTACGCCCCCATGGCTGGGGTTGGGGGTGTCGTGTACGACAAGGACGCCGTTTACATCGACCTGGGGGGGAGCCACATGGAGCAACCGCAGGTGTGAGGGGCAGATCAGTGGGGCGGCATGTGTCTCTTAGGCCGAGTGTGTCTGCCTGAGGTGTGACTGTGCTGTAGTGAGAGCATTTTATCTCCACCGCGCCCCCCGCACATAGGTGTGTCACGCTATAAACCTTCCCCCTGCTCTCTCTATTAGCCCTTTTCTGTGTCACGCTATAAACCTTCCCCCTGCTCTCTGTATTAGCCCCTTTCTGTGTTACGCTATAAACCTTCCCCCTGCTCTCTCTATTAGCCCCTTTCTGTGTCACGCTATAAACCTTCTCTCTGCTCTCTCTATTAGCCCCTTTCTGTGTCACGCTATAAACCTTCCCCCTGCTCTCTATTAGCCCCTTTCTGTGTCACGCTATAAACCTTCCCGCTGCTCTCTATTAGCCCCTTTCTGTGTCATGCTATAAACCTTCCCCCTGCTCTCTATTAGCCCCTTTCTGTGTCACGCTATAAACCTTCCCCCTGCTCTCTCTATTAGCCCCTTTCTGTGTCACGCTATAAACCTTCTCTCTGCTCTCTCTATTAGCCCCTTTCTGTGTCACGCTATAAACCTTCCCCCTGCTCTCTCTATTAGCCCCTTTCTGTGTCACGCCATAAACCTTCCCCCTGCTCTCTCTATTAGCCCCTTTCTCTGTCACGCTATAAACCTTCCCCCTGCTCTCTCTATTAGCCCCTTTCTGTGTCACACCATAAACCTTCCCCCTGGTCTCTCTATTGGCCCTTCTCTGTGTCACGCTATAAACCTTCCCTCTGCGCTGTTAGCCCCCCCCCCCGTGTGTGTGTCACACTATAAACTGTGCGTGTTTCCTCACTGTTAGTCCTTCCCCATGTATCACACTATAGACGTTACCTATGCTCTCTTCCAGGCTGTGTCTGAATTCTGTCTGCATCCTTCGAAGGTTGAACGGCATTATCAAATGGGACGGTCCAGCTTATGGATAATATCCTATATTTCCCATATATATTCCTGTAATGTTAATAACCCTTAAATCATGAAGCACCTCCACTGTCACCTAGCTGGGACACCCCCGCTTTACCTCTGCACAGTGAATCTTAGGGTATGGATCCTTCACTGCTCTGCAAAAGGACGCATTTCTGGACAGCATTTGAAGGAGCCTTCGAAATGGGACAGCCTTGTCGCACCGCATGATGCAGTTGGTCTTCGATCATAGCCTTAGAAGGATGCAGCCCCTGATTTCAGACACAGCCACCGATAGCTCCCAGCCATGTGTCACGCTATAAACCTTCCCCCCCTCTTTTGCTGAACCTCTTCCCCTCTCTCTCCAACAGGGGGAGCCGCGTCCCGCCACTGAACTGGTCCAGTCCCTCATCGGCACACACACCACGCTGGACGCCAAGATGGCTGAGAGCAAAGTGTCCCTCTTTAGTGACGGTGCGGCCCTGACCTCAGAGGAGATGCTGCAGGGGGGGTAAGTGTGGGGGACGGGTAGGGAGGTAACTAGGAGGAGCCGCAGGAGGACGCAGCTCATGTGTGCTTTCCCAACTGACAGGGAGTTCCAGGGACCCACGGAGAGCCGGGTTTGGGACCCCGTGGCACAGAGGGAGAGGCGGAAGGCCGTGTTCAGCGACGGGGAGGAAGAGGGAGGCAGTGAGGAAGATGGGGAGGAGAGTGATGAAGATGAGGGGGGAAGGGAAAGTGAGGAGGAGGAGGAAACGGAGGAAGTACAAGAGGGGCAAAGTGGCCCTCCTGTGAAGAAGCAGCGGGTGGGGGGGACGGTGGAGCGAGGCCCCCTACAGGAGGTGCCTGCTTTCGCAGATAGTGAGGACGACCTCGAGATGAGTGAGGAGGAAGAGGAGGAGGAAGAGGGAAGGGAAAGAGCAGGAGGCGTAGCAGCCGACTCAGGTCACTGTTCAGAGGAAGACATGAGTGATGATGGCAGTGATGATGAAGAGGATTCTGGGAGTTCAGAAACTGAAGAGGCCAGCACCCCTAAGGGTACCACAGGAAAGATCGACAGGTCAAAGGTCAAGGCCCCAGAAGAATGCGCTGAGGATGATGAAGAGGACAGTTCTGGTGCTGAGGAAAAACCCGTCGCTCTAGTAGGTATAAGCAGCAGAATGAAGAAGTCAGTGGCGAAGGGGATGGATGCTGAGGATGATGGTGACGAAGATGATGATGAAGATGACGACGATGATGATGAAGATGACGACGATGATGATGAAGATGACGATGATGATGAAGATGATGATGATGAAGACGATGATGATGATGATGATGATGATGATGAAGAAGAGTTCACTACTTTGAAAGGTGTCAGCAGTGAGGAGAAGCGTAAGATCACGGCGCCATTACAGGGAATGGAGGAGGAAGGTGAAGGTGAGGAAGAGCCCTGCTTCGAATCTGCAGGTAAGTCCCGTCCCGCCGGCCGCCTCTGAGCTGCCCTGTGCTGAGCTGCCCTGTGCTGCCCTGTGCTGCCCTGCCCTGTGCTGCCCTGCCCTGTGCTGAGCTGCCCTGTGCTGAGCTGCTCTGTGCTGAGCTGCCCTGCCCTGTGCTGAGCTGCCCTGCGCTGCCCTGCCCTGCGCTGAGCTGCCCTGTGCTGAGCTGCCCTGTGCTGCCCTGTGCTGAGCTGCCCTGTGCTGAGCTGCCCTGCCCTGTGCTGAGCTGCCCTGCCCTGTGCTGAGCTGCCCTGCGCTGAGCTGCCCTGCCCTGTGCTGAGCTGCCCTGCCCTGTGCTGAGCTGCCCTGTGCTGAGCTGCCCTGTGCTGAGCTGCCCTGTGCTGAGCTGCCCTGTGCTGAGCTGCCCTGTGCTGAGCCTGTCACCAGCGACTCTGACGCCTCCCCAGGTGCCCTGAAGTGGAAGGAGGACCTGGCGCAGAAAGCCTCCGCCGTGTTTCTACGCCAACAGCAAGCAGCCCCCAATCTGCGCAAGCTGGTCTACGGCACTGGTGAGGGAGGCTGGGCGAGTGGGGGTCGCAGGGATTAAATATGTGGGGAGTGGATTAAATATGGAGAGCTCGGTGCTGCCCCCTGCTGGTCCTAATAGCTCTTTGTGTGCTTCTCAGTGGTTCAAGAGGAAGAGGAGGCTGACGAAGAGGAAGAGCTCGGAGGTCTGTTCCGGGTCAGCCGGCCAGAGAAAGGCAGGAAGCAGAGGATGGATGCGCTGGACTGCTCTCGCTTCACCCCCGACGGAGTGCGCGACTGGGACCGAGAGGAGGTGGGCGGGGCTGGGGACTCTGGGGGGGTGGGAAGCCAGTCGACTTTTGACCCCTGGAGGTGTTATTGCTCCCTGGGGAGTCTTTGGTTCCTCTTCTCCATTTTCTTCTGGCTGTCTTCCTTTTTGTCTTCCTCTTTTTCCTCTGCTTCATACACAGTTTGTATAAATGCTGCAGTAATGCATTGCCACACACACACTCCTGTGCCTTGTGAAATGTGTCACCAGCAGCCACAGCGAGCGCCCTGTCGCTGGACGCCCTGTCGCTGGACGCCCTGTCGCTGGACGCCCTGTCGCTGGGCGCCCTCTCGCTGGGCGCCCTCTCGCTGGGCGCCCTCTCGCTGGGCGCCCTCTCGCTGGGCGCCCTCTCGCTGGACGCCCTGTCGCTGTCGCTGGGCGCCCTCTCGCTGTGCGCCCTCTCGCGGCTCCTGCCGACTCTCACGTCCCTGGCTGTCCTTGTCATGTCCGGCCCCTTCACCCGAAAAGAAGCTTGCGACATTATCAGCCAATCAGAGCTTAGCTAACAGGTTTCCAGGCTGACATCATGACATCACTGTGCTTTGGGTTTAGACCTAAGCTGGGTTGTGTTCACGCATCCGTCTCTCGGTAGGTGCTCGACTCCATCAGGGACTGCTTTGTGACGGGCCAATGGGAAGAGGACAAGGACGCTGCCACCCTCTTGAAGGAGGACGGTGAGCCCCCCCCCCCCCCCCCGGTGCACATTAACCAACCAAGTCGGACTGCTTTATTTATTGTGTTCTGCTACTCACTTGCCGTTCCCACCCTCACGGTCTTCCCATTGGCTCCCTGAATTCTTGGTAACTCTCTCATTGGCTCCAATACTGCCGGCCTCTCATTGGCTCTGTCTTCTTTGCCTTTTTTACAGAGGAGTTGTATGGAGATTTTGAAGATCTGGAGACTGGAGAGGTGCACAAGGGGCATGCTGGACAGCAGGAGGACTGTAAGGAGGTATGTAACATGAGTCGGGGTCGGGCTTTCTCTGAGGTGTCCCATGTCACATGACCTGCACGGTGTGACTATCCCACACCATGACGCAGCGTGCTCTCTGATTGGCCAGAGATGAATGAGCAGTCTGTCACATGTCTTGGGTGAAAAGGAGGAAAGTGAAGAGGAGGATGATGAAGAAGAAGAGGAGGTGCTGGTGAAAGAAGATGAAGAGGAGAAACTGAAGAAGAAACGTGTGGAAAAGAAAAGGCGCCTTAAGGAGCGATTCGACTTGGAGTATGACGATGGAGACGCCACCTATTTCGATGACCTAAAGGAGGAGATGCAGAAGCAGGCAGAGGTCAGAGGTCAAAGGCTCATGCTCCCCTTTGTTCGATTTAGATGATTGGTGCACTAATGTGCTGCACTAAGCCGTGCGGAAACGTGAGCTTTTGTGTATTACTCCTGCAGCTGAACCGGGCTGAGTTCGAGGACATGGAGGACCAGATGCGGGTCCAGTACGAGGGCTTCCGGCCCGGCATGTACGTGCGTCTGGAGATCCCGGCCGTGCCCTGCGAGTTTGTCACCAACTTCGACCCTCACTATCCCATCATCCTGGGAGGCCTGGGTGCCAGTGAGGGCAATGTCGGCTACCTGCAGGTAGGGGGCAGCAGAGGCCAGGCCCTCTGCTTTATTGCACAAATACGGTGAACCGTTCCTGACAGGTAGGGGGCAGCAGAGACCAGGCCCTCTGCTTTATTGCACAAATGCGGTGAACCTTTCCTGACAGGTTGTTCATGAAGTGATTTCATTCTTTTTCAGCTTGTCCTAAAATGCCACTGTGCCATCTGTACTATGTTAGTCTGGTTTTTAAATACTGAATTGAAATGTGGTGTTTGGTTTCACTGTAAAATATCTGTAGTCTGACTCCCTCTGCATCGCACTTATTCATTGGCTCCCTCAGTCTGCAATGCCCTCTCTCATTGGCTCCCTCCCTCTGCAATGCCCTCTCTCATTGGCTGTTTTCCTCTCCTTCCAGATGAGGCTGAAGAAGCACCGCTGGCATCAGCGCATCTTGAAGACGCGGGACCCGCTGATCCTGTCACTGGGCTGGAGACGTTTCCAGAGTATTCCGCTGTACCACATCGAGGACCACAATGGGCGTCACCGGCTGCTCAAGTACACACCCCTGCACATGCACTGCAGTGCCACCATCTGGGGTATGTCCCCTCACACCCTGACTTATACTCATGCTGCAGACTGTCGTCTCCTGTCCCTCCCCTGTCATGCCGAGTTTCGGCTCCCTAGTGCTCCTGTCCCTCCCCCATCATGCCGAGTTTCGGCTCCCTAGTGCTCCTGCTCCTTCCTGAGACTGTCTCCTCCTGTCCCTCCCCCGTCATGCCGAGTTTCGGCTCCCTAGTGCTCCTGCTCCTTCCTGAGACTGTCTCCTCCTGTCCCTCCCCCGTCATGCCGAGTTTCGGCTCCCTAGTGCTCCTGCTCCTTCCTGAGACTGTCTCCTCCTGTCCCTCCCCTGTCATGCCGAGTTTCGGCTCCCTAGTGCTCCTGCTCCTTCCTGAGACTGTCTCCTCCTGTCCCTCCCCCGTCATGCTGAGTTTCGGCTCCCTAGTGCTCCTGCTCCTTCCTGAGGCTGTCTCCTCCTGTCCCTCCCCCGTCATGCCGAGTTTCGGCTCCCTAGTGCTCCTGTCCCTCCCCTGTCATGCCGAGTTTCGGCTCCCTAGTGCTCCTGCTCCTTCCTGAGGCTGTCTCCTCCTGTCCCTCCCCTGTCATGCCGAGTTTCGGCTCCCTAGTGCTCCTGCTCCTTCCTGAGGCTGTCTCCTCCTGTCCCTCCCCCGTCATGCCGAGTTTCGGCTCCCTAGTGCTCCTGCTCCTTCCTGAGGCTGTCTCCTCCTGTCCCTCCCCCGTCATGCCGAGTTTCGGCTCCCTAGTGCTCCTGTCCCTCCCCTGTCATGCCGAGTTTCGGCTCCCTAGTGCTCCTGCTCCTTCCTGAGACTGTCTCCTCCTGTCCCTCCCTTGTTGTTCCAGGTCCCATCACTCCCCAGGGCACTGGCTTCCTGGCAGTACAGTCTGTAACTGGAGTTCAGGTGAGATTCCTGTAACGAGGGTGGTCAGGAATCGGGTGAGGCTGTCGAGTGATGTGGGCGTGGCTGGAATTGGGGGAGTGGCCAGCGACATCATCAGCGTCACCTGAGTCTGCAGGACAGTGACAGCGTCCATATTGGGAGTTAATGAGTGGTGTGTGTGTGTCTCTGTCACACGCTCCCCTGTCTTAGGCTGGCTTCCGCATCGCTGCTACTGGTGTGGTTCTGGACTTGGACAAATCAGTGACCATTGTGAAGAAGCTGAAGTTGATTGGATACCCTTACAAGATCTACAAAAACACGGCCTTCGTCAAGGTACTGTCCGCTCAGGAGCCCTTCAGTGCAGTCTGGTGTCACTTAACACAGAAGATGCTGAAAGAGCCAGAACGTTAGGGGGCGTGTTCAGTCAGGAGCCTGCCTGACCAGCCCCCGTACTCCGCTTGTCTATTTCAGGGGATGTTCAACACGAACCTGGAGGTGGCCAAGTTTGAGGGCGCCTCCCTGCGGACAGTCAGCGGCATTCGGGGGCAGGTGAAGAAGGCGCTGCGTGAGAGTCCGGGCGCCTTCCGGGCCACCTTTGAGGACCGGCTGCTCATGAGCGGTGAGTGAGCCCCCCCGACCCCCACCCCCCCCTGCATGCCTCCCGCTGTGCAGTCAGGGTGCTGACGCATCTCCCTCCCCTCCAGACATCGTTTTCCTGCGCTCCTGGTTCCCTGTAACCGTGCCACAGCTCTACAACCCGGTGACGTCGCTGCTGCTGTCTCTGGGCAACAAGGACAGCTGGACGGGCATGAGGACACTGGGCCAGCTGAAGAGGGACCTGGGCGTCCGCAGCCAGCCCGACAGGGACTCCCTGTACAAGGTCCGAACCTGCCGCCGGTGGTCATACCACGCCCCCCCCCCCCCGGTGGTCATGTAACCCCTGTGTCTTCTGCTCCCCTGCAGCCGGTGCTGAGGGCCCCCCGCCACTTCCACCCCCTGCACGTGCCGCCGCAGCTGCAGAAGGCGCTACCCTTCAAGAGCAAGCCCAAGCAGGAGCAGCGGAAGGGGGCCGTGCCCCGGGACCTGAGGAGGCCGGCCGTTATCAGGGAGCCCCACGAGCACAAGGTATTGGGGGGGTTGGGGGGCATGCGAATGTCTGCAGGTATTTCCTCGGCAGTAACAACTGCACTTGTCGCCCTGCTCTCGCCACGCGATCCTCATCAAAATGAAATTCTGGATAAATCCCAATATGATTCTGCAAATTTTGAACAGATGAGCTGTAAAAAACATTTGACACGGCTGCTCAGCTGTGTCTCCCATAACCTGGCTGCATGTCCTGCGCCCCCCACCAGGTGGCAGCCTTGCTGACAGCTCTCAGCACGGTCCACAACTACAAGAGGAAGAGGGCCCACAGTCAGCAGCACGGCAAGCACAAAGAGTTCCTGAGGCAGAAGGAGCGTGAGGAGGAGGAGAAACTCAAGCGGCAAAAGGAGGCGCGCAAGAAGATGTACCGTATGATGGGCCAGCAGGAGCAGAAGAGGGAGAGATCCAGCCTGAAGGGGGCAGCGCAGGACAGCTAGTGCTGTTTGGATGCCTTGGGGACCTTCGAAAGTCCGACGTCCTCTCTGTCAGACAGACATGGGGGCGGGGCGGGGGGGGGGCTGCCAGGCTGGATTACCATAGGGACAGTGTTTGAAGAGTGCCCTCCCCCTGACAGAGCGCTCTGTCTGTCTGCAGGAGCTCTTCATGTGTCATTATTTACAAAGTTTTTGTTGCCTACTGCTGGGTTATAAATGCTTGTTTTTACCTGCTGCTTTGGCTGTTGGCTGATGTGTCAGCTGAGGACAGCTGACTGTGAGTGAGGCGGCTCAGAGGAGTGTCCTGTGCCCTGGGGCTCAGCGGGAGCCGTATCAGAGCAGAACAGGCTGCCTTTATATAGCGTGCGAGCGTGTCAGCCCGGAAGCCCAGGCGTTCAGAATGAGTTTTAAGAAGCGAAATCACATCCCTCCCAGTCACATGACCTGATCGTTTGCTCATTTCTGTGCATGATTTTTGTTTAACACTGTTGCTGAATGGTGTTGGCCGGTCAATTTCGACAGCAACAGGATGGCGTGATGAAAATGCCTCCTGACACCGAAGGGGGAAGCGGTGGGTCACAAGTCACGGACGTGTGCAAAGGATGACTGCTGGTGTAGACCGCAGGCTTTTATACCACAGTGACATACTCAGGGTATATATAATGTTTAACTGCATCTGCATTTTGTGAAATTGACAGCTGCCTAAGAATGGGTGTTTGGGTTTGTCGGCCTGAGCCAGTCGCCATTGGGTGACGTGCTCATTGACAGCCATGACCTGAAGGTAGGTTCAGAATTTCCAGCTGCAGAAGGGTGTCGCTGATCTGGTTCTGAGCCAGGGCTCAACCCGCTAAATGGGAGAGCGGCAACACAGCTGTCTAGAATTGTAATGTACTCTCTGGTAAATTAAATACGCAGTTAGTGAAATGGCAGCCCTCACAGTGTTGGTCCTACACAAAACGAAACTCGAAGCAGCTGTTTCCTCCCCTCTTTCCCGGAATGAGCGCCGCAGCTCTGCTGGAAGCCGAGTGATGATTACTAATGAATTTCGATTCAAATAACCGAAGTGTGGCTTTAACAACCAAACACTTGTGTCGCTGCACTCAAACAGGAAAGCGATTCGTATAATGGGTGGAATACGGCAATCGCCGGAGTGTGACGCCCGGCTCGCAGCCGGCTGTACCGTTACATGCTGCACATATGAGGGATTTAAAGCGTTTACTCTCGCAACGCAGCCTGTGCAGGGAGATGGAAGTGTGACAAACCGCAGGACCGAAACCAAAAAGCCTGCGTCAGTCGGTAGCTCTCGCTAAGTGTAGCCTACTTTTAGTACTTTCTTTACATAGATACGGGGGGGGTCAGTCCATTTTACGCCCGCCAGCGTTTGCCCGTCTAAGTGCGGGGGGCGCGCACAGAACTATATATGCATAAAAGGTAACAAAACAGATTTTTAAATTTTACTGAAAAGAGAGCGGATGGCACAAAGGTCTGAGAGAATTACACACCTTGACGGTTCTATTTGGGGTAAAACAAACGTGTCTACAGAGACGGGGTGGCGGGGTCCCAGGCACTGCACATGCTGATGAAGTGGGGCAGCTTGGCACTGTCCCTGTGCGACCGGCCGTAGGGCGCCGCCTCCGTCCAAACGCTCTTTGTTTGCTGCAGTGCTGCTTGGCCAAAGTTTGGTACAATGGTAAGGAAGGGAAAACAAAAAAACCTCCCATTCCATTCCCTAAAATGCGCCATTCGAGGCGCAGTAGGACCCTTAGGAGAAAATCAATTTCAATATTCAATTAGAGCTATTTCGGAAAGTGCTCGGTATCATCCCATATTTTAGTCACCTTATAAAATCATGGAAGACAAATAGAACAATGAAACCCTGAAAGAAAACCACATTGACAAAAAACAACCAGAAACTGACATTTTTTTCCATTAAAAAGCACATCTACTAGGCTACCTTGTAATAAATCTAACTGCAAAGTAACAAGCATATGTAAGCAGAACAACCCAGTACATTTCAGGAACGATTGCAATTTATCAATATGTGCAGCCTGAAAATTAAACCCGATTCAGCTTCATTCTGGTGGTATAAAAGGTCTCCACGTGGAAAATCAAGTATTGTCGTGTTTCTGGCTCGGACTCCTACCCCTAATGCAGGGTTTGTCCGCCCAGTCCTCGCGGACCACCAGCAGTTCACACTTTCGTTTATCCCAATTCCCTGGCCGTCTGGGCTCTGCTCGGACTAGGCTGGGCTGAGAAATACTGCAGCCTAATCAATGTCACATTTCACATTTTAAGGTGACCAAACCCAGTTACTGTTCCTTTCTCGCTGTCCTGTAGTGGAACATCCTGACAACACTGCAAAATGCACCGTAAACATTCAAACCAAGTTCAACAGTACTGACCCCCCGCCCCTTATACCGCCGCATGGGCATGCTGGAACCGTACGATGGCTTCGGAACAGGGCCCCCCAAGGCCCCCTGCCTCCCGAGGGCACCACACATGCCGGGGCGCAAGGTGCTTTCTAATCAGCAGGACAGACTAACAAAGAAAATAGAAATAAATCAGTTTAATGCCCTGTATTTACTACGCAAAACAAGAAATTAAATGTATGTGAAAGGCAGTCGGCAGCCGGTTCGGCTCAGATCTGCCGGACTATATGATCAGACTAAAGCCCTGATCACACTGGGGGCCCTGATTACACTGGGGAGGGAGGAGGAGTGTGACGTCAGGGGCCGGAAGTGTCGGAGACAGAAAGCTGCTCCACCTCCGCCAGAGTCGGGCGTGTTTTTAAAAAACTCACCGAGGGGGAGAAGGAAGAGTCGGAGACGGGAGGAAAAATACGGTGACGGGGAGCTCCGTGGTGCGATCGGCAGGTATGCGGGGCGCACCGGACCGGAACCGGACCGGGGAGGATTTCATATGCTTCTCCAGATTATATAAATGGACTTTTAGTCGTGAGGAGACTAAAACGAGAGGCTTCCGGCCACGGAGCTCAGCCGTGCAGATCGTGCATTTTGGTGCATGTCCGGATTGAAGTTTGTGCTCCTTCCATAAACACGCCATATAGCTGCGAATGAGAGGTGACACTGAAGCTGAAGCTGGCTGATGGCGATTGTCTGGCTTTTAGCGGATGTGAGCCTTTGTTTTCTGATTGCTGATTGTTCTTAAGATGACTTTATGGAATTTGCATGGCTTGACTTGCTCACCTCTTGCGTTTTCCCTGCATTTATTGGTTTATTTCATTAGGTGCTCTTAAATAAGCTCGTTTTCATCTTCAGCTGGTTTTATTTGAAGTTTCGTAACACATTATTGTGTAAACCAGGAAATGTATAATAGAGGGAGACGAGTTGTTTACCTTTCAGTAGACCTTCTTTTCTGGACAAATTCAAAACTCTAAAAAACTTTTGTCTGGTTAACATTTTAACTTGGTTATGTTTAATGGGCGTGATGTCTCCAGTCCGCTTTCTGTGGCGGATTTTCTTACGTATAGGCGTGGTTGTGTCTGCAATGGCCCCAAGACACACGAAACCCCACCTGGTTATGTTCTTACCGCTAGTGTTGGTCCATTTACTGCATATTATATTTGAACAATCTTTATGTAAATCCGCCATGGTCTGTCTAGCTGAGATGCAGGCTGACATGTTGCTCAGTTGGGGCCCTTAAGCCTCCTGTCCTGTTCGGGTGCTGAATCAACCCCCTGATCTGTGTCCTTGAATCAGTCTAATTTTTGTACTTCAGCCCTTCAGTACCAGTCACTGGTGGTTCGGGGAGTGACTGACTGCGGCTGGAATTCGTAAACTTCCAGAAAGGGCTGGTCCTGCGCAAGAGTCGCAGCTTCTACGGCTTTTCCAAAAAAAATGTCTTTTTCTTTTCAAAGTGAGAACGAGCTTGGCAGCCGCCCACAAAGGTGCCCATGGAGCTGGGGGTTAATGGGCTGAAGGGGCTCATTCAAGGGCCCATGGACATTCGACTGTCCTGCCAAGGCTGGGCTCGAACCAGCAACTTTCCGATCACAGGCACGGAGGTTTAGCTGGCTGAGCTACAGCTGATTTGTTGATCTCTCTCTCTCTCTCTCTCTCTTTTTCTTCCTCTCTTTCAGTGGCACCATGCATTACTACCGCTACAAGGCAGCTGAGGTCAGCTGCTTCTACAAGTACTTGATGTTTAGCTACAATGTGGTCTTCTGGGTGAGTATCAGGCCTGTCTGCCCCCCCCACCCGGGGCCTGGGTGCGGTGCAATGCGCTCCCTTCTGTCCCGAGCCCCCCCCACCCCACCCCCCAGTTCTCAGGGCTGCTGCTCCCCTGTGGGTGTTTGTCTGCAGGCTGCTCTTATCAGACTGCCACAGCTCCACCAGCGGAATGCGTGTTTCCTGTTTTGAGTACAGCCCCCCCCCCCCCCCGCCTCACACTCCCATCTCCTCTCTCCCCACAGTTGGCTGGGGTGGCGTTCATCGCTATCGGCATTTGGGCTTGGAGCGAGAAGGTAAGTCTTTATTGTATCTGCGGCTTTGCTGCCCCCTAGTGGCCGACGTGGGATTGGCTGGGCTGGGCTTTATGGAATGTTCTTGGCTGTGTGGAGCATCGCAGAGACTTGATCCCGTCTAATTCTCTGCAATGTCTCCTTCGGGGGCTCCTGCCTTTATTCTTCCTCATGCTTCCGTGACTGAAGCATTCCCCGTTGCCGTCACAGTGCACACTGCCTGAGTGCCGACGTGCATCCGTGTTTTACGGCTGTCTGTACGCCTCCTGCCTTGTTTGGGAAGCTGCCTCTTTCTGTTTGTGCTTGTTGACCAGCTCTCCACACACGCCTCAGTGCTGTTTGCTGGTTAAGATGCAGCACTAGAAGCACCTTCCCTAATGATGCAGTGTGAAACGCGCTTCATTTGTTTTCCTCCAGGGGGTGCTGCTGGACCTAACCCAGGTCACCCGAATGCATGGCTTTGACCCTGTGTGGCTGGTGCTTCTAGTGGGTGGGGTCACCTTCATCCTGGGCTTCGCTGGCTGCGTCGGGGCCTTGAGGGAGAACATCTGCCTACTCAAGTTTGTGAGTGTGACTCTCCTGCCTGCGCCCCCTAGTGTGTGGGACCCAGTGTTGCACCGCTGAGCATTTCAGCCTCGCGCGCCCACTGCCATATACACTGCGTGAGCAGTGCCCACGTTCTCGGCTTCTTGGGTGCTGAGCTGTTGCGTTTAAGGCTAATTATGGCTTGTGAACATGAGACGGCTCTGCACGCTGGTGAAGTTGCCGATCAGAAATGCGTCGTGCATTATTCATGTAAATGCACCCAGCAGATCACTGGCTCCTTTGTGTACAGATAAGTGCTCAGTTTAATTAAACATAATCAGACTTTATATTAATTCTTTATCTCGAGCAATTAGACGTAACCGAATTACATTTGTCATTATTCACCCCCCTCCCACTTTTAAGATTAATACTATGAGTTAGTGATGGTCAGAATGGGCAGGCGGCTCATTAGGCGCTGATTAATGGTGAGATCCAGCACATGACCTCCACATACGGGGCCTGTTCCCGGGGCGTCTCCTAACCCAGGCTCCGCCTCCTCCCTCAGTTCTCCTCCTTGATCGGCTTCATCTTCTTCCTGGAGCTGACGGCGGCCGTCCTGGCCTTCGTCTTCCAGGATACCCTGAGGGAGTGGATCAGAGATCTGTTTCTGACCAACATCAAGGCGTACCGGGATGACATCGACCTGCAGAACCTCATCGACTCGCTGCAGAAGCTGGTGGGGGGGGGGGGTGGGGTGGGGTGGGGTGGGGGGACTAGCTCATTCCCCTGAACTGTGCCGTATATTCAGCTCATTACTGTTTTTCATGGTACTGGGAAGTTAACAAGCGACTCTGTGTACGAGTCTGACTCCCGGCACGCCTTGTCCTCCCAGAACCACTGCTGCGGCGCCTCAGGTCCTGACGACTGGAATGAGAACCTGTACTTCAACTGCGACAAAGACAACCCCAGCAGGGAGCGCTGTGGAGTGCCCTTCTCCTGCTGCGTGCACGACCCAGCTGTTAGTACCCGTCCGTGTGTGTCTGCGTGCTCGCATGCATGTGCCTCTCTGTGTGCGTGCACCTGTGTGCCCCTCTCTGTGTGCCCGCCCCTCTCTGTGCGCGTGCGCCCCTCTCTGTGCGCGTGCGCCCCTCTCTGTGCGCGTGCGCCCCTCTCTGTGCGCGTGCGCCCCTCTCTGTGCGCGTGCGCCCCTCTCTGTGTGTGTGCGCCCCTTTTTGTTTGTGTGGCTGTTTGTGCACATACTTTTGTGTGTCCCCATCTGTGTGCGTGTCCTCATCCGTGTCTCCATCCATGTGCGTGTCCCCGGCTGTGTGCACGTGTCCCCGTCCGTGTCCCCGTCCGTGTCCCCATCCGTGTGCGTGTCCGTGTCCGTGTGCTTGTGTAACACCCTGATATCTCTCTCCTTTCTTTTTTCCCCAGAATCCCGTTGTAAACACACAGTGTGGCTATGGTATCAGAGACTTCAAAGTGAGGCCCGTTTCCTGCCTGGGGGTTGGGGTTGGGGTTGGGGGTGGGGGGGGGCGGCATGGTAGTCCAGGTGTCCTGATCTTAACCCCCCTTTCTCCCCCCCCGTGTCAGATGAACCGCAGTCAGTTCATCAATGACAGAGGCTGTGTAGCCGCCATGGAAGCCTGGCTCCCGCGCAACATCTACATCATCGCTGGAGTCTTCATTGGCATTTCCCTGCTGCAGGTACAGCCATGGGGGCTTCAGTGCAGTTGGGGAGTGCCCCCCCCCCCCAGCTCAGAAGGTGACCCCCTGACCTCTCTCTGCAGATGGTGGGCATCTACCTGTCTCGGACGCTGATTGTCGACATCGAAAGAGTCAAGTTCAACATGTGAGGTGGGCGGGGCCTCTGCTGTGGCCCCTCCCCCTCCAGTAACCAATGGTGGCTCCCTCTGGAGGAATGACGCAGCAGAGCCACGTGTTACTTTGACCTCCTTGCCAAATGGACTTCGCCCTACGTGTGTGTGTGTGTGTGTGTGTGTGTGTCCTTCACTCTGTTTCGTGTGACGTTCCTGCTCTCACACCTGCCTGCTGAGGCCCCCAGGTGACCCCCCTCTTCCTTCATTTGACCCCGACTTCGGGGATTTGGAGGATGGCCTTGTCAGAAGGAGCTTCCCCCTGCCAGCTTCCCGCTGGAGATGCGGCGTCCTTTGGCTTCTTGGCCGCGGGACTCCCTCCCAGTGAGAGCGCCATCTGTCTGTACCAGGGCATCTCAGTGACATCACCTTTGTGGCATCGCCCCCCCATGGCTGGCTGTGGGTTATAGGAGCCTGTTCTGTCCTGGGATTGGGGCCAGCTCGGGGGGAGGGGGGGGGTCACACCGCTTGGATGGCCTGCTTGTTCTGCTTCTACGATCCCTTGGAAAACTGGCCAGATCTTTAGATGTACAAGCAGGATAGTCATTCTTGGAACAGCCCTTATGAGAAATGTTGCAGGGAGGCCCTTCCCTGCTCCCTGCGTTTGGCCTGTTACTAACCTGCAGCTTAAAGCCAGTGCTGATGTCATGCCTTGCCGATGGGAGTCCCCTGGTGGCAGCATCTGCACTGCAGGTCCAGGGCAGCTGGAGCATAAGAGCAGCTCTGACCTCCTAACGCACGCAGGCGAACAGACGCAAAGTGCCTAATCCTTCCCGCACTAGGAGAATGTTCCGTGAGTAGGGCAGCAAACCCTTGCTGTCTGGGAAGACATTTTATGAAAACCTTTGTATTTATCTTCCTTCCCTGTATTGCTACTGAAAACTGCACAATTTTTACATTTTTATGTGGATTTAAGCTTTGGAGGGATATTTGTACAGCCGTTTTGGTGAATAAAATGCTCTCTGTCCTTCCATGTGCCTGTGTGCTCTCTGTTCAGTTGCTTTCGCTCTTGCAGAGATCCCGGCCCGGGGGCTTGTGAGAACGACAGCAAAGGTGCTTTTTCCCTCTTTCATCCGGTTTGGCTGCCCTCTTCCTGTTTCCATTTCCCCTTCCTGCCTGCTTGTTTCGCCTTCCTCTTGGGGGGTCTGTTTCCATCCTTCCTGGGAAGCAGGGACAGCCGTGACCTTTTGGTGAGTTGGTGACTGTGGAAACTCTCTGGCCCCTTGGAGAGATGGGGGACTGGTAAACACAGGTGATCACTTTCTACAAATGGATCCTCACTGGAATCTCTGGTAACCAGTGGTACGATCCACTCCCACGAAAATATCCTCATGAGAAGATGTGGGTGGGGGAGGGGAGGCGAGAGGAGGGGGGGGGAGCGGGGAGGTCCGTCCTGGTCCTGTGAGACGCCCTCCCAGCCGGCTCCGTACCCATTATTCACCGGAGGTCGCGGTCGCGTTCCACTCGAGCGGCGGTAAGCTGACACCCGTGAAAAAGAGCGTCTGGCTTTCTGTGGTGCTGCCCATGGTCTCCCACAGGGGGGCGGCGCTGAGTTATCGATGCACAGCCATGGGCTGGTAATGAAGACGGTCGCTGCTGTGGCAGGGTGCCCACATGCCTCTCCCCTTACAGCCGGGTAGGCTGGGGGTGCAGCTTGGCGTGCAGGCGGGTGGGCAGGCAAGATTCAAAGAGGTCATCCCTCCAAACAGAGCAGGGTACCTTTAGGTGATGCATTTGACCAATGAGGTGTGCTGGGAGAAATTAAGCGTGGCTTTTGTATTTAACCATGTTAGCGGAGCGTAGATGCAGTTCACATCGCTTTCGCTGTTGCCTGCAGTGCCACCAAATGGTGGGATGACTCTCTTACATCCCTAAAAATGTGAATAAAACCACACACCTTTAGCAAAGACAAGTCATTTAATTTTTGCAGAACTGAAATCTACACATCTGCACTACAATGGTGCCATTCCCATTGTGGGGTGTGCTTGTGTGATAGAGCCACAGACCGCAGGACGGCATAAGCGTGAAAACACACACAGATGCGCAGGCAGACACGCAGGCAGACACGCATGCACGTGCGGCTGGGACGCTGTATGAGACGGCCGCGAGCCCACCGCCCTGATCAGTACCGCTGACGGCTGTGGCGGAGACCGCGTGCTCCCTCGCCAAACTCATGCATATTCATGAGGGGTCTCTCTGTGCCTATGAATATTCATATCAGGCCTGGGGCATGTTTTAATTCACAGTGACGGATGGGTACAGGGCTTCTGCTCTGAATATGAACTGAGCTGCCTCAGCTCTCTGATAAATATTCATGATAGCCTGCCACCTGGCTGAGCCACGGTGGGCCCCGGCATCAGTGGGCGGGGGAAGGGTGAGGGGGCGGGGGTTAAGGGAGGGGGAAGATGAAGGTGGAGAGAAAGATGAGGGGGCGTTGGGGGGGGTGACGGTCTGGGGGGGGGGGGGGGGGACAGGGTGGTGGGGAAAGATGAGGGAGCAGGAGAAGACAAGGGGATGAAGGGAAAGACAAGGGGGTGGGGCAAATAGGGGGGGACACGAGGGGGAGGAGGAAATATGTGTGGGCTGGGAGCAAAAACGGGGGTGGAGGAAGGGTAAGAAGGCAGAGAGAAATATGAGGGGGTGGAGTGAAAGGTGCAGGTGCGACGGAGGACGAGGCGGGGGAGAAAAGGGGGGGGGGCTTGAGACCTGAGGCTGCAGATGCTGATGTAAGACTGAACGTAGTTAAATTGCACTGAAGCAAACTGAACATGTGAGATACAGGCCTGACACTCAGAAATTCTGCTGGGAGAGGGGAGTGGTCACTGGAAGAGCCCCCCGTAATCTGGGGATGAGAGCCTCGGTTTACAGGACTCCTGGAGGAGCTCACCCCCGGACGTGGTTATCACCTCCTCCTGCAACGGACAGACAGAAAGGGAGGGTCAAACTGGCCTTCCTCACTCATGCCGTAATGATGCTGCAATTGCAGGGGCCGTGTGCGGCAGCGTCTGCGCGGCAGCGTCTGCGGGGCAGCATGTGCGCGGCAGCGTCTGCGGGGCAGCGTCTGCGGGGCAGCGTGTGCGCGGCAGCGTCTGCGGGGCAGCGTGTGCGCGGCAGCGTCTGCGGGGCAGCGTGTGTGCGGCCACGCACCTTGTGGAAGGCGACGAGGTCGGCCAGCGTGGCGTGCCGGCTCTGGTCCACTCCCAGGAAGCTGTAGCAGTCCCCAGAGGCGTCGATGAGGAAGTGCTTGAAGGCGGACGCAGTGCGGTACGACAGCGTGTAGCCCCAGATCCGCTCGCTGACGCGCACCAGGAAGCTGCCCTCAGGGCAGCGCATCAGCAGCGATTCCGAATCCTGCCGGCTGATGATGCCTGCGGGGGGCGCCGGATGGACAGTCCCAAGGTAAACGTCAAGAAACAGGGCGACAGGACCTTCTAGAAGAAGCAACTGAACTGGGAGAGGGAAACAAACACTGGGACTCTCCCAGCCCTGCCTGTCCCGCTGATGCCTTTTAATTAGTCCCTGTCCATCCTGCGATAGAGCCAGCTATGCTGGAGCGTTTCACAGCCTTCCTGACTCATGGAGTATTAATATCGAGCTGGAAGCGAGTTAGAGAACGGCCCGTTTGGCCAGCCTGCCTGAAGGGAAGGATTTCTTTTTTTATTATTGTCCTCATCATCATCATTAATACATCTGGTGGTGAGGCAGGCAGCAGAGCAGAGACGGCCAGGGCCTGTGACAGTGTGTATCCTGCGGGAGGCGCTGTGTCTGCATCGCTCCAGCACAACATCCAGCTGTATAAATGGGTAAATGATTCTAAACCTTGCTTTTAATAAAACGTGTCGACATAGCGACTAGTCATTAAGCGAGTGTGAAGGCAGGACAGCAGGGAAGCTGGGGAACAGTGCTGCAGCATCGTGATAAATGTCTCTCACCATGAAACCAGGGGGCTATGGTGGTGCTGTTCCTCTCGAACCCGGCTCGTTTGGGCCTCTGCTCCTCTGTGAACCAGCGCAGGATAGATTCACGGCAGTTGGGCCGAGGGGGGCGCACCCAGGCAGGGCTTGGGGGCGTAACAGACATGTTGTAAAAGATGGATGGATGCCTATCAGTGAGCATACCTGACCTATGACGTGACACACTGCCCGTCCTTATCTATTACTGAGGGTGAATCTGTCTTTATCTCTCTTTACTTGTGTGTTGTGTACTTGTCTGTTACTGTACTATATTGTTTTGTAACTGACATTGTCACTACCTGTCACTATCACTCCATGTTTGTCACTATCTGCACCTGTCTGTCACTCTCTGTACCTCTCTGGCTCTGTACTATATTGATCTGTAACTGGCATTGTCAGTACCTGTGTGTCACTCTCTGTACCTGTCTGTCTCTCTGTACCTGTCTGTCACTCTCTGTCTCTCTCTGTACCTGCCTGTCTCTTTCTGTACCTGTCTGTCCCTCTCTGTACCTGTCTGTCATTCTCTGTACCCGTCTGTCCCTCTCTGTACCCGTCTGTCCCTCTCTGTACCCGTCTGTCCCTCTCTGTACCTGTCTGTTAGCATCTGCACTGTGGAGGCGCTGTGCCTGCGATTCTGTCTTCGGCGATGCACAGGTGGAGCCGTCGCCGCACCGTGGGAGGTGTTACTGGTCTCTGGGGGTGGGGCTGCGGCTGGGGACTCCACAGGTGTGCTGTGCCTGCGGTTCTGGCCCGACCCATTCAGGTGGGTCTTCTGGAAGAGGCCGCTGAGCCCGGCCACCAGGCCCTTCTCAATAGCCCGCAGGGACTGACGCTTGTACTCGTCCCGGGCCCTCCGAGCCTTGCGGGTCATCTCCTCATCAGCAGCTTTGGAGCGGCGCACTGAGTGGCGTGTCAAAGAGTGCCCAGGTCAAAGGGCACGAGGCCAGGGCTGCGGGAATTGTGAGGTGACTCTGGCTAGCAGCCACACGCCTCCCCCCCCCCCCCCCCCCACACTCACGCTGCTCCTGCCACTCCTTGTCATCCCTCTCGCTCCTTTTTTCCTCCTGCTTCAGGGAGATGTACAGCTCCTTCGCCCTCCTCTTCTCTGTGCGCCGTATCTCCTCTTCCCCACGCTGGCGCTCCTCTTCCTCGCATTTCTGCGGGAGAGGTGTGCTTCATCACGCACACGCATGTCACGCTTTGCAAAACACCTCATACTTAAATAGGCAAACACTTCACTGTACTTAGATGCACAGGCAGTCATGCATGCAGGAGGACACACTCTCACACACTCTCCCCTGTCACACATACACACACACTCTCCTCTTACATACACACTCCTCTCACTCTCTCTCCTCTATTTCATATGCTCACACACACACTCTCTTCTCTTACACACACTCCTCTCTCACACTCTCTCTCTCTCCTGTCATATACTCTCTCATACACTCTCACACACCCCTATTGAGGATATTTTTAACAATAGCACCCTTTGTGCAGCCTGTCCATTACAGAGTGCCTCTTGCGCTTAGCCAGCCGTGAAGGCATGTAAACAATGGTGTCGCCTTTCCGCCAAGCTGCCCCAGCTGTGCTCCGCAGCGTCAATAATTTACTTGTGGATTATGAGCCACTCGGGAGCTCTGAGCACTAATCATTCACCCTAAACGAGCAGAGACCTGGCCAGCCGCACGCTAACGGGCACAGCCGCTGCTGACTGGGTCCCCTTGGCCCCGGGACACTGTCATGGCAGGCAGTGTCCGAAGAGTCGGATCCCGTAAAAAACATGCTGTTCGGGCAGCTTTCAGTATGGCCATGATGTTGCTGGGAGAGTGGTAAATACATCAGCATGTTAGCATGGGGATGCGCTAGCTGGCACTGGGGCTTTGTTAATGCAGTTAAGTTAGGCTGGAGAAACTGCAAATGCTGCTGCCATGTTAGTATTGGGGTGTGGTAAATGCAGTTACAGTATTAATATTGATATATTGTAAATTGTTACAATGTTAGGGACATTGAAAATGCAGTTTCTGTATTAGCATTAAGTTGGTGTGGTGAAGTGATTAGTCATTGTTGACACACCACAGCATACAGTGCATAATCACAAAATGTGTCCTCTGCATTTAACCAACATGTGACAACAGGGGGCAGCTAATTCAGTGCCGGGGAGCAGGTCTTGGGGGGGGGGTTACCTTGCTCAGGGTACCTCAGTGGTATCTTGCTGTTTGGGGATTCAAACCAGCAACCTTTTGATTACAAGTGTACTTTCCTAACTATTAGGGCACCACTGCTCCAGCAGGACATTACAGATGCAGTTTCTGTTTTAGCAATTGGACATTGTAAATGCAGTGACCTTGTTAAGATTGGGACGTTGTAAATGTCTTTATAGTGTAAGCATTGGGACATTGTAAATGCAGTGACCTTGTTAAGATTGGGACGTTGTAAATGTCTTTATAGTGTAAGCATTGGGACATTGTAAATGCAGTGACCTTGTTAAGATTGGGACGTTGTAAATGTCTTTATAGTGTAAGCATTGGGACATTGTAAATGCAGTGACCTTGTTAAGATTGGGACGTTGTAAATGTCTTTATAGTGTAAGCATTGGGACATTGTAAATGCAGTGACCTTGTTAAGATTGGGACGTTGTAAATGTCTTTATAGTGTAAGCATTGGGACATTGTAAATGCAGTGACCTTGTTAAGATTGGGACGTTGTAAATGTCTTTATAGTGTAAGCATTGGGACATTGTAAATGCAGTGACCTTGTTAAGATTGGGACGTTGTAAATGTCTTTATAGTGTAAGCATTGGGACATTGTAAATGCAGTGACCTTGTTAAGATTGGGACGTTGTAAATGTCTTTATAGTGTAAGCATTGGGACATTGTAGATGTAGCTAGATCCATGTTAGCTTTAGGGCATCATAAATGCAGTTATCATGTTAGCCCTGGCACATTACAAATTCCATTTCCATTATAGAATTGCAGCATTGTAATTGCAGTACACTGCGGCATTGTAGCACTGTGTGTCAAATATAGTTGCCATTTTAGCACTAGGACTGTACTGTAGAGCTATGTGTATCAGGATTATATGCACTCTACCCCATACACATTTAAGGTGTGCTGAAACCAAACTGTTAGCACGAGCCAATCGACCTGAAGTCATGTGACATGTGCCCCAGCAGTTACCCCAGTCACAATGACACGATGTGCCATCCATCAGCACCCCACTCCTGTTAGCCTGTAGGCTGCTCCCGAGTGTAATTAGGGAAGGGTCCCGAGGCCCTGGGCAGCTCATGTTCAGCTGGACCCAAGGCCCAGACGAGAGGAGAGGAGGGGAGTATGTTGCTTAGAGAGGGGAAGGTGGCCAGGCTCTCCTGCTCCACCCCTGAGAAAGTGATGAATTATGGGAGCAAAATGTCAGATATGAAGTATCACGATGAAGAGCAGGATAAAGCATCGACATGGATGGAAGCACTGAGCTGTACCAGCCCTGCTAGGAGCTGCTGGCTAAATCCAGTGCCTGATGGTCAATCTTGACGATAATGAAACGACGATGAGAAGCACTTTCCTGAATGCATAAACATCACACCTACCCCTATCAGGCCACACCCACATGAGGTCACATGACATCCACTCATCTGTGTTTTGGCTAGATGTAGACAAATGTCACCTATCAATTGTGACTGCCTAGATGTAATGACACTACACTCACACACCTTGAGTTCCATCTGAATTAAGTCATATGATATCAGGACACATGGAGCCCCACCCACATGCGGTCACATGACACCCACCTTGAGCTTAGCGCGGATGCGGTCCTCCTCTTGCTTGGCTGCTCTCCTGTCCTCTGTCTCCTCCTTCCACTTCCCCGCTGCAAAGCGTGCCTTCTCCTTGGCCATGGCCTCTCGAAATTTCTGCTCGATCTCCGCCTCCTTCACGCGCCTCGAGTCGGTGTAGGTCATGAGGTTTGAGTAGTGGGTTTGGGTGTATTCCGGCAAAATGGGTGGTGTGAAAGAAATGTGGGGTTAGGCAGGAAATAAGGAACAGAATCATTAAAGCTCAAGTTTCACCAGGGATTGCTTTTCATATCTGTGCACACTTATAGTGACACGTGCCCCACCCACTGTCACGGTCGATGATCTCACCACAGCTCCTGGGCTTCCTGCTGGGCCTGTCGTCGGGCTCTCTCAGCCATCAACTCCTCCACAATTTCCTCAAAAGGCTTGTCGCCGGGAGCTTCACCCATCACCCACACCCAAACCTCACCGTCTGCTCCCTTCAACCACTGGATGCTCCTCCTGCTGGCTGCATGAGGACAAACGTCTTTGGGACCATTGGAGCAGGACGTGAGAGTAAGACAAGCTAACAGCAAATTACTAGTAACAGTACCTCAGGTTTAGGGACAGCATAGAAAAAGACAAAAAACACCGGCCTCTTAGCAATGCCCCATAAGCCTCAACAGCTGAAAGAAATCCAAGATCGCCTCAGGATCAGATGAAGTGCCATCCTTGTTGTACAGTGGTAGATGTTGTGTATGGTGCAGCAGTTAATGTTGTGTGTTGTACAGTGGTAGATGTTGTGTATGGTGCAGCAGTTAATGTTGTGTGTTGTACAGTGGTAGATGTTGTGTATGGTGCAGCAGTTAATGTTGTGTGTTGTACAGTGGTAGATGTTGTGTATGGTGCAGCAGTTAATGTTGTGTGTTGTACAGTGGTAGATGTTGTGTATGGTGCAGCAGTTAATGTTGTGTGTTGTACAGTGGTAGATGTTGTGTATGGTGCAGCAGTTAATGTTGTGTGTTGTACAGTGGTAGATGTTGTGTATGGTGCAGCAGTTAATGTTGTGTGTTGTACAGTGGTAGATGTTGTGTATGGTGCAGCAGTTAATGTTGTGTGTTGTACAGTGGTAGATGTTGTGTATGGTGCAGCAGTTAATGTTGTGTGTTGTACAGTGGTAGATGTTGTGTATGGTGCAGCAGTTAATGTTGTGTGTTGTACAGTGGTAGTAAAATTAATGCACAAGGTTTTCCTGCTAACAGATATTTAATGTTTTAAGTCATCAAGCTACAGTTCTCCAGCAAGTCATGCGGCCTTGCTGAATGAATAGGTATGAATATGAAAGTATTCGGCTGATCAAGAGCCTAATTAAGAGTTTCAGATGCAGCGATAGTGATGTGGCATTGATCTGTGTTCAGTGCCCCCCCCCCCCCCACCACTCACCGGCCCGTCCGGGCTGGGCCCCCAGGCTGCGGCTCTGGTTCTCCCGCTCGTTCCAGCGTCGCACCTGCTCCTCGCGGATCTTGTAGAAGAGGATTTGCTTCTGCTCCTCGTTGAGCTCAGCCAGGAGGTCAGGCTCAATATACATGTCCTGTAGGATCTGCTGCATCATCTTGGTGCAGTTGGGGGGCGGGGGTGCAGCCACAAGTCTCAGTAGCGTCTCAGCGAGTTGTGTGGATCCACACTTCCTCCAGCGGCTGGTACTAGCCAGCTACCGATCGGCCGCGTGCCGGCGTGAGCCTCATGGCCTCCCTGTGTCCTGCGCCCTCTGTCCTGTGCCCTGTGTCTTGGCCACTGTCCCCGTGCTGGTTATATTGCAGGCTTGCTTCACTGTCGCTCCCTGTCACCTGCAGGCTGCCTCCTCACAGCTGCGTCTGACACAGGCAGTCGCGTCTGACAGCCACACAAATGCTGTGCTTTCGAGGACACGTGACACACTCAGCGTGCTGCCATCTGATCGCAGGTGTGTGTGTGTGTGCCATATCAGGTGTTGGCACACGTGTGTTTGCTGCCTGTATGACTGCATGCGCGGCGTTCAGTGTGAGATGTGATCTCAGGTCTGCGTGTGAGGCACGTGCTGCTGTGTGCTACTGCATATTATGCATATGTGTTGATGCATGACCTCCACTTTTTGCATGTTATGTAAATGTTGTTTGATCTCTGTGTCATGTATTCTGTGTGCTTGCATGTTTTGCTCTTAGATGTCTATGTCTATGTGTCTGTGTGTATCTGTATGTGTGTTTCTGTGTCTGTCTGTATCTCTGTATCTCTCTGTGTGTCTGTGTTTCACTGTGTATCTGTGTTTCTGTGTCTGTCTGTATCTCTGTCTCTCTGTATCTCTCTGTGTGTCTGTGTTTCACTGTGTATCTGTGTTTCTGTGTCTTTGTGTTTGTGTATCTCTGTGTGTCTCTGTGTTTGTGTATCTCTGTGTTTGTGTGTCTCATTCTGTGTATCTCTGTGTGTCTCTGTGTTTTTTTGTCTCATTCTGTGTATCTCTGTGTCACTGTGTTTGTGTATCTCTGTGTGTTTCTCATTCTGTGTATCTCTGTGTGTCTTTGTGTGTGTGTGTGTGTGTGTGTGTGTGTCTGAGTTTTTGTGTCTCTGTGTTAGTGTATCTATGTGTGTCTCTGTGTTTCTGTCTCTCTGTGTTTTTGTGTCTCTGTGCTTGTGTATCTTTGTGCGTCTGTGTGTGTATCTCTGTGTGTCTCTGTATGTGTATCTCTGTGCGTTTCTGTGCTTGTGTGTGTATGTCTCTGCATTTGTGTATCTATGTGTCTGTGTATCTATTTATGTCCCTGTGTTTGTGTATCTCTCTGTATGTGTATCTATGTGTCTGTCTGTGTTTGTGTGTCTCTGTGTGTGTATCTCTGTGTGTCTCTGAGCTTGGTTCCACTTGAGTGTCACCTGATCCACCTCACCTCACCTCTCCTCTCCACCCCCCCCCCCCCCCCACCAGGTGAAAGAGTACCACCTGCCAATGGCTGCATCACCCCCCCCCCCCCTCCATGACAGACAGGACAGCATCTCTTTAGGTTTATTGTACTGCCCCCCCCCCCCATTACACCCTTGGGCTCTGTGGCAGCCAAGCCGTCACTCTTCATATTCACTTAAATGGCCTTTTCTAGAAAGCCTGCTTTGTGCTTAATTCTGAGTCTGTTCTGCTTTGAGGGCGGTAATCTCCCGAAACCCTTCCTCAGCCTCCTCTCACGCCATCTTGAAGCCCGTGCCTCAATAGTGGCACTATTAAACCACTTTAAACACTCATGCTGAATAGCATATTTCTATGGATAGCTGTCATTATATACTGGATATAATTAATTCAGATCCTACTTCCTCTCATACAGACCACTGGGGGCAGTAATGAGCTAACAATCCACCACTGCTAATGAGCATTAGCCGACACAGCCAAGCATCCCTGATTCCCACAATACCCAGCAACACCGCCCTCTCCTCACAATGCCCTAATGATGCTGAACATTTCTCACAATCCATCTGACAATTACTTTTTTTCCCACAATGCCAAGCACAACTGGCTTTCTCCCACAATGCCAAGTGACACTGGCCTTTTTCTCACAATGTCCTAACAACACTGGCATTTTCCCATAATGCCTTAGCAACTCTGACCTTTTCCCACAATGCCAACTACACTGACCTTTTCCCATAATGCCAGGCTGCACTGGCTCTTTCTTATAATGCCCTGGAAACCCTGACCTTTGTCACCACGATTCCCTAACAATACTGACCTATTCCCACAAAGCCAAGAAGCACTGGCTTTTCCCACAATGCCACAGTGTTGCCTGGCTGCCTTGTGAGTAAGTGAGCAGGTACACCTTTTCCCCTCTCTGCTGTGTTCACATTAAAACCAGCAGCTGGGACACTGACTGCTGCGTCATGTGAGGTTCCTTACTGCGACGCCCCTGGTACTCTATCACCCGTCCAACACTTAGATGGGGCTGCTTCTGTGTGAGGTGACGCAACGTCTGATTGGTGGATATTCTGCCAGATGTAAGTGAAGGATTTACTTTGCTATGGCTGAGTGAGTTATTAAGGGAGGTCTGTGGATGGAGTACAGCATGCAGAGGCCACATAGTAAATAGAGGGTGTTGAGTACACAGGGTGAGTATACAGAATACTCCGAGTACAGAGAATACCCAGAGAATAGAGAGCGTGGAGTATAGCATATAGAATACAGTGCACAAAAGCATATTAACAGGAAGAAGCAGGGCTGCAGTCACTGACACACACGTACACATACACAAACATCCACAGTGTGTCTGTGTCTCGCAGGGACGTGCGTGAGGACTGAAGACAGGTGGATCCAGGCCAGATGAAGGACCCTGTCTCCCAAAGCAGGGGTACAAGGTGGCCTCCAGGAATTACGATCTAATTAATCAGTGTGGCACAGAGGCCGCCGTGTGAAACCTCATCAGAAATCGGTTAGCATGCTGTTATTACAACAAAAGGAGGAATAGAAGAGAATGACTGTGAAATGTGAGGGAGGTCAGGCCAGCCGCTCCCCCCCGGCCACATCTGCGGGGGCGGGAAGCACGATGAAAGAAATGGCATGTAGGAGCCCACAGACACAGGGAATCAGCCAAACCTCCTGTACACAAGCAGCTGGATTTACCCATGATGCTTTGTGCCTATGGTGTGATTTCAGGATCTGCTTGTCACCTCAGTCGACCACATGCTGCCCGCTTTACACCTCTACCTGGGTGTAAATGTAACCCAGACACGCTGATGCTACATTTGTGTGACTGATGTCACGCTTTTGATGAGGAACCTAACCCCAACTCTCTTTGGATCATTTGGACTCAGTTATGATACATTCCAGCACTTTAATATACATTTTTATGTGTGGAGTTCCTAGCATTCATACGGCTATAACTGATTTCAGTCTGCTTATTTAATGAATGGAAGGTACTGTTTGTCTGTCCGCTAAAATGAAATGCTTCATTTTCAAATGTTACATTTCACTGCAGACAGGTGTTTCTCTCTTTTGATACAATGTTCCTTTGAAGCTGGTTTTGAAAGTTTCATTTTATAGATCTCGGTTGTCATTTCATGTGAAGAGCGAACAATAAAATCTCTCCATCGCTGTTTTGTGTCCCCCCCCCCCCCCCTGCATGAGAGAAAACCACCATCTGTCTCTTTTTATCCTTAAACGGAAGGTGTTTCCTACAGCCTCTCTGAATAATGCAACGGTCCTGTGATGAGTTCTTCTGACCACTCCGGGATGTTCAGCCCCACCTTGTGTCTTAGTTTGGGGGCTTTTGGGTGCCCGTTGGGGGCTGGGGGCTTTTAACATGAGTCTATATTCCGCCCCCCCCTCCCTGTAGAGGAACTCATGACGGACTCACACGCCAAACCAGCAAGGATCGAGTGAGCATGTTAGTAATTTGTCAGTGAGCTGTAAGACCCTGTCCCAAGATCCCAAGGCTGGCGTCAGCAGCCGGACCTGAACGCACGTGTTCCATTTCTGACAGCTCCATTAATGTGGTATGAACGTGTAGGAGGAGAGTCTGACACCTTCTCCTTCCTCCAGAGCTTAGATTAGGAGGTTTTTGGCAGGGTGGAGCCCAGATGCTTGGAGAGGGGGTGGGACACGCACAGCAACCCTGGCTCTCAGTATAGCAGGGCTAAAAAGACCTCCAGGATGTGCCCTAGATCTCCTCCTCCACAACTGGGATGTCCAGCAGAACCTCGGCAGCTCAGATTACCCTGCACCCACCCCCGCAGCAGACGGGATGCTGAAAGAGATCCAGTAGGCCATCAACTTGTCATTCATTCCTGCTCATGCCATTGCCATGACAACAGAGGCAATGGATGACTTGGGTTTGACTGTGGGAGGCCATCGTGGTTCCTGATACCACATCTGGATTTCTGGCACAGCGCTCACTGTTTAGGTAGAGGGAGCAAGTAAGTATGCAGGGCATCACAGGAGCGAAGAGGGCTGTGGGGTGTCACAAGAGCAAGTTTCAGGAGCACGGAGGCGTGTGGCGCGTCACAGGAGAGAGGAGGCGTGTGGGGTGTCACAGGAGAGAGGAGGCATGCAGGGTGTCACAGGAGTGAATCACAGGAGTGTGGAGGCATGTCAGGCTTCACTGGAGCAAGGAGGCATCCAGGGCGTTACAGGAGTGAGGAGGCATGCGGGGTGTTATAGGAGCGAGTCACAGAAGTGAGGAGGAGTGCGAGGTGTCACAGGAGTGAGGAGGCGTGCAAGTTGTCACAGGAGTGAGGAGGCGTGCGAGGTGTCACAGGAGTGAGTCAGAGGAGTGAGGAGGCGTGTGAGGTGTCACAGGAGCGAGGAGGCGTGCGAGGTGTCACAGGAGCGAGGAGGCGTGTGAGGTGTCACAGGAGCGAGGAGGCGTGCGAGGTGTCACAGGAGCGAGGAGGCGTGCGAGGTGTCACAGGTGACTGAGCTGACCAGAGTACTGTGACTGAAGTCTGTGCCAGACCCACTCACTACGTTTTATTTATTTAGCAGTCACTTTTATCCAAGCGATACTCATTTATGAGGAAGCGGGTCAGACCGTCCCTGGAGCAATTGGGGGTTAAAGGCCTCGTTCGGGGCCCAATGGTTACATCACTCTGCTGACCCTGGGATGTGAAACAGCGACCTTCTGATCACTGAGCCACACACCTCAGCCTGCTTTTGCCAGGTGAATATCATTAACTGCGAAGCTGTTTGCTGCCCCTCCCCATTCGCTGGGTGTGAGTCGTTTCTTAAAATACAGAAGAGATGTGACAACATTGTTTCCTGGCACTGCCAGGTCCGAACTGAGTTGATTAAAGAACCGGCAAGTCACACAATTCTGTGAGAAGTGTGGAAAAAACATGGACTGGCGTTAGACCCGTTAGAAGCCATGTTTGTGAGGTTAGGAATCTGGCGAGTCAGGCAGACAACATGCCCCCAGAATCTTGAGCCGCTAAAGAAAAGCCGTAATCGTGTGCATCAATGCTGTCAGCTGAGCACCGGGTTACAGAGGGCTGCTCTCACATGGGACGGGCTCTGCGTCTGGCCCGCAGGGTCCCCACACACTGACCTGACCAAACCAAGCCGTGGGGGCGTGGCAGTGAGCCTTGTCACATCTCGGGCTTCTTGGGTTGTGGGTTCGAGTCTGACCTTCCGTGTTTGTGTGGGCCCCTCTCACTCTCTGAACCCAGCTAATATTCCCAGAAATGTAGCCAATAATATGCGGAGGGCTTCTCAATGAATCTTCTCACTGAAACGTTGTTTCACAAAGGTTTCGTCAAAATCAGCACCATAAAATTGTTACTTGTGCGTCCTTTTAATGCAATGTTGAAACCCTGATGTTAAAAATATTGTTTTGTAGTATCATTTTGTGCTAAAAGAATGCGCCATGAAGACCCCATGCAGCCTCATCCTCCTTGGCCTTGGGGGGGGTAAAGCGACAGCGTTTGTGTTGACATGGACTCCCTCTCTGCACCCTGTCCCCCCCACCCCAATGTATCTGGCAGATTCCTTCACCCAGTCATGTTTTCCCACCAAATGCCCAAGCAGGACCTGGACTTGCAAGTGTTGGGCAGGAGGCCTCAGGAAGAGCCGCGTGTTTGGCCTGAGGGCCATTTGAGCGCCAGTGCCCTCTAGGGGCGTAATCAGGTCAGGAGTGCGATCGGGTCCCATCCCTGTGGTCCACTTATGGTGCCGGTACCTCCACTCAGGTCAGGAGTGCGATCGGGTCCCATCCCTGTGGTCCACTTATGGTGCCGGTACCTCCACTCAGGTCAGGAGTGCGATCGGGTCCCATCCCTGTGGTCCACTTATGGTGCCGGTACCTCCACTCAGGTCAGGAGTGCGATCGGGTCCCATCCCTGTGGTCCACTTAAGGTGCCGGTTCCTCCACTCAGGTCAGCAGTGCGATCGGGTCCCATCCCTGTGGTCCACTTATGGTGCCGGTACCTCCACTCAGGTCAGCAGTGCGATCGGGTCCCATCCCTGTGGTCCACTTAAGGTGCCGGTTCCTCCACTCAGGTCAGGAGTGCGATCGGGTCCCATCCCTGTGGTCCACTTATGGTGCCGGTACCTCCACTCAGGTCAGCAGTGCGATCGGGTCCCATCCCTGTGGTCCACTTAAGGTGCCGGTTCCTCCACTCAGGTCAGCAGTGCGATCGGGTCCCATCCCTGTGGTCCACTTAAGGTGCCGGTTCCTCCACTCAGGTCAGCAGTGCGATCGGGTCCCATCCCTGTGGTCCACTTAAGGTGCCGGTTCCTCCACTCAGGTCAGCAGTGCGATCGGGTCCCATCCCTGTGGTCCACTTAAGGTGCCGGTTCCTCCACTCAGGTCAGGAGTGCGATCGGGTCCCATCCCTGTGGTCCACTTAAGGTGCCGGTTCCTCCACTCAGGTCAGGAGTGCGATCGGGTCCCATCCCTGTGGTCCACTTAAGGTGCCGGTTCCTCCACTCAGGTCAGCAGTGCGATCGGGTCCCATCCCTGTGGTCCACTTAAGGTGCCGGTTCCTCCACTCAGGTCAGGAGTGCGATCGGGTCCCATCCCTGTGGTCCACTTATGGTGCCGGTACCTCCACTCAGGTCAGCAGTGCGATCGGGTCCCATCCCTGTGGTCCAATTAAGGTGCCGGTTCCTCCACTCAGGTCAGGAGTGCGATCGGGTCCCATCCCTGTGGTCCACTTATGGTGCCGGTACCTCCACTCAGGTCAGGAGTGCGATCGGGTCCCATCCCTGTGGTCCACTTAAGGTGCCGGTTCCTCCACTCAGGTCAGGAGTGCGATCAGGTTCCATCCCTGTGGTCCACTTATGGTGCCGGTACCTCCACTCAGGTCAGGAGTGCGATCGGGTCCCATCCCTGTGGTCCACTTATGGTGCCGGTACCTCCACTCAGGTCAGGAGTGCGATCGGGTCCCATCCCTGTGGTCCACTTAAGGTGCCGGTTCCTCCACTCAGGTCAGGAGTGCGATCGGGTCCCATCCCTGTGGTCCACTTATGGTGCCGGTACCTCCACTCAGGTCAGGAGTGCGATCGGGTCCCATCCCTGTGGTCCACTTAAGGTGCCGGTTCCTCCACTCAGGTCAGGAGATGAGAGCTCCTGCTTCTTAGGAGGAACCGGGGTCTTAACTGGGCACGTTCTTCAAAGGCCCCGTGCCACCTGGAGGGGGGCAGCCGGAGCAGATTCTGAACCAGGCTGGAGTTTGTAAGAGGATTCCCTAGCTGGGGGGCCGGGGGGCCGGGGGCCGGGGGCTGAGAGGGAGCGGGCGGGGAAGCAGAGACTTTCTGAATAATCAAAAGAAAAGCTGGCTGGTGAGAATATAAAGAAGCAGCCTGAGCGCAGCCCACTGGCACAGAGGGGCCGGGGGGCCGGGGGGCCGGGGGCCGGCTCCACGGGAGGCAACTTATTCCGCAGGAAGAAATACGTATTCCGTATCCTGGGATGAAAAATATCGATGTGAGAAATGAGGCTTTGAGCACGGCCGCTGAGCACATTATCGCCAGCTGCCAATCACCGGCCGCTTGGACCCTGCGGCAGCCCTGAAACCAGCCAATGGGATCGGGGTTAAAACAGCCATGATTGACGGCTGGTACTAAGCTCGCCTACTGAGCGTGGAAGCCTCGTTTTTGCCGTCGCTAATGAGATGCGCCGTGTAAATTCACCCCGGCTGTCAGCTTCCCTCTCTCACTTCTGAGGCATGGAGGCTGCAAGCCTGGGCCCCGCCATAGATGTGCGGGTTGCCATATCAACTGAGTAGGGGCCGGAAGGGTTGCCAGGTTGGCTGATTCTCAGGGGACATCAGAGCCACCGCACAGGGCTCCGTTCTGCACCACTACTGATGGAACCGATTAAGGCGTTTTACTCTAGCTGTCAGGATATAATTTGAAAGCATGTTATTACTTTTTACCTGAAATAAATACAGAAATAAATCCTTTTCCATTTGATGAATGCGTTTTCGCTGCACTGTCGTATTGTCGGTGTTGCTTGGCTGGTTTCAGAGTGTAAATAATTTATAATTATTCCCAGGGAGTAAAATCAGCCATGCTCTGTGTGCCTGAAATGCTCGTCTCAAATCTGCTCACTATCTGGCACCTGAATTAATGACGCTTTCCAGCACTGCTTTGCTTCCAGTTGGCCACTAGGGTTCACTGTTTCACTTTTTCAAACTTCGCTGCAGCGCTTAGACACACATTCACACCAACTGTGCTTAGAACACAGACATGCAGTGTGACACACACAGGGCCCACATGCACACCTATAAGCACACACACACACACACACACACACGTCACCAGTGCACATAACCAGGAAAAAGGAGCCACCAGCTGGATCTTCAAGGACCTCCTACCCTCCCAACCCATATGGTTGTGTGGAGTGACAGCTGGTTTCCATGGATACGAGCCATGCAGCGATGGCCGGAGCTTGCTGAAGCATCCTCATGAGGCTTACTAAGTAACTTACCGCAGGACTTGGAGCTGAATCCCCTGTCAGAGTGTGGGAATGCTGCAGTGACAGGGCAGGAATGTCTCACAGACACTGCTGTGACATTGCGGCAACATTATTATGATGTTACCGCAACCTTACTTTACTGTTGCTGTAACATTTCTGTAACGCTGTGAGGCTAGTACATTGGCTTTGATGTTGCAGTGATATTGCTTTGATGTTGCGATGACATTGCAGTGACATTGCAATGATTTTGCATCGATGTTGCTGTAACATTGTTTTGATGTTGCTGTGACATTGTAGTGGTACTATGATATTGTAGTGGTGTTGCAGTGATGTTATTTTTGAGTTGTGGTGACGTTGAATGGATGTTGCAGTGGCGTTGCTTTGATGTGGCTGTGACATTGGCTTTGATGTTGCAGTGATATTGCTGTAACATTGCTTTAGCTTTTCAGTGATATTGCTTTTATGCTGCAGTGACGTTGGTGTGATGTTGCAGTGATGTTACTCAGATGTTCACACTGACTGGCATTGGTGCTCTGGGGCCTTTGTGGGTGAGCATGATCTGTTGGATTAGGCCTGACTGAGCAGTAGAATATCTAACAAACATCAGACTAAAGTAGGGATCTCCAAGCCCTGGTATTCCACAGGGCTATAAAATGCTGTGAAAATACACTATTTGTCCCATGATTTATATCATTGGGGACCCTCCGCCCACCACCACTTGTACTCTAGAGCAAACAATAAAAATGTATGCAGAGGATACAGAGGTCCGGTGAGCAAGGGCCCATGGACGATATGGGAAGGTAGATATACACCCTAGGAAGGTCTGCAGACCTTGGGGCTTCAGGGACACCTCATGTACCTTCTGTTCCAATGACTTCTGATTGCTCTCCATCTGGGAGTGGCCTTGGACATGTATCACCTGGATAGTTACAGGCGGCCGCCTGGTTCCTGCACAGCTGCTCCACTCCAGGGAGATCAGAGCAGTGTGCGGTATTGAGCATTCAGGATGGAGCAGAGCGCGGTGAGCTGCTGAGGATTGATTAACGTGGTGCCTGATACCCTGGCTGGGACATGAGAGTCGTGGAGAGCACAGCACAGTCGAACTGGAGGCTGCAGAAGCCCAATCCTTTAGCTGGTCAATGCACTCATACCTTCACGCAACCCTCTGCTCCACTGAGGCTCAGACAAGGAGCTGCGACCTTCCATTCCGGAGATACAAGCTCTGATCCTGTGCTACACTGCACTGTGCCCATGGTCAGGAAGGGGATGTAATGATCGTGACCAGACAGGCTCCTTCGGCCCGGAGCGCAGAGAGCCAGCCGCTCACCAGTAAGGGCTGCTTTCAGGTCATTCTGCAGGGAGACACCAAACCTGCATTAGTGTTCCTGAATGGGCACCTGACCATGCCACCCTGCAGTCCGGCTGAACTCCCTACTGTGACGCAGATACAATTCCACAAAGAGAGAAGGCATTCTGTGTGCTGGAATAGGTAGGGCAGACTGGATAAGACAGGGCATGCTCTGGATATGACAGGGTAGGCACTGGATAAGACAGGGCATGCTCTGGATATGACAGGGAAGGTACTGGATAAGACAGGGTACTCACTGGATATGACAGGGTAGGCACTGGATAAGACAGGGCATGTTCTGGATATGACAGGGAAGGTACTGGATAAGACAGGGTACGCTTTGGATATGACAGAGTAGGCACTGGATAAGACAGGGCATGCTCTGGATATGACAGGGAAGGCACTGGATAAGACAGGGTAGGCACTGGATAAGACAGGGTACTCACTGGATATGACAGGGAAGGCACTGTATAAGACAGGGCACACTCTGGATATGATAGGGTAGGCACTGGATAAGACAGGGTACTCACTGGATATGACAGGATTGGAACTGGATAAGACAGCGTATTCACTGTATATCAGTTCAGTTCGATTCAATTTTTATTGTCACTAACAATATAAATAAAGCAGGGTACGCACCGGATAAGGCAGGGTACACACCAGATAAGGCAGGGTACGCACTGAATAAGGCAGGGTACGCACTGAATAAGGCAGGGTACGCACTGGATAAGGCACACATTCACCTCTTCAGACAGACTAAGTGTAATTTAGATACTAGCAGTCCTGAACAGCATGTCCTGGACTCACAGTTCCTTCTGATCTCTGCGATTCACACAATTTCCCATCCACTTCCACCTGTGAAAAACGGCCCGGCAAAAAAGCCTCACACTGACAAACGCGGCAGAGCTGAAATTGATTGGGGAGCTTCGCAGCCGCATGGGTAAGTAAATGAATATGCAGGAAGCGTGTGTCCGTGAATCCCCCGCCGTCTGAGCTCGTCTGAGCGTGTCTGCGGCGTGTCTGAGCGTGTCTGCGGCGTGTCTGAGCGTGTCTGCGGCTTGCCGACCACTACAGCCGCTGTGTTGACTCCTATATGCATATTTATTGGGACTAAATTAATTATTTCACATAGCTTTCTGATGCCCCGTGATGTTCAGGAGAAATGATTGCGATCATTTTTGTGTTCTCCTGCTAAATTACAGCTCGGTGCAGATGGTACCCTCTCTGATGCACCTGAGGCAAACATTCATTACCGCCAGTCATCGTTATCAGAGCTGCTTTCCAGAGCACGGAGACATTTCCCTTTTTATTTATTTATTTATTTACTTTTATAATATTTGTGGCTGACTCTGGACCCGGTGTAGTGTGCCTGACATAGCTTTTCACTTGCACTTTCCTCATTGGTTGTGAAGAAGATCCAAAGTGCTGCCTAGGGAGAGCTGGTTAGGCCTTGGAGATCCTACTGGATCAAACTGTAGCTAAACTAGCCTGGAGACGGCGCAATGGTGCGATGCTCCCACATGGTTAGCCTGATGCTGAGCTAAGGTCTGGGGCTGTTCTTTTAGCCTGGAGGTACCACATTCGCCTGGCATGTTGCTCATGCTAATACATTGGACTGTGGACTAGCTAAGTCACTGGCTTAGAGTTAAGGATTAGCCAGGAGCTAAAAACCTGGCTTGACATTAGCCTGTGCTTAGCATGCTGTTTCCTCAGGCCACCTGTCAGCGCCAGGCTGGGGGGGGGGGGATTGTTGATAAAACGCACGGCTGCATCTCCCCCTGATTATCAAACCTGCTGCAGAAGGATGCTCCTTTTGGTGACGCTTAGTCCGTTATCCTGAGCCTCCTGCCTGTTAGCTGCAATGCATGCTGGGAGACTCCTGGGCTGGGTGAGGCGGGGGCCTGTAGCAGAAACAGCATGCAGCTGTTACATCCCTCCACACAAATGCTTGGCAACACAGTGACTTGTCGGGCTTGCACCTCCTACGGACATAGAGTACCACGACTCACTCTGTCACTGAGGGGCAAAGCGCTGGGGAGAGCCAGGCCGTCTGATTTTACTGCCAACGCTTCCCTCAGGAGAGGGAAATGAATATTTTATTGTGGCATCATAAAGAAGGAAATTAATTTGCAAGATGCCACCTCCAGTGCACAGCAGTACTGCTGGTCAGGGCTGCCGAGGGATGGTGTGTATTTTTCAGCTTGATGAAGAACGACAGGAAAGAGCTGAAGATTTCAGAGTTGCAATGAAGTTGTCACAGCTACATAAAGCAGACATTTTGAGGAGAAACTGACACAGCTACCTGAGGTGGACATTCTGAGGAGGAACTGACAGACCTACCTGAGGTGGACATTCTGAGGAGGAACTGACCAGCTACCTGAGGTGGACATTCCGAGGAGGAACTGACAGACCTACTTGAGGTGGACTTTCCGAGGAGGAACTGACAGACCTACCTGAGGTGGACATTCTGATGAGGAACTGACACAGCTACCTGAGGTGGACTTTCCGAGGAGGAACTGACAGACCTACCTGAGGTGGACATTCTGAGGAGGAACTGACCAGCTACCTGAGGTGGACTTTCCGAGGAGGAACTGACCAGCTACCTGAGGTGGACATTCTGATGAGGAACTGACACAGCTACCTGAGGTGGACATTCTGAGGAGGAACTGACACAGCTACCTGAGGTGGACATTCTGATGAGGAACTGACACAGCTACTTGAGGTGGAAATTCTGAGGAGGAACTGACCAGCTACCTGAGGTGGACATTCTGAGGAGGAACTGACACAGCTACCTGAGTCGGTAATTCTGAGGAGGAACTGACACAGCTACCTGAGTCGGTAATTCTGAGGAGGAACTGACACAGCTACCTGAGTCGGTAATTCTGAGGAGGAACTGACACAGCTACCTGAGGCGGACATTCTGATGAGGAACTGACCAGCTACCTGAGGTGGACTTTCCGAGGAGGAACTGACACAGCTACCTAAAATTGTCATTTCCCTGAAGATATCAGTAATATCATCAACTTGTCACTCGTATCTGATGCTTTCAGAGCTCCCGTGAAGCTGTCACTTTATCTTCAAGCTGACGGTCTAGAAGTTCACAAAACACAGTACTGCTGTATTTACTTTGAATAATTTTAGAAAGGACACTCATTTTTGAAGCAGTTATGTTGATCTTCTGTATCGTCACAGGATCTGTCAGCAAGGAGCAGTAAAACCCATTTGCCGATGAAATAATATTTCGTGAGCAGAGACCCTTTGGATCTGATTACAGATCTCAGATTAGAGTCCTGTGCCTCAAAGCCCCAGTTGGATTTATGCTGAGCCGAATTTTAACTGCCTTTCATTTACGCAGTTACTGTCCTGGCTTTATTGTCCTGTAACATGGGATACAGGCCGATTGCTACGGTACAAGTCTCAAGCTTTTAATTAGTACAAATGATATCCTTTAATCAGCAGAGAGACACGAAGTCTGCATGGCTGCTTCACCTTGCCCTGGATGGCAGGCCGCTTTGAGTGAAGCGTTCGGGAAGGAGACCGTGCGGTGGCTGTGGACTGGATGGCAGGCCGCTTTGAGTAAAGCGTTCGTGAAGGAGACCGTGCGGTGGCTGTGGACTGGATGGCAGGCCGCTTTGAGTAAAGCGTTCGTGAAGGAGACCGTGCGGTGGCTGTGGACTGGATGGCAGGCCGCTTTGAGTGAAGCGTTCGGGAAGGAGACCGTGCGGTGGCTGTGGACTGGATGGCAGGCCGCTTTGAGTGAAGCGTTCGTGAAGGAGACCGTGCGGTGGCTGTGGACTGGATGGCAGGCCGCTTTGAGTGAAGCGTTCGTGAAGGAGACCGTGCGGTGGCTGTGGACTGGATGGCAGGCCGCTTTGAGTGAAACGTTTGTGAAGGAGACCGTGCGGTGGCTGTGGACTGGATGGCAGGCCGCTTTGAGTGAAGCGTTCGTGAAGGAGACCGTGCGGTGGCTGTGGACTGGATGGCAGGCCGCTTTGAGTGAAGCGTTCGGGAAGGAGACCGTGCGGTGGCTGTGGACTGGATGGCAGGCCGCTTTGAGTGAAACGTTTGTGAAGGAGACCGTGCGGTGGCTGTGGACTGGATGGCAGGCCGCTTTGAGTGAAGCGTTCGTGAAGGAGACCGTGCGGTGGCTGTGGACTGCTGCGCAATGCTCTCCTCGGCTTCCTCTTCCTTTCATCTCATGTCCGTCATTGGTATTGCTGTGTACAGGAAGTGTCTGACCAACGTCCCTCGGTCTCATGCCAAGCCACTGGCTGTGTACCACGTCCTGTCACCGTCATCGACACTTATGAAACGGCACCTGTGAGCGTGGTGACCCCCTATTCCTGAGCTCAGGCTGAAGGTTTAACACCCCTGATGCTGATGTTCCTCAGATCAAGGTGTCCCACGTGATCTCCTTACATATCCAACTTTGTAAAGCACTGATATGTTAAGTAACTTGGAATCAGTTAACACGTTTGTGCATATCTGAGTTTGTCTGTGTTTCTAGGCTTGTGTGTGTATGTCAGTCAGTGTGTCTGTGTTTGATGGGGCTGGAATAAGGCGATGTAATTCACAGTGTCTCCTGTGTAATTAATGCTGCTTTCCATTTACCTCAGAGACCGGAAGTCCGAGCTGAGAATGACGTCACACCCGAGTTCACCGCGTTCCAGTACAAGTGCAAAGTTGGAAAGGCATTTAGAAATTTCTATGACTGGTAACTTAAATTCTGACTTCCCAGTTCAAATGGAATGCAGCATAAGATCTGACTGAGTCAATGGCCGAGATGCAATGCATGCTAATGAGTACAACCAAGTTTCTGGGAAACAATAAAGTCAGTACAATGCATGACTGTCATCTGAAGTTTTATTCATAAATTTGGCATTAAAAATGGCTTATACAGCGCGAGCCATCCGAAACTACTGAAGAACAGACGAGTCGCCCTGGAGACCATTGTCTCTGTGGCAATGCCCCCCCCCACTGGCACGACTGCTGGAACCACCAGATAGGCGGCTCTGGACTCGTCGGATCACAGCGTGGGAATCGGCTTCGAGGTCTAATGGCGGTTTGGAGCCAACAGGGTATCATGGTGGCGCTGATAATATTCACCATGGTGATAGTGATCTCCAGCAGAAATGGTCACCAGGGTTTTTGTGGACACAGCTTGGGGGTCGTGCTGCTGCCACAGGGAGCAGGGACTGGGGGAGATGACACCCCTAGGTTAGCGGCACATTCTGAGAGTGAGTCTGCTCTCCCGAAATGCCAGGACACCAGACTGCCTTTCAGCTGCACTTCGTATCAGTGCCACACGCTCGTGTGATTGACGGGGTGTGCAGAGTGACACACTGGTGTTATAATCACGTTCAGCACCGGTGCCGACCTTCACCGTAACACTCCTGTACTCCAGACACCTGCACGTTTGCCAGGAACTCCAGTAGGTGCTCCTTCCTGCCATCACAACCTTGCGGAGTCCCCTTCCTTAATCACCATGCCACCTGCTGCTCGCAACCGGCACGGCGTCCAGGAAACATCAGGAAGCAGGCGGTGCCGTGATGGAGGACGGCGCCTTTGAACCTGACAGCCACTGAGGTGGAACAAAAAGGTAATTATGCTGGCTGAATATAATGCCAAGGCTTCTGTGGCATGCTTTTTTTTGGTGGGGGGGGGGGGGCAAAGCTTCCCTTCCAAATGCAGATGAGAGTTTTGATAATAAATAGGGAAGATTGGTGGGGGGGGGGGGGGTGGGTTTTCTGTGGGCTTGGGGGGCAGCCCGTGTTTATCTCACAAAACCTAACTCCTCACATTCCCGCTGGTTGCCATGGTGCCCACAGCTGCCCATCCTTAGAGACTCCATCCTTTCTGTGGTGCCAGTGTAATAGTATTATGGTCTGGAGAATCTGCCTCCCAATGTGCACAGACACAGCAGGGAGAGCAGACTGCATGGTAGCTCAGCTCCTTTGTGCGTGCGTGTGTGTAAGAGGGAGAGGGAGAGAGAGAGAGAGAGAGGGAGAGAGAGAGAGAGAGAGAGTTTCTCACAGAGAGTGTCTGTGTTTGTTTCTCTTTCTGCCCAGATAATTCACTTGATGTTTTTCTAAGCTCGTACACAGAGACCCCCCAGCAGCTGCCTATTCCAAGGTCTGCATGTCCCTCTCCTGGAAATGTGCTCATTCAGGCGATCCGGCCTGCTCCGGCATCCCTGCGTCACACTCAGGATATATTAAGCTGAGAGATCTCTGTGCTGTGTGCAGGCTTTCCTTTTAATGGATCAGAGACAAATTAGGCTCAGGCTGTCTGCCAATCAGACTGAATATTCATGAATTCACCTGCATGCCTCACTGCCTCGTCTGCGTTTCCTGGCTTACAGCCTCTGTGTCCTGCCCGGTCTGTCCTCCCGCCTGCTTCACCTGTGTGCCTCAATGCCTCGTCTGCGTTTCCTGGCTTACAGCCTCTGTGTCCTGCCCGGTCCGTCCTCCCGCCTGCTTCACCTGCGTGCCTCTCTGTCTCGTCTGCGTTTCCTGGCTTACAGCCTCTGTGTCCTGCCCGGTCCGTCCTCCCGCCTGCTTCACCTGCGTGCCTCTCTGTCTCGTCTGCGTTTCCTGGCTTACAGCCTCTGTGTCCTGCCCGGTCCGTCCTCCCGCCTGCTTCACCTGCGTGCCTCTCTGTCTCGTCTGCGTTTCCTGGCTTACAGCCTCTGTGTCCTGCCCGGTCCGTCCTCCCGCCTGCTTCACCTGCGTGCCTCTCTGTCTCGTCTGCGTTTCCTGGCTTACAGCCTCTGTGTCCTGCCCGGTCCGTCCTCCCGCCTGCTTCACCTGCGTGCCTCTCTGTCTCGTCTGCGTTTCCTGGCTTACAGCCTCTGTGTCCTGCCAGGTCTGTCCTCCCTCCTGCTCTCCAAGACGCTCTCACTGCTGCGTTGGCACATATTTAATCTGCTGAAAGTTGGCTTGTCCTCTTCATGGCAAATATGACAGCTAATCTCTAATCCTGCCGAGCAGGAGCTCACCCTCTGCGTGTTGCAGCCAGGGGGCAATGTAACAAACCTTGTCGCGGGGACTCATCTTTCCAGGGACGAGCGAAAGGGCGCGTGGGCGCGTGTGTGTGCGTGCGTGTGTGCGTGCGTGTGTGTGTGTGTGTGCGTGCGTGTGTGTGTGGCAGTGCTGGTTGCTATAATTGCAGACCCAAGGCTCTTATAAGTTGTTTGCTTTAAATCCAGGAAATATTAGTAAAAAAAAATGCAATATTAAAGAGGAAACATGATACTGCAGAAATAAGTATTCTCTGCCAGACAAAGGAGTAGATCAGCGAGAGAGTAATGAAATATTAACAAATATATTTATACAGATAAACAGGGAAGGGGGGGGGGGGGGTGGCAGCATGTGGGATGCCCCCCCATGTGGGTGTATGTGTATGAAGATGTGTGCTGCTGGAGCTGTAGGCTGTTCAGCTGACCCAGGGTCAGTGTGGACGATGCTGTTGGAGTGCAAGGAGTGGGGTTGGGGTTGAGGGACACACAGATCTTCCTTCTCCAGTTGCTCTTAGAAGCCTGTAATGTTGTTGCTCTAAGCATTGTGGCCCATAATTTGACAGACACAGTTAAATTTTATAACTTAATTTGCTTAAGACACACTGAAATTAAATATCTTCAGCTTCTAAGAGGAAATTATAACGAAATGAGATACAAGGCAGCAGGAGCAAAGCGAGAGTCGTGGAGATCAGCTTCTGAGCGCTTCAGAAACACAGCTCCAAAGGCGGAGGCTTAAGCAGCGGGCGAGACACCAACCATGGCATTAAAGGGGTATAAAGAGGATGGAGGTGCCCGCAGACGGGCTACCACAGGGAGGGAGCCCAGGGCAATTTACATACGCAAAGAAGAGGGCAACACGAACCGCGGGAGAGTGAGGTCAGCTCTGCCGCTGAGGATAAAAATGGCCGTTTAATACATTTTTCAGGATTTCAGGAGCCAGAGAGGACGAAAGGAAGGTGCGGGGAGACACCACCGGGGGCAGCAAAGGAGCTGAAAATGAGAGACTAAGTGGGCATTTTGCCCAGCTTCCTCCTGAAGATCCGGCCTCCTCATATCCCACACATCTCACGTTTCAGAGACTGCATTCAGGATCCTGGCTGCGGTGCGTGCTGCCAGTGCCAGGATTGGAACCAGGATATTTGGAACCTGGTTACAAGGCTTTTTACACACAAGATCATTTACTGTCCTTTATGGTGTGTGTGTGTGTGTATGTGTGTGTGTGTGTGTGTGTGTGCGTGTGTCTGATTCCTGACAGATGCTGGCGTAACTAGGGCTGCAGTATCACAGGGATTTAAACGAGTCGGTCCCAAACTCCTTGGTTTCTGGCGGCTCTTTTAAATGAAATGAAGGACATTATTCACACACATTCATTATTCATGCCCATTTGCATGCACACTGCTCCTCCTGCGCACCCCTGATAAGACCACCATCCTCCGTGCCCAAGAGCTTTGTGAGTTACTAGCCTGCTCCTGGCTCTAAGGAGCAGCTGCACTTCTGAGCATCTTAGCAGAGGGTCCTTCCTGCTTGGCCCGAGTCGTCTGTTTAATTGCCTGATTTGGCCCAGACGTCCTAGCCTGATGTGTCCTCATGCCAAAACCCCCATTTGATTTCCACATCTGCACACAGTCTGGTCATGAGCCCTGCTGCTTACAATGGGAACTCTTCCCAAAGGCCTAGGCTGAAATCACCTTAATTGTTCTGAAGCAGGACATGAAGCAAGATGGTGACGGACACGGACATCAGTAGGCTGGTGGGGGGCAATATCTTGGTCCTCAATCCCCAGCTGACACTGAGATGAGGTGAGAGGCGGTAACGTAACACTGCTGGCTCACAGGCGCGTGAGGCACCATGTGCATGTCACAGATATCGTCAACGACATCATCTGTGTCATCGTCATCATCATCAGTGTCATTAGTGTCATTGGCATCACCATCGTCATCATCACCACCATCATCATCAGTGTCATTAGTATCATTGACGTCATCGTCGTCCTCATCATCATCATCATCACCACCATCATCAGTGTCATCAGTGTCATTGGTTTTACTTACATGGATAAACCAGCTCGAATTGTAAACAAACTTCCGCAGACATGCTGACGTGAGTTTCCCTCGGCGTTATAAGCCCTCGATAAAACACATTATTTGTAAAACTTTTCCCGTTAACAACAATCAATATAAATCTCATCTGAATCGGCTCAGCGACGGCTCCGTTTAGTCACCTTTTTCCACGGCACTTCCAGTTTACGTACTATTGAAAACAGCAAATAAACATGCAAATAGGTGTCTTACCTGTGTTTAATTGTAGTTTTTCTGCTTAGTTCCATTCCTACTTTAAATGTCATCCCAAGCCAGCTGTGCTGATTGGCTGCTATCCGCCACAAGAGTGACCAGTGGCATGAAGCTGTTGTGCAGTATAGCTTTAAAATACGGTGGGACTTGTGATATGTCGCCGAACTCATCTTTTTCAGGGCTACTTGTTTCTTCCTGTTTCAAGGAGCTGCATGTTATTGGGTGGCCGAGAGGTTTGTCAGAATGGAGGGTCGGTAATCCCTCTCAGACATTAAGCGAAAACCTAACAGCCTGTATGAGCGTTTATTTTGTTCTGTAGGCCGGGAGCTGCATATGGAATGCTGCGAATTGTGTGTAGGTCCAGCGTATATCCTGAAATCCGTGGCTAAAAACTGATGATGTTACACATGCTATATTTACAGGGGTAGCTTTTTCGGTTTCTGAGCATTTTAGCTTATTTTTAGACAGAAGGCTGGTACCTGATATCACTCTTTGGGCCCTTATGGAGATAGGAATGCTCAGATCAGCAAACTTGGTGCAGTGCTATGTTACGCATGTAAACAGGAAGTCTACAGTGCACACTGCACAGTTAGCAGCGACACTGAAATGCTAACACATTTTACTAATATTTCTGTTCCAGTGGCTTAATGTCTGGATAATGCTATTTAACAGTTGGAATTTTGTCTATTAATATAAATAGTAATATAATATAACTCATTTCTGGATGGATTTTTTTTTACATTACAATGTTTTTATTGAAAGTCTGGAAAGTAGATTTGCAGCTGTACCATAGACAGGTCGATCAGAGGAGTGGGGCAGGATATTCAGTCTAACAAGGGCTCTGGGTTCGAGGGCCTGCGAGGAGATCCCTACCGTCACTGTCTGAGGAGTCCCGCTGTCTCTGGAAAGGGGCCAAGGGAACAGCTATGAACTGCACCTGTTCCCCACTGTCACCCCCAAGCATAACCTCCTCTCTGCACAGAGCTAATCACACCACTATTCATAATTACATTTCTAGGGTTTCATGATCATTATCCGTTCATCCATCTTCCATACTGCTCATCCGGCACAGGGTCATGGCTATTATCACATTATGTCCAATATTCCTGGTGGGAAATGAACAGATAAGGAGCCATCAGCATCTGCTGGGACGAATATATGAAAGTCGGCACTTGTGCAGGCGGGAGTGCTGATATAGAATGAATAGAATGCTGAAGTAGGGGCTGAGGCGTAGCTATAGAATGAGTAGAGCAGTCATCCCTGCTTTGCATTCCCTATGAGCTGAGACGAATCCAGGATCTATCCCTCAAGGGCCTTTATTACAGTTCTAGTTCATCATAATGTCTGATTAGGTAAATTATAATAAGCACATAATCAGGAAGACGGCGAGCATTTCGAGCGGTCTGTGAGAAGGACTTATGACCTAATGGCTGGGGTCGAAATGACCCCCTGCTCCTGCTAACTGTCCATTTTGTGGGAGTAGCTCAGTCAGCTTGCAGCTTACACTGTTCAGCCTCCAGGGGGCAGACACGAGGCTCTGCGCCCTCTGTGGAATCCCAGTGAGCCTGCGATGGGAACGGCAGCAGCTGGAGCAGGAGCCAGTCGCCTCGGCCAGCAGTCAGGAGCAGGTCGTCTTGTCAAGGAGTGTTTTACAGAGTCTTAGCCGGGAATTTAATTACCTTGCTGTCTGGGCAATTTAATTAATGTGGCTAGCTACTGCTTAATTAAAAACCAAAACAGCAATGTGTGCACTTCAGAATAAAGTTAAACTTTAATATAGAAAAACAAAACATGTATTCAAAACCAGCTGTGCCCTGTTCACGCAAAAGAGAAGCAGTAATGGTGATTTTCTTTACTACTAGACGTTAATAATTTTAACAGTGAGAACAATACTAATGTAATCATTCCAAACTTCCCAGACCTTCCCACTTAATCCCGTGTGACCCCTGTGAAGCCAGGCTAATCACACAGGCTGTTAATGGGCTGGATGTGATGATATGTTCCACCTGCCCCTCATTCTCTCCCATTAGGGGTGTTTCTCTGGGTTCTCATTGGCCTTGATAACTCAAATGGTGCCCAAACCCTCGCTGCCCTCCAGCCCATTTCCCTTCTCGCAGCACTCGCTATCCGTCCAGTTGCATTGCGTTCCCTGCCAGCGACAGCAGGGGCAGCGTGAACGAGACACGCTGTGTTCGACTTTGACAAACAGGCCGTCCGGTAAGTCCTCAGTCATGCTCTGTGGCAGCCCATCAATAAGACTCGCCATCTCGGCAGCTTATGGGAGCCATTTACATCCACGCTAAGCACTGCGGCCAAGGGAAGATAACATCATTACACTACAGTAGGAGAGAAATGCCAGCCACTCATGTTCACCCCCTAGTGGACAGTCCTGTTACCACTACGGCTAGCAGAACAACAAGATTATGGAATTTAGCCATAAGTGCTCTGACAACAGCTGCTAGCTGACAATAAGCAGAGATCAGTTGACTATGTGGAGTGATGCATCTATAAACATATGGACAGACAAACATGTTTGTAAACATATAAAATTATTCTTGAAACTAGATATCTGTCTCAGAGTCACTGGTGGGGGAGCTGGAGCCTGTCCCCGGTATAGGACCCCCCCAGACACGATCCCAGAATGCCAATCACAGAGTACTTACCATGGGCAGTTTAGCAATGGCAGATCATCAGAATGCACGTGAGAACAACAATAAATATTTAGTGAATATTACCAAAGAGAAATGAGGCAGCTTTATGGAGGGAAGCCCCTCTTGAGCTCAGACCCTATACTTTCCTCGCCTGCTGGCCCTCGTCTTTGTGTGGCCATATCAGCATCTAGGAATCGCGCTTCCTCACAGACAAGCAGGAGCAGATTACCCGGCCCAGCCCTCGTGTGACTTCACTCAGCCTACTCCCCTCACAGACATGCGTGAGCAGACTGCCCGGCCCAGCCCTCGTGTGACTTCACTCAGCCTACTCCCCTCACAGACATGCGTGAGCAGACTGCCCGGCCCAGCCCTCGTGTGACTTCACTCAGCCTACTCCCCTCACAGACATGCGGGAGCAGACTGCCCGGCCCAGCCCTCGTGTGACTTCACTCAGCCTACTCCCCTCACAGACATGCGGGAGCAGACTGCCCGGCCCAGCCCTCGTGTGACTTCACTCAGCCTACTCCCCTCACAGACATGCGTGAGCAGACTGCCCGGCCCAGCCCTCGTGTGACTTCACTCAGTCTACTCCCCTCACAGCACTGAAATGACATGGTGGGATACAGCGATATACGCTCGTAATCCTGCCTTCATTTTGCTCACAGACGTGCCCCCCACAGCTTAGGGATGAGGGACTCTGGTAGCTAGGCTGTCTGGGGCTGCCACATCTCTCCATCCCTCCCGCTTCCAGCTCTGGAATCTGTGATTTCTTTCCTCCTCTGCCTCGTGATAATTTCACACCCACTCTTTCACACTTGGATTTTAAATCTTAGGGTGTTAATTGCTTTTGTAATTGCTTTTTGAGCCCGATGCTGTGTTGATGCATCTTTCTGCCGGCTCGGGGCCAGCCGTGTCGGGGAGAGCACTAAAAACTAAAAATAAATTGAAACTGAAGTCAATGTTCACTTGAGGTCAGGGGTGGGGGTGTGTCCCATGTCCGGGGGGGAGTGCAATGTTTGATACATGACTGATTGACATTGTTTACCATATTTTGCCACATTTTACAATGTTCCTCGAACCCGTCTCAGACTTTTACTGGGGACCCAGCTGAGCTGTTCTTATTGGACCTCTTGGCATCCACTCTGACTCAGAGTTTAGCCATGGACCAGTGTCTGTGGCAGCCCTAGGTAAGCTGTACCACTGGCACCCCCCAGGGGTGTGGGTAGGTGGTTTTGTTGGTGAAGTTTTGGGCTGCCTGTTAAACCAGTGCTCCCCAGAAGATGGTGCCCTGTGTGGCTACCTATGACGCCTAATAGGTTGACCGGCACTGACATGCACAGAAAGCCTTCAAGGTCTCCTCTGAGGAACACAGGTAGGCAGAGGGTGCGTCAGATGGCTCCTCATGGAGCACAGGGCCAAGGTGCTGGCTTCTGTTCCCACTCACTGCGCCCACAGCAGCTCCAGTAATTCAATAACCCCAATGATTTCATATCCTCCAACCCATAACCTCGCTTTATTGCCCAATGAATAAATGTTTGTGCAAAACAGGAAGCGGCATCTGCGTATTTTTGTTCTAGCCATTATGAGCGAGTGAGAGGACGTGAGATGGATTTAGCATTATGGTGGAGCTTCAAGGAGGCCAGCTAATTGAAACGTGATTAGCTCCAGGAGCCCCTCCGAGGGGAGTGTTCTTGTCGGCAGGAGAGGGGCCCTTGTTCTGGACGTAGAGGTAAAGCAGAGTCCAAGCAGGACAGTTCCGCAAAGGCTTTGACCGAGTGCTTGGGTTCTGGTGCAGATGTGCAAAGCAGAATGCGGTTTTTCTGTGTATTTACCGTGATAATTATAATCACTGGGGCCCGCTACCCTTCTTTCCTCTTGCATGTGTCAATAAAACTGCTAAATTGTGGCATTAAAAACTCTTCCATCTTGAAGGCAAAGACATGGGCTGTGTTTGTTGTTTTCCCCTAAACGGCCCTGCTGCTCCCTCAGGAGGAAATCCGGCTGCCAATCTCACTGCCGCATTCCCGGTCAGACCTCGGGGACGGGAGCTGCATGCCCCCCCCTGTCGAGTCACCCAGAGCCGACTCATTTTGCCGTGAGAATGGCCCATCTGCAGCCCCCCCACTTCGGCAAAGTGCCCCCCTAGGGTTCCCCCTGTAGCTCAGTTAGCCACAGTGCAGACATGCAGATTTAATCAAATATCTGAACAGGTTCCAAAATTAGACCACAGTTCCTGGTGTAGTGCACCCAGCTAAGGCGGGTCACTCTCTGGGGGCTCCTGCCTTTTTTATGAATCCGTGCCCTTGAAAGCACTGACTTCCCAAGCAAACTCGCCTAGAGCTCTCATAAAAGCCTGGGGCACCTTCAGCCCAAAGGGCAGAACAAAGGATCCATATTTACCCGATGGGCCGCAGTTCCAAAATGTGTTGTGGATGGGTGGCAGAGTAACAGCGGGCCCTTCAGAACGAGGCTGACTGGCCCTCCTTCAGAATGAGGCTGACTGGGGGCCCTCCTTCAGAACGAGGCTGACTGGCCCTCCTTCAGAACGAGGCTGACTGGCCCTCCTTCAGAATGAGGCTGACTGGCAGGCCCTTCAGAACGAGGCTGACTGGCCCTCCTTCAGAACGAGGCTGACTGGCCCTCCTTCAGAACGAGGCTGACTGGTGGCCCTCCTTCAGAACGAGGCTGACTGGTGGCCCTCCTTCAGAACGAGGCTGACTGGCCCTCCTTCAGAACGAGGCTGACTGGTGGCCCTCCTTCAGAACGAGGCTGATTGGTGGCCCTCCTTCAGAACGAGGCTGACTGGCCCTCCTTCTTTCATAAGCATAAACCAGGGAGCAGTTGCGTCCAGGGCAGGACTTCTTAGCATCGCTGGATTTCAGTGTCACCGTTCAGCTGTGGACTTTTCAGCTGTTTTCCTCAAGACCCTGAGGAATGTTTCATGGCTTTGCTGCTCCTGCGACTTCAGCGTATCCATGGGAGGTGATAATCCGCTTGGATCTTGGCGGAGGGAAGAGCCAGGAATACTGAGCCGGCACACAAATTAATCACAACAATTGTGGTGCTGCTGCCTCTCCTCTTAATAGTGACAGATTTTTCACTTCGAAACCAAAAGCAAAAACCAAATCTGCAGCCCTACTTTGGACATTTTTCCCGTGTGACTGGGGGAAGCCTGACGGGTGGTATTTTCACCTGAAATCCCATTTCCCCTTCCTGACACCTCCCATTCGCTGGCAGACGTAAAGATGGATTGAGCCAACCTGCTGGCTTCCATTCCAGGCTGTTCTCGACTGCTTGTGTGAAACAGGGCTCCAGGAAAGATTGGCATAACAATGCTGCATTGCTTCACTGGGGAGTGTTTCTGTGTGTGTGTGTGTGTGTGTGTGTGTGTGTGTGAGAGAGAGAGAGAGAGAGAGAGAGAGAGTAAATCAATGCCAGCATATGTGAAATAGTAAGAGTGTGCCGTGCATGCAGAAGACTGTGTAGGCATACATGTGTATGTGTATTTATGTTTTTCCAACATGTATCCAGCAGGAAAAAGTAAATAAAAAAAAAGTGGGAAGAGGAAGATGACAAAGGAGGAGAAGAGACAAAGAATAGCATCTATGGGAGAAAACCTTAGGTGGGTGGAGCCAAGCAGGGCCCCAGCCCTTCATAAAGTCGTAAAGTAATAAACGAGCAAAGAAAGTAACGGGTTTAGACTACCGTGCTGAAAACAAGGGAAGCTCAGACGCAGGTAAAGGTTCATGGCATATGAACAGAAAGAGCAAAGGTGGGTGAATCAGCCGATCAGATGTGTGGTGATTGAAGGGTTTCACCATGTGATTTGCTGAAGGATAGACAGTGGCTGAAGCAGCCAATCAGACACATGCCGATGGAGGGGTCTCACCATGTGATTTGCTGAAGGATAGACAGTGGCTGAAGCAGCCAATCAGACACATGCCGATGGAGGGGTTTCACCATGTGATTTGCTGAAGGATAGACAGTGGCTGAAGCAGCCAATCAGACACATACCGATGGAGGGTGGAGATCAAGTGATTTACACAACAAATATAAACTGATTGCAAATTACCAAGAGAAAATGAAACAAGAGAAAAACTGGTCAGAGATGGACTGGATAGAAAAAAGAAAGGGATGGAATAATGGAAGAGAAAAAGAAGCGAATAAAAGATTGGATGAAGAAACCGGCAGGCCTAACATTTGCTTTAATCTTGGCTAATGTATGCCGATCACACAGCTCCTCTGTCACTCTCGGTAAATATTGAATGAGGCCGATGTTCCTCATTAAAGGGGAGCTGTCCTGTCCAGTGAGCGTAGCAGCAGCGAGCAGCGAGGCCCTGCTGCATTCCTCGCCTCTCCGGGCCCAGGCTGGCTCACAGCTCACAGCATGCTAGGCATCAGGAACATGACCAGAAGCTTTTTGCCATCACGCTGGGGGAGTGACCTCAAGGTTTTTCTGTGGGAACAAGTTCCTGCATTATGGCCGACCGAACCCAATTCTAATGGGCTTCAGAGCTGCCCGGTAGTGCGACCTCTCACTGACCACTGTTTCCCCTGCAGAACCGGTGAACCCAGTGTGGATCTAAAGACATCATGTTCTGTACAGCCATCTGACCCTGGATGTCATCCTCATTGCAGACACGGGAAGGTAGAGCTCCAGGTATGGTCAGCAGAGGCTCACGACTTTAAAAGCAGGGCTCTAGTCTGTGGGCTCAGTACAAACCCAAAGGATTAAACTACTCTGTGTGTGAGCAATAAATTGGTTATGACTCAGTACAGCATATCGCTTAGACAATGGGGTAAGTACAAAAATGATAAGTTGTAACTTCTGACGTGGGACAGCATGTCTCTTAGAGGACAGCACGTTCCTCAAAGGGCATTACATGTCTCACTGCAAAGCTCATCTCTTACAGAGCAGTGTGTCTCTTAGAGACAGCCCCCCTACCTCTTAGAGGACAGCACGTTCCTCAGAGGGCAGTACGTGTCTCACTGGAAAGCTCATCTCTTACAGAGCAGTGTGTCTCTTAGAGATAGCCCCCATACCTCTTAGAAGACAGCACGTCCCTCAGAGGGCAGTTCGTGTCTCACTGGAAAGCTCATATCTTACAGAGCAGTGTGTCTCTTAGAGACAGCCCCCCTACCTCTTAGAGGACAGCACGTCCCTCAGAGGGCAGTTCGTATCTCACTGGAAAGCTCATCTCTTACAGAGCAGTGTGTCTCATATAGAGACAGCCCTCCTACGACTTAGAGGATAGCACGTTCCTCAGAGGGCAGTACGTGTCTCACTGGAAAGCTCATCTCTTACAGAGCAGTGTGTCTCTTAGAGACAGCCCCCCTACCTCTTAGAGGACAGCACGTTCCTCAGAGGGCAGTACGTGTCTCACTGGAAAACTCATCTCTTACAGAGCAGTGTGTCTCATATAGAGACAGCCCCCCTACCTCTTAGAGGACAGCATGTCCCTCAGAGGGCAGTACGTATCTCACTGGAAAGCTCATCTCTTACAGAGCAGTGTGTCTCATATAGAGACAGCCCTCCTACGACTTAGAGGATAGCACGTTCCTCAGAGGGCAGTACGTGTCTCACTGGAAAGCTCATCTCTTACAGAGCAGTGTGTCTCTTAGAGATAGCCCCCCTACCTCTTAGAGGACAGCACGTCCCTCAGAGGGCAGTTCGTGTCTCACTGGAAAGCTCATATCTTACAGAGCAGTGTGTCTCTTAGAGACAGCCCCCCTACCTCTTAGAGGACAGCACGTCCCTCAGAGGGCAGTACGTATCTCACTGGAAAGCTCATCTCTTACAGAGCAGTGTGTCTCATATAGAGACAGCCCTCCTACGACTTAGAGGATAGCACGTGCCTCAGAGGGCAGTTCGTGTCTCACTGGAAAGCTCATATCTTACAGAGCAGTGTGTCTCTTAGAGACAGCCCCCCATACCTCTTAGAAGACAGCACGTCCCTCAGAGGGCAGTTCGTGTCTCACTGGAAAGCTCATATCTTACAGAGCAGTGTGTCTCTTAGAGACAGCCCCCCTACCTCTTAGGGGACAGCACGCGTCTCACTGGAAAGCTCATCTCTTACAGAGCAGTGTGTCTCATATAGAGACAGCCCCCCTACCACTTAGAGGACAGGACGTCCCTCAGAGGGCAGTGCGTATCTCACTGGAAAGCTCATCTCTTGCAGAGCAGTGTGTCTCTTAGTGACAGCCCCTGTACCTCTTAGAGGACAGCACGTCCCTCAGAGGGCAGCACGCGTCTCACTGGAAAGCTCATCTCTTGCAGAGCAGTGTGTCTCTTAGAGACAGCCCCCCTACCTCTTAGAGGACAGCACGTTCCTCAGAGGGCAGTACGTGTCTCACTGGAAAACTCATCTCTTACAGAGCAGTGTGTCTCATATAGAGACAGCCCCTGTACCTCTTAGAGGACAGCACGTCCCTCAGAGGGCAGTACGTGTCTCACTGGAAAGCTCATCTCTTACAGAGCAGTGTGTCTCTTAGAGACAGCCCCTGTACCTCTTAGAGGACAGCACGTCCCTCAGAGGGCAGCACGCGTCTCACTGGAAAGCTCATCTCTTGCAGAGCAGTGTGTCTCTTAGAGACAGCCCCCCCGCCTCTTAGAGGACAGCACAGCATGGCTGTTGAATAATAAAGTAACCCTATAGCAGGAAGTGGCCCTGTACTGAGAAGCTTCCACGTTTCTGAATAACAGGAATGTCTCTTTAATAAGTTGTCCCATTTTTCCGGCTTCTGAATTAACCTTACAGACGCAACAAACATGTTTCAAATTGTAAAGTGGGCAATTTATATAGAGGTTAAACTGATTTATGGTTGCTTCAGTGCAGAAATGTAAAAATTATGCCTCATGAATCAAGAGTCACATTTGCATCACAATGTCTGCTTTCCGGGGAGGGGGGGGGGGGCGGTTTGGGTGGCTCTTCATCCGCAGACAGAAACACGTGCTCTGTGAGTAGGAATCTGCAGCGCTCTGTGCAAGTCCCACTCTGTCTGCAGTACCATCTCCTCTTGGTACCAAGAGGGCCACTTCAGTCCTGTCCCCTCCGCCCCTCCCCCGACCCCCCCCCCCCCCCGCTCCCCAGTGATGTTTCAAAAAATAAATAAAAGCTAAATAAACAACTAGTGAGTAGAGTCAGAAGCTGGCTGGTTAACAGAACATGCTGCTCTGTCATCTAAGTAACGCTTTTTTCAATACTGACAGGGGGCCCCATGCAATGTGTGATTGGAGTAGATCAGCATCTCAGAAGCTTCCCTCCAGCAGCATCTCCAGTTCCTGCCTAAGTGTGTTTTTGGATTCCAGGGTGAAGTCAGTCTGTTGAAGTGGCCTTTCTGGAATCCAATCTTGGAACACTGCTTTCTTAAGTCACATTGCTAAATATCTCAGTCTCTCTCTCTCCCTCTATCTGTCTTTGTGATGCTTCTCTCATTACTGCGAACTAAACAAGCTTTCAATTACATTCTCCTTTAGACTGATACATCCTTGAACCGTGAACCAGGCAGCCAAGCATTATTTTTTCATTCGTCTTTCAAAGTAAATAGTCTGCTTTAAGAATAATGTGACCTCTGATTCGGAGAGACAGCGAGCAAATTCCCTTCCACCTCTGCAGATGACAGTTGGAAATAAACGACATCCAAAACGGTTTAATGATGCCGTGCTTTGATATTTCTGCTGATTACTACCTTTGAAGCCATCAGCACATTCACCTAATTGCAGAAAGTTTCAGCCAAAATACCAGCCAATCGGTGCCCCTCTATGTTTCTATTTCTCCACTCCGCTGCAGAACTGCTGACAGGAGTCACCGGCATGTGGGAAGAAGGCCGTCTGCATGTGCAGAGATAAACAAATGAATGATTAAAGTCATCAACAGTCTCATCAAGGCACGAGCGGCGCTGCCTTGTGAGTTGACGTTGCCATGGAGACCCTGGCAGCCCCCGGGGGCTTGCTGCAGACTCGCCGTGTTCAGAGGTCTCTGCTGTTGGCATTTGGAGCTCTGGTTCTCCCGGGATTATTTCAATCGCTTTTCTCTACATGCTTAAAGCACTGTGACACGATGAGTTTGTCAGCCTCCAATCGAGCTCCACTGTGTTTTTTTTTTCTTCCATTTTCAGCATGTTATTTTATATAGGTTCAGTAAGTGCAGTCTGCAGACAATTGAATTGTCCAAGTGTGTTTTTCCGAAAGACAAAAATATATGCAGAGGACTCTTTCGATGTCTTAAGAGAGCAAAACAAAAGGTCATTACATTTTTCCTTTCGTGAATCTTAGTGTTTGCTAATCATGACGACGGCACTTGTGTTGCATCGCGTCGCACTTGATGGACGACAGCCACACGGCTGGATATGTAATAGAGGTCTTCGGTCAGCTCCATCATAATGAGCTCATATATTTTACCAGCTTGCCAAAAATACAAGCTATGTGTTGCTTGGCAACATGTGATAAGCAGATGTAAAAATACATCCCTGGAAAGGTGGATTGTGGCCACTTACAGTAATAAATCATTCCAGGTACTATGACAATCTTTATTTCGATATTGGATCTTACTGGGGAATCATTAAGGAAGAGACTTTGCTCGGTACTCGGAAAAAAGTAGCAAATTCCTTGATCCCCTGCTAATTCAGGAAAGTTTATGACATGTGCAGTAGCCTTCCTGTTGATTGCAGCTTCCTCTGCATTTAACGGCAATATGTGAAAATACAACCATTTACATCCTTTTGGCTTCACTGAGGGAGGAAGTTCTTAGAGTGAGTTAATTGTGAAGCAGTAAAGCATTAAAGTAAAGACGTCTGCTGGGGCTGGACTCCGACAACATCTGCTAGATCCAGGGGCAAACAGGTGGCTTTTAAAGGCTTCCCAGATATCAGATAATGCGGCAGCATCTGAAGCAGCGTCTCTGGCTTTAATTAAGGCGTGAGGCTGAGGATAATCAGCCCAGCAGAGAGAGCCTGCATTTACATTTCAGTCACCTAACACACATCTTATCCACACTGTTAAAAGGCAGAGCAGAGCAGTGTTTGTTAGGGCAATTATGAGAGACTTTAGGACGTCATTCTACCAATGCAAAGTGATATTACAGAGTAAACAAGCCCTCGGGGGGACAGGGTGGGGGGGGGGGGAATTAATTAGATGGACTTAACCACAGCCCTGTGAGCACTGGAGCCTGAAATCTGACGTCATTCATGTTTAAACGTCACTCTTAAGTAGCTTTTGAGACAAAAACAGGTCTCCGCTTCACTGTTAACAGAAGAAGGCTTCTCACTGGTCTTCACAAGTTTAGCTTTTTGTGCAGTGTTGAGATTCTTGGGCCAGATTATGATCCATGATTCTGGAGACACTTCTGAGTCCATGAGGTGCAGTACGGCCAAGCTGAGGTCCAGTGGGTTTCAGGCTGGAATCTGCAGCCCTGAGCTTGGGTACCGATCCTCGCCTATGGGTTCAGGGTTCAGCATAATTCAGCTGTATCTAACACTAGGAAAGCTCAAACGGAGTATTCTCATAAAAGTGAGGCATTTACACATGACAATTATATTCAAAAGGCCTAAGATTACTGTTGCTGTTTTTGGCTCTGATGAAGAGACACGGAATCCCACTCCAACCACAGTTGACAGTTGTACTTTGGTCTCTCCCCTTTGCTGTATGACAGCGTTTGTTTTGGAGCCCAGCTGTGATCCCTGCACGTCGCTCCGGGTTTAATGATCCGTGGTGCAGTACTGTACAGCCACTGTATTTCAGAAATTACATGACCTTGTCACCATATTTCTTTATAAGCCTATCCATCCATTTTTAATAGCCACTTATCCAATTAGGGTGACAGTAGTCCATAGCCTTCTGTGGATCGAGATAAACACAAGGCACGGTACATCTACAACAGTGTGGTACACCTAGAATGGCACTGTACACCTACAACAGTATGGTACACCTAGAATGATGTGGTACACCTAGAATGGCACTGTACACCTACAACAATATGGTACACCTAGAATGATGTGGTACACCTAGAATGGCACTGTACACCTACAACAATATGGTACACCTAGAATGATGTGGTACACCTAGAATTTTGTGCCTTTTCATTGCAGGGCACATGACTGTGTGTGACCATGGGCTGTAGCTGAGAGACACTCATGGCACCTCAATCTCACAGAAACAAATGGCTGGGGCTGAATTGAAGTGCACACCCTTGGGGTGGGAGCAGCAAGCCTGGCTCTGCCCTCCCTGAGCCCTCTGACATTACGCCTTTAAGCTAATGCTAAACCACAAGGGTCCTGCTTGGATTCACTCTTTGGGAATTTCTGTTCCACTTCCGTGTATTTTTAACGTGTGATATATATGAATGTCGTCATTCTCAGTTTGTGCAGTTTGCAAATCTTGTCATTGAATGAAGCACAAAGTGTAACAGATTAACTATATAATCCCTTTATCTTTACATTCTAGCAAAATTGGGCCTGAGTGTTTGCTTAGGGGGTTGGGATGTTGTGTCTGTGATCAGATGGTCAAATCCCAGGGTCGATAGAGTGATGTCACCATTGGGTCCCTGAGCGAGGCCCATAACCCCCACAGAGTGATGTCACCATTGGTTCCCTGAGCAAGGCCCATAACCCCCACAGAGTGATGTCACCATTGGGCCCCTGAGTGAGGCCCATAACCCCCACAGAGTGATGTCACCATTGGGCCCCTGAGTGAGGCCCATAACCCCCACAGAGTGATGTCGCCATTGGGCCCCTGAGTGAGGCCCATAACCCCCACAGAGTGATGTCACCATTGGGCCCCTGAGCGAGGCCCATAACCCCCACAGAGTGATGTCGCCATTGGGTTCCTGAGTGAGGTCCATAACCCCCACAGAGTGATGTCACCATTGGGCCCCTGAGTGAGGCCCATAACCCCCACAGAGTGATGTCACCATTGGGCCCCTGAGTGAGGTCCATAACCCCCACAGAGTGATGTCGCCATTGGGCCCCTGAGTGAGGCCCATAACCCCCACAGAGTGATGTCGCCATTGGGTCCCTGAGCGAGGCCCATAACCCCCACAGAGTGATGTCACCATTGGGCCCCTGAGCGAGGCCCATAACCCCCACAGAGTGATGTCGCCATTGGGCCCCTGAGTGAGGCCCATAACCCCCACAGAGAGTGATGTCACCATTGGGCCCCTGAGTGAGGCCCATAACCCCCACAGAGAGTGATGTCACCATTGGGCCCCTGAGTGAGGCCCATAACCCCCACAGAGTGATGTCACCATTGGGCCCCTGAGTGAGGTCCATAACCCCCACAGAGTGATGTCACCATTGGGCCCCTGAGTGAGGCCCATAACCCCCACAGAGTGATGTCACCATTGGGCCCCTGAGTGAGGCCCATAACCCCCACAGAGTGATGTCACCATTGGGCCCCTGAGTGAGGCCCATAACCCCCACAGAGTGATGTCGCCATTGGGTCCCTGAGAGAGGCCCATAACCCCCACAGAGTGATGTCGCCATTGGGCCCCTGAGTGAGGCCCATAACTGCTAAATAAATGCAGATCATACCAGTGTTGGTGCAGGTGATTTTATTGACATTTTCATTTAGTTTATCTCTGGTTCATAAATGTGCAAAATTTTGGTATTCGGTAATATTCAATCTTTCAAAAATGTAACCAAAACTAAAAAGGTGTATTTCAAGTAGCAAACCTTCACAATCTCCCAGATCCATCTTAATTTCTCTCAATTATTTAATCAAAACGTCTCATTAACGAAGTTTGATGGACATTAATTATCTCTTGGGTCTATTGGGCTGCCTGTCCTCCATCTTTATTACAGAAAACAGGGACAGAGAAGAGCAGGCGGAATACAGGCAGCTTTCTGTTTATGTAACAGTGAAAAACAGAAGACTGACCACAGTCTGCCACTAGGGGGAGTGCCCTGCACTCTTCAGAAGGAAAGTCTGCTTTCGGTCACTGCCATTATTTTTTCTTTACTGTTATTTGGCCTTTTTCTGAAAAGTACTGATATTTAGCTTGTTGTTTTCTGGCATGGGCTACAGTGTGTGACTTCCCTGAGATGATTGCGTGCACTGTCTTTAAGCGAGGGGACGGTCCCGGTAACAGTTGCACTGGCTCACCAGAGAAGGTGTTCCATGCAACGTGGTACATACCACTTTCTCGGGTGACACTTTTGGGACCAACTGCTGCATTGTTGTCCAGGAGACCTGGGCCCCAAGCCGTCACTCCAATCAGCATCACAGGAGAGGTTCTGGCAGCCAGAATGAATGTCGAGCAAGAGAGGGGGGTCCGTCTCCTAAAATCATACATGAGAGTGAAGCTTGAGGTCTGAGCACTGGGTCAGCAGTCCATCTGGCACCCCTGGAGCATTTTGGGACGTTGGCTCAAAAGCCAAATAACAATGTGACTACTCTGCCAAGGATGGGATTTGAACTGTCAACCTTCCGATCACAAACGCAGAGGCCTGCCCCACTGACTCACCGCCCCCTCCACTCTGTTTGTTGCCATTTCAGCCCTTTAGCCAGTATGGAGGGCATGGCTCACAGTTCAGCCTGGTCCCGCCTCTCTGTGATATCACCACATGTACTGCTATGTTGTGAGTTTAGAAGACGGCATCTTGATTGGATGTTTTGGCCCAGCACAATAGCGTGTGATTAATGATGCCCTCCTACTCCAAAGGCTTTGCATGCTGATGAGTTTAATTGCTCCTTTCTCTCTTGTAAGGATGATAATGAGCTAATGTCATCCTCTTAGTAGTCACTGGGGTTTGAGCTGCCTGACAACAGCATGTGCTCACTATATCTGCCCAACCCTGACCTCATTACACTGCTGGCATTGAAATGGTAGGAGGGGCAGAGAAACTCTCCAGTGGCCACACATATGTACGTGATGCGTAGGGGAGAGACCGCCCAGAGGAAATGCAGTGTTCAGTGTGTGACAGTCTAACAGAGAGACCCTCCAGAGGAAATGCAGTGTTCAATGTGTGACAGTCTAACAGAGTCCCCCCAGCAGAAATGCAGTGTTAAATGTGCGACAGTCTAACATAGAGACCGCCCTGAGTAAATGCAGTGTTCAATGTGTGATAGTCTAACAGAGATACTACTCCAGAGGAAATGCAGTGTCCAATGTGTGACAGTCTAACAGAGAGTCCCCCCAGCAGAAATGCAGTGTTAAATGTACAACAGTCTAACATAGAGATCGCCCTGAGTAACTGCAGTATTCAATGTGTGACAGTCTAACAGAGAGTCCCCCCAGAAGAAATGCAGTGTTAAATGTGCGACAGTCTAACATAGAGACCGCCCTGAGTAACTGCAGTGTTCAATGTGTGACAGTCTAACAGAGAGACCACTCAGAATAACTGCAGTGTTAAATGTGCGACAGTCTAACATAGAGACCGCCCTGAGTAACTGCAGTGTTCAATGTGTGACAGTCTAACAGAGAGACCACTCAGAATAACTGCAGTGTTAAATGTGTGACAGTCTAAAAGAGAGATGACCCAGAGGAAATGCAGCATCTAATGTGTGACAGTCTAACAGAGAGACTGCTCAGAATAACTGCAGTGTTCAGTGTATGACAGTTTAACAGAGAGACTGTCCAGAGGAAAATCAGTTACTACTTATGTTTCATAAGTATTATGGGGAGTCAGCAGCAATCTATAGGAACTCTCTGCTCGAGTGCTGTGTTTGTTTGACAGAGAGGGCCTTGTGTTTGTGTGTCTGCGTATCTGTGACTGAAAGTGTGTGTGTATCTGTTTGTCTGTATCCTATATGTGCCTTTGTGTCACTGTGTGTGTGGCTGGCGATCAGCTCCTGCAGCCAGTGTCAGTGTATGCCCAGCCCTCTGCTTATTGGCTCTGTTCCGTCACACCCCTCCCTCCCGCCAGAAATGCCTGATGATGCATGGGATTAGGCCGCCCCCTCTGCTGCTAGTTTCCAGCGTAATTCCTAGTTTGCTCCTTACCTGCTGCTTTCTCGCAAAGCCCCTCACGCTGACTGCCCATTTACACAGCTGGGCTGGCCGCGCTCAGGATCTCCACTGGAAGAGTGGCAGCGGAGAGCTGGGGTGCAGTGTGTCCCACCTCTAGCACGGCCGTCCCAGGGCTATTAATAAACAATTAAGGTGAGGAAATCACAGACGGACGCAAGAGGGGTTAGTGCCGCGGAACGCCAGTGTGGGAACGGTGGAGAGAGGAACAGAGGGGAGGGCATCCTCAAAGCGGGTTCAGGAACAACCGTCCCAGCGGCAGGCCTCTGGGGGCCTGGCCAGGCATTCAGCCTCCCCCAGGGCTCAGGAATGTTCCAAAAAACAACCTCTAAGCAGCACTGACTCAAACATGATGTTCCTCAAAGTGCAACGTGGGCTGTAAGAACTAGAACCCAGTAGGAGCCTGACCGGAGCCCGGAGCCCGGGGCCACAGGGCCACTTGAGTGCAAAGCACATGTCCATTTTTATACTATATTTATCAACATTTATAAAAGATCTGTCCCAGCAGAGGCTGGTCGAAGCAGTGAGAGGATACTGCCACCACTGCTAAAATTAAAAATTACATTTAATTTATTTAGCAGGTGTGTTTATCAAAAGCAGCGTCAGCCGTCCGTCCGTCTATTGGGGGTTAGGGGCCTTACTCAGGGGCCCAACGGTGACATCACTCTGCAGACCATGGGCTCTGAACCAACACCCATCCCACTGCAGATACAGAGTCTTAACACACCGAGCCACACGCCACCCAAAGGAAAAAAAATTGAAAGATAAACAGACAAAAATATCCCTGTTATTCAAGAGCAATTTTAGAGGTAATTAAATCTGAAATATCACTTGTAGGATTAAATAAACAGCCCTCTCTATGCTTCTAGACCTGGAGGGAAATCTCAACTCTCCCCCAAGGAAGGTACAGGCAAGAATGTTTCTGCTGCAACATTTCTAAAGAGGGACTGGTGGGGGGGGGGGGGGGGGGGGGGGGGGGGCAAGGCCGTGGCCCAGTTATCCTGCTCCAGAACCCTCAGTTAAGGCTGATTACATACCAGCTAAAAGAGGGGCAGTGACAGCGGCAGGGGAACCTGAGTGGGGAAATCGAGACAGCAGCTGGAATGCAGTGAAATCCAGCTGCAATTTGAATTTTAGAAGCAATCAGCTCCCATGTCCAACAAAAAAGGCAAGAATCCAAATCACATGGCCAGCAGGCCAGGAGCTATGGCAGACTCCCTTTGTGTTAGACTAGAAAGTCAAAGTAAGGCTTACGAGCATCAGAAATGCTGACCATGCTGTGACTCTAATTATCAGCATATAAAAGTACATAAATCTGTAATGCGGGCGTGCTTCCAGGCCCTGCCTCTGTAACACACTGACCATGCTGTGACTCTAATTATCAGCATATAAAAGTACATAAATCTGTAATGCGGACATGGTTCCAGGCCCTGCCTCTGTAACACACTGACCATGCTGTGACTCTAATTATCAGCATATAAAAGTACATAAATCTGTAATGCGGACATGGTTCCAGGCCCTGCCTCTGTAACACACTGACCATGCTGTGACTCTAATTATCAGCATATAAAAGTACATAAATCTGTAATGCGGGCGTGCTTCCAGGCCCTGCCTCTGTAACACACTGACCATGCTGTGACTCTAATTATCAGCATATAAAAGTACATAAATCTGTAATGCGGACGTGGTTCCAGGCCCTGCCTCTGTAACACACTGACCATGCTGTGACTCTAATTATCAGCATATAAAAGTACATAAATCTGTAATGCGGACATGGTTCCAGGCCCTGCCTCTGTAACACACTGACCATGCTGTGACTCTAATTATCAGCATATAAAAGTACATAAATCTGTAATGCGGGCGTGCTTCCAGGCCCTGCCTCTGTAACACACTGACCATGCTGTGACTCTAATTATCAGCATATAAAAGTACATAAATCTGTAATGCGGACATGGTTCCAGGCCCTGCCTCTGTAACACACTGACCATGCTGAGACTCTAATTATCAGCATATAAAAGTACATAAATCTGTAATGCGGGCGTGCTTCCAGGCCCTGCCTCTGTAACACACTGACCATGCTGTGACTCTATCAGCATATAAAAGTACATAAAGCTGTAATGCGGACACGGTTCCAGGCCCTGCCTCTGTAACACACTGACCATGCTGTGACTCTAATTATCGGCATATAAAAGTACATAAAGCTGTAATGCGGACACGGTTCCAGGCCCTGCCTCTGTAACACACTGACCATGCTGTGACTCTAATTATCGGCATATAAAAGTACATAAATCTGTAATGCGGACGCAGTTCCCGATGCTGCCTCTCTAACACACTAACAGTGTATAGTTTGGCTTTTGGTTCTTCTCCTCCACTGTCTTCTGACTTCCTTTCTTTCCGTCTTCCCTTTTTCCTAGTTTCATGCACCATTTTTTGCAAACGATGTAGTCATGGATTACCACACACTCTAGTCAAATGCCTTGGGGTGTTGTGAAAGGCACTATATAAAAATGAATTGAATTGGATCTCATGGCCTAGAGCAGAGCGCAGACTGGAAGTTGCGGTGAGACACTGAGGCTGCACACCCAGCGAGTGACTGAATCACGAGCTGGAAGCTGCCTCATTTATTTCTCTGACATCTGAACTGCATTTTACCTCAGTTTGAACTTGCTGACATAGTTAATGTATTTTTAATGCCTTTAAAATAATACATGTAATAATATCTCAATGGTGCCGACCACAGCTCTGAACTGGAGAAGCAGTTACTGGATCTGGATGGATGGACAATATTACTGAGCATTATAATGAACTGAAAATAAAGAGGGTGAATACATCATTCTCACAAACAGCTCACTAATCCAATCAGACCATACAAATAAAATGCAGGGGTGGCGGCAAGCAGCCGCACGATGGCTCTGGGGAAGCTGCCCACCATTGTTTTCATAGAGAGTTAATTTCAGAAAGACGCACTCACACATTTATATTCCGATATTTATGGGGACTCTCCATTCATTTCTCTGGGCATAACCGTAATCCTAACCTCTACTCAGCCTTAACCTTAACCATAACCATAAATATCGATCCATTTTCTGAAACCGCTGGTCCTATTCAAGGTCACGGGGGGTCTGGAGCCTATCCTGGAGGCTGGGGGCACAAGCCGGGGAACAACCCAGGATGGGGTGCCAACCCATCGCAGGGCACAATCACACACCAGTCACTCACACATGCATGCACACCTGAAGCCTGATGTATGAGGCAACCCACGACCTACTAGCCACTGCACCACCTAACCCTAAGCCTAACCCTAACCCTAAGCCTAACCCTTTTGACATTTTTAGTTTTTGTTTGCAGTGTCAGAGTTTTATAAAATTGAGTTTCCCCTTGTAAGGACTGAAGACGTGGTGTCCACAATGTCAAAATAACAAGTTTTTACCATATTGTGGGGACATTTGAGCTACAATCAGCAGGGGTGGGGTCTCAAACCCACAGCCCAGGGCCCCTTCTGAACCCACACGAGATCATCATGGAACGTGAGTAATGGCATGGAAGCCGCTGACAGTTTTGGCTTGCACATCCAGTAGAAACCCAGCAAACATGGCTGTGATCATGTCTCCTGCGCCAGAGCCTTTGCACACGGTGCCAACATGCGACGGTTTAAAGGTCAGCATTCATCAAAGAAGTGTGAAGGAAAGCTGGCACTAAAGAAGGCAGCAGAGACCTGATCTTCACTTCTCATCTAAACGCTCCCCAGTGCCTTTATTCAGCAGCTGGAAGGATCTTTCCGGCTTTGAAGCGATTTCGCCCATAAGGAATGGAGCTGCTTTCCATCTGCACATGCCCAGAAGCTCCCATTTTACCCAGATGAACGTTCACCGTGCCAAATCAGGACACTGCAGCTCAGCAGTGCTCCCTACTGGCGTGAGGGACTGCATGATAAAAGCACACTTATTTCCCTCTTGCATGGCCTTTCCTACGGTCCCAAGCTGAGTGAGTCTCCGCACACAAACAAATACTCAAAGCAAATTGTGTTCATTGGTGCCCCTCCCTCCAATGTTAAAAAGAAACATTCCCTCATTATGCCCCCCTCCATACTGCTGCTGAAAGATCCCCTCCATGCTGAACAAATGGTACATTCCTAGGTGCATTCTGCATTCTAAGCAGAACGTGCCGACCGTTGCGATGATGCATGACTGCAGCATTTGGCGACGCATGCTTGTGCTTCCTGAGAACAGGGGTTCACCTGGGGTAACGGTGCCGTTTGATGGACCGTCACGCCAATAAAATATATAAGCAGATAAGGGCAGGGGGGGAGGGGGGGTGCTCAGTCAGCAGCCACGAGTGGCTGTAAATGTTATCTGAGCTTCCTCTGGGGACATCCTCCCTGGGCCGATGTCACCAGCAGCACGATCATGCCGAGTCACTGCAAATGGAAGCCCCGCAAACGGGGGCCGTTCTCACATGAGCAGGGGCGGATTAACGCACAGGCTAGATATGGCTTAAGCCTAGGGGCCCCACGTGTGCCAGCCTGCAAGGGGGCCCCCATTGGCGCGGAGGGGGGCGGGGTTGGGGGGCCCACAGACTACTGTAGCCTAGGGGCCTCTGTACACCTTAATCCGCCCCTGCACATGAGGCATTCATGGATTGTGATTAGAGAGGTTACAGCTCTGCTAACTTCTGATTTGGACTTAGATACTCCTGTATAGCCTGTGCAGTTTCCTGTGCAGCCTGTGCATTTTTCCTGTGCAGCCTGTGTGGTTTCCTGTGCAGCCTGTGCATTTTCTTGTACAGCTAGTGCTCACTCCCCCCTGATATTCGTAGTATTGACAATTTCACAGGACAACATGAATAACGGACTCATTGATGGACTTTGTGTTCAGACTTAATCACAGCTTATGCCAACCTTTTCACAAGCATGTCCACTCTTTTCTGATTTCAGTAACGTTAGTATTCCCAGGGCGGCTGGGCAGCCAGTTGACCTTGGACCGCCGAGGTTTTTGGTTCCTTTCATCTGTTGTCTTCTGGCTTTCTTTATTCGATTTCTTTCCTTCCTTTTTACCGTTCTGTATTACTGTCTCTAATGGTGTTTTATGTATCACAAAACAACCATATAAAGGGCTTTGGGACGACTCTGTTGTGAAAGGTGCTAAATAAAAATAAAAAGAATTGAATTCAAATCTTGCCACAAAACTCATCCTTATAAACTTGCTTATTCATTTTAATTTTTAACTTTATTTAGGTAGCTTTTAATTTATTTGATTACAGTAATTTTTAATGTACTTATTTATGTGCAGAAGTTTGCATGCATATTGTGTGGATTGTTTTTTGTAAGGATTACTTGAGTGCTTTGAAAGGCACCTTTAAATAAAACAAGATAAATAAATAAATAATGATGATCATAATAATAATAACAATAATAATAATAATAATTTATTATTATAATGATGATTATAATGATCATGATGATTATTATTATTGTTATTATTATTATCATTATTATTAGTGACATTTCTTGTACAGTTGTTTGCTATATAGTCGGTCTGGTTTCCTATATAGCCTGTGCAGTTTCATTTACAGCCCGTGTGGTTTCCTGTGCAGACTATCTGGGTTTCTGTGTAGCCTATGCAGTTTCCTGTGCAGTCTGTTTGGTTTCCTGTGCAGCCTTTTTGGTTTCCTGTACAGTCCATCTGGTTTCCTGTACAGCTGGTGCAGTTTCCTGTGCAGCCTGTATAGTTTCCTGTGCAGTCCATCTGGTTTCCTGTGCAGTCCATCTGGTTTCCTGTACAGTCCATCTGGTTTCCTGTACAGCCTGTGTAGTTTCCTGTACAGTCTATCTGGTTTCCTATACAGCCTATGTGGTTTCCTGTGTAGCCTGTGTGATTTCCAGTACAGCCTGCACAGTTTGCCTATAGCCTGTGCAGCATATCCTGCACTATGCCTGCTCTTTCCATAGCATTTGACAAAGGAAAAATAAACTAAAAACAAGAACATTCAATTGCTGCTTGAAACCTTATTATCCACATTAGTCTCCCAAACAGCCTGTGATGCTGGTTGATGGTTGCCCTCCTGGGATCTCCAGAGAAATATCATTACATACCTTAATAAGCGTTTCCGTCTCTTAAAAACCATTTGCATGGGACTATATTGCCCACTTAGCTGTGGATTACCCACTTAGCTGCTTTTCTTAATTTGATGTGATTTGATGTAAACCTCTATCATTTCAGCTTTTCTCCCCAGAAAGCCGCTGTCTGCGTGAGTAAAGGACTGTTATCTGGTGGTTTAAGTGTAACTCTGTCCCTAGAGACACCTAAGACAACGTAGGGCTCAGTCCCCAGCAGGCACTGCAGTCACCCATCACACCGAGCTGCGGTCCAGTGCCAGCTGTCTCAGCATGAACTGCACCACTTAGAAAATATTCTTCAGAACTGCATGACAATAGCAAGTTTTTTGGATAAAACCATCAGGTAATGAGCTAATTCCATCCATCCATCCATTCATCCATCTTCTGTAACTGCTAACCCTATTCAAAGTAATGGGGGGCCTGGGGGGGGGGAGTGGAGTACCCAGAGGAATCCCCACAATGACATGGGGAGAACATGCAAACTCCACACACATAGAACCCTGGTGGAGACTGGAACACAGAGGTGTGAGGCTAACCACTGCACCACAGTGCCGCCCCCATTATGAGATAAATGTTAAATTTAATCAACAGCATTAGCAGTTTCTGTCCTCCACATTCTTATGTCATTGACACAGTAGCAGAGGCTGTATCACTGGGATGGAGCAATGCCAGTGATAATAAGGGAGGTTTTGCTGGCCGTCCGTTCGGCCGCAGCTTGGGGGGTGGCTCGCCTTTTATGTCCCGCTTTCTCTTGCTCCTTCCATCCTGAAATCACAGCTGCCGAAAGGCCTGTAAGAGGGAACCAGGCTCTGCAGCCGTCTCATGCCTGCTAATGTGACATCATCACCAGCTCATTTGCAAGGCGGAATGTGATTGGCGCTAAAGCTGTCCGCTGCTTATTGTGCCATCTTCACTTCTGTTTTTGCCATCCTCTACGTACAACGTGCACAGTCACCATTCCACGAGGGGCTTTGAGACGTTCTGCTAATACACACCTATAAACGTGACTCGCCAGTCCCACCTTCATCCTCCCCCCATCCCCTCCTCCTCCTGCTCCTCCTCCTCAGTTTTGATGTCCCAGGTGGGGTGGGGGGGATGTTACCATCAGAGTAAGGATTCCACCATATGTACAAGCATTCAGACACAACAGAATACACAAAATTCAACAGCTCTGAATTACTGAATCATATTGTAATTGTCATTTTGTTTTGAAATATATGATACATTTGACTCACTTTATGTCCACTTCGAAGTTCTTAATCTTTTGTTTAATCTCCAGTGAGACGGCACACAGCCGTTCAGTGGTTGAAGGACAGTCATTCCCTCCACCTTCTGGCGTTATCTCACAGGAATGACACACTACCTCAGGTAATAGCACAGTGAACCCAGAACAAGGTGGTACATGTATGTTTGCAGGAAGTAGCTGAAGAGCCTGATGTGTAACAAGCCCATTGGTGGCCACCTGCTTTCCTCATTACATTCAGGTATAGAAGAGCAGCATAGAAGCAGAGAGGATTGTGGGTAAACACGCTTCTGCTGAATGTCCAGGGAGCCATACTGCACACTCATGAGCAACTGAGACCCAACAAATAAATCTACTGCGTCTGCTAGCGTCTTTTACCATGGTTATACTGTGCTGCACAGTGTGATATCCGTTCACTGCTGGCTTCTCTAGAGATGGACCCACCATTCCCACTGTGGGCAGCACACCCCCCGACCTCCCCGGTCCGGTCCAAGCTTCGTTCTGCTCCAGCCACATCCAGCTAGAATCCAGCATATAACATGACAGCACCGTGTCACCATTGAGATAAAAGCTCATTGCTGCACTGTCTCTTCCCAGAACAGCCATTCCTGCCACTGTGGGCGTTAAATGGTAAAAGAGATCCTGGAACTGGCAACATCAATGGCCGGGGTGACCCTGCCGCCTCCCAGCACTGGCGGGGAGGGCCTCTCTGCATCAAAGAGCTCTCTCAGCACCGCGGCGTGGGGGCATTTCCTTTGTATTTCCGTGGGGGCATTTTCCACTGCAGCCAGTTCTAAGGGGGGCTCAAAGGTGTGACCGACAGCAGTGTCTCCCAGGTAGCCTGGGGTTGTGCAACAAAGACTTTCCCAAAAGCCCACGTCAGCACAGCAGCTCTGTGCTGCACCGCAGATGCTCTAAATGCTTAAAGCCGCAGCCTTTTCTTCTCATGACTGAATAAATTGTTTTTGATACTTCTGTGAATGATTACTGCCGGTATAAGTGTTTATTATATTATATGAACATATTTGAAAGGCAAACTGCAGAACTGTGGGAGCTCTATTGATTTGACTTTAATTGAAAGCAGTTATTTGAGTTCTGGCTCTGGCTTTGACACTCGTGCCCACGTAAGGGGAGAGGAGTCACTGTAACAGACCCATGTTGTCACTGCGACCCAGAGCGCAGAGTGCGGGAAGCAGCATTGACTCACGGTAAGAGCACAGCTCAGCTTTCACCGCCCTTCTGGGGAGTGACTGCTGGGGGAGGGCAATCAAATAAAGGTGCTTAACCTCAGTCTCTCCGGGAAAATCTCCAGCTGCATTAATCGGTCAATTGTGAACTGGGAGGCAGAGTGGCTTTGCTTAATGAGTGAGTGAGTGAGTGAGTCAGTGAGTCAGTGAGTGAGTCAGTGAGTGCCCTGTGATGGGCTTGGCATCCAGATGGGTAAACGCATTCAGAAAAGTATTAATAATAACCCTGTGTGGCATCTGAACTCATATGGAAAAAAATGTACCATAATTACATTCAACAGAGGTACTCACACAAACCACAGCTACATAGCACAGTGATAGTACTGACACACACCACAGCTACATAGCACAGTGATAGTACTAACACACACCACAGCTACATAGCATAGTGATAGTACTGACACACACCACAGCTACATAGCACAGTGATAGTACTAACACACACCACAGCTACATAGCATAGTGATAGTACTGACACACACCACAGCTACATAGCACAGTGATAGTACTAACACACACCACAGCTACATAGCATAGTGATAGTACTGACACACACCACAGCTACATAGCACAGTGATAGTACTAACACACACCACAGCTACATAGCACAGTGATAGTACTAACACACACCACAGCTACATAGCACAGTGATAGTACTGACACACACCACAGCTACATAGCACAGTGATAGTACTAACACACACCACAGCTACATAGCATAGTGATAGTACTGACACACACCACAGCTACATAGCACAGTGATAGTACTGACACACACCACAGTTACATAGCACAGTGATAGTACTGACACACACCACAGCTACATAGCATAGTGATAGTACTAACACACACCACAGTTACATAGCACAGTGATAGTACTGACACACACCACAGCTACATAGCACAGTGATAGTACTAACACACACCACAACTACATAGCACAGTGATAGTACTAACACACACCACAGCTACATAGCACAGTGATAGTACTAACACACACCACAGCTACATAGCATAGTGATAGTACTGACACACACCACAGCTACATAGCATAGTGATAGTACTAACACACACCACAGTTACATAGCACAGTGATAGTACTGACACACACCACAGCTACATAGCACAGTGATAGTACTGACACACACCACAACTACATAGCACAGTGATAGTACTAACACACACCACAGCTACATAGCACAGTGATACTACTGACACACACCACAGCTACATAGCATAGTGATAGTACTGACACACACCACAGTTACATAGCACAGTGATACTACTGACACACACCAAAGCTACATAGCATAGTGATAGTACTGACACACACCACAGCTACATAGCATAGTGATAGTACTAACACACACCACAGTTACATAGCACAGTGATAGTACTGACACACACCACAGCTACATAGCACAGTGATAGTACTGACACACACCACAACTACATAGCACAGTGATAGTACTAACACACACCACAGCTACATAGCACAGTGATACTACTGACACACACCACAGCTACATAGCATAGTGATAGTACTAACACACACCACAGCTACATAGCACAGTGATAGTACTAACACACACCACAGCTACATAGCATAGTGATAGTACTGACACACACCACAGTTACATAGCACAGTGATACTACTGACACACACCAAAGCTGCAGAAGATATGAGAGCTGGGGTGAGTTTGCCAAAAGCATAGTTGCTAATTAAAGTTGGAACCATGCAACTGAATGGGTGTAAGTATGTAAGCTGCTAACAGCAGCTTTTGGAAAGGCACCCTGGTGGGGCACCTGCATTCACCCCCCCCCCCCACACACACACACGGCCACACCGGGGCTCCGGGGCTTCTTGGTCCTCATTGGGCTTCCCAGGCAGTCAAATTAACACAGAGGTGAACATAAAGTCTACAACTTTGAAAATGAATCGATAATATGTAGGTGGACATCTTCATTATATCTTGGGCCTCTACCCTAGAGGGGGAACCTATTCAACAGTTATGCAACACCACAATACCTCAAACCCCACCTCCTCTAGGACATACTCCGCTGAATAAAAAGCATGTCTGGCTCTGTTGCCATGTACAGTGCTTTAGATAAGCATGTCTATTAGGTGAGTAAAATGTAAATATAATTAGAGTAACAGGCCTATTATGGCAAATTCGTGTAGCTGGACTTTTGGGATGCAGGCTTTTAGGCCGCCCCTATGTGACTAGTCCGACATGCCCAGAGAGCAGACAGTCTCCGCAGAACACAGCGGCCCTGCAGCAGCTGTCAGCAGAGAGCCCCTCTGTCCTGTTTCAGCCACAGCTTCCTAGATGATGAAGTCCTGATGGTGGACCAGTCATCACCTTAATGGGCACATCTGGTTCCTTTCAGTGGACTTTAACCCAAGGAACACCCTATTCTCCACCCACACAGGCAAGCTCACCAGGACAGAAGATCCTACTTTCTAAAACATGGCTGTCCATTATGAGTCAGCCTTAAAGGCTGCTGGCCTGTCTGTCCCTGTCATCCCGGCTGGGCACCCCAATGCCACGGGCCGGGACAATCCTGTTATGTCTTGTTTTCCGGATGTATGGAAGCTCAGAGGCGACCGCGTGTCTCACCTGCTGAAGCAGGATGGTGGAGGGAGGCTGGCAGGGGACAGGGAGATGACGCTGGAGCAGGATTATCCAACTAAACCAGTCTGACCCATCAGTTTAATAGCCCCACAGCCACAGGCTGTGTGAGTCCAGCTGGGAGCTGAATAAGGTATAATCTCACCACCCTGATGTGAGGCTATTCTGTCACAGAGAAGGCAGGCAGTTTTTCTAAAGTTCCTATGGGGGGAGAGAGGTGTCCTAGTTAAAAATAAAACCCAAAAGCTAATCTCCTTCTGTGCTTTGTGGGTGGAAGCCATGCTTAATTGTGAGTTTGGAGAACAGGGGTGGTTCTGGGTAAACACGCCCATGTTCGGGAGGCACCACTGCCTCTAAACACGGCCACGTTCTGGAGGCAGCACCGCCTCTAAACCCGTCCATGTTCTGGAGGCAGCCCCACCTCTAAACACGCCCATGTTCTGGAGGCAGCCCCACCTCTAAACACGCCCATGTTCTGGAAACAGCGCTAGCTCTGAACAAGCCCATGTTCTGGAGGCAGTGCCGCCTCTAAACATGCCCATGTTCGGGAGCCAGTGCTGCCTCTAAACACGCCCATGTTCGGGAGCCAGTGCTGCCTCTAAACACATCCTGCTGGAAATGCAGGGAGAATATTGCTGAATAAATTGCGAATGGCCTCTCAAAACCAGGCCACAGTACTTTCTCACTGCCTTACGATTTCTGACTTTTGATTGAAAAGGGCTCCATCTGCTGGATAATTAAGCTGGAGGGCTGGACACTGTGGTGCATGCAGGTGTTTGATTATGCCAGGCGGGTAGCTAAACCCAGATGAGCAAGAGGGATGCGGCCTTGGAGTGCGCCGGTGCAGTGGCCATACCTGCTCAGTGCTGACCCCCCCCCCCCCCCCCATGGAGAGGGACATGCAGATGCCTGAGAGATAGTGACCGTCCACCAATGAAGGTGACTCTATTAGAGGCATCATCTGAGTCCCTGTGAAGCAGAGACCCGGCAGGCAGCAGGAAATCGCCACACAATCACAGCGCGTGTGTGCTACCTCCAAAGCGAGGCTCTGGCTGGATCCAGCTGTGTGCTGCAGATTTAACCTTACACACATACATACACTCACAGACATACACACACACACTCACAGACATACACATGCACATACACTCACAGACACACACACACACACTGATATACACACACTCACAGACACACACACACACTGCTATACACACACTCACAGACACACTCACACACATTCACAGACACACACATACACTCACAGACACGCACACACAGACACACACACACACACACTGATACACACACAGACACACACACACATTCACAAACACACACTCACAGATGCACACTCACAGACACACACACACTCACAGACACACACACACTCATAGACACACACACACTCACACATGCACACTCACAGACACACTCCCACATTTACAGACACACAAACTCATAGACAGACAAACACACTCACAGACACACACACACATTCACAAACACACACTCACAGATGCACACACACACACACACACACACAGATATTCACACATACACATTGCATTCCGTCAATATGCCTGCATTGTAGTGCAGTGCAGTATTGCTGCATCCCACCCCACCAGTGACACCTCCCTGCTTGCTGAGGAGGAGCAGATGCAGGCCGTGCTGACATCCAGGAGCCATCCGCCATGGTTAATGAGCGGCAGCAGATCAATGGCTGGTCCTGCCGCACAGTCATTTCCCAGTGCAAAGCTGATGGGAAGGCTGAGTGCTGCCAGGGGCCGCTGGGTGGCACGGGGAGCGTTCCAGGTGGGCTGTGTACCTGGTGAGCTTTCTGCTTGCTAGCCTTCCAATAGTCTTTCTGTCCACTGTATGTCTCTCTATCTGTTTATGTCTGTTAAATGTCTGTTGGTTTATTTGAGTACCTGTGTGTCTAGTTCTTTATAGCTGTCAGTGCATCATTTCCGGAGTCTGCCACAGTGGAATGTGCTGAATGCCGCAGCAGCACGGTGCTTTGTGCTGATTGGTGGAACGATGTGGCAGAGTGTGTTGATTGGTGCAGGTCAGTTGACTGTGGTGATTGGGACAGCAGCTGTGTCATTGTGTTATAGGGTGTTACAGTTATCCCACACCAGTTAACAAAGTCTGGCTTTCATGCTGCCTGAAGGGCTGAACATCAGCTGAATGTTCCGGAAAGCCAAACGTGCCTATCGTTCATAAACTGATCATTTCACACAGAAGCATGTTGCTCAGAAATAAACATGAGCTGCTGAAATACTGATGAGAAAACAGATCAATAGTTTAAAATGGAACCTTCAGATCACGCTCTCTGCTGATGTTCTCAGTCCGCTTGTATGTAACTGGAGCTCTTGGGGCCCCACTTTGGATGTAACAAACCCCCCCACATTACACACGGCCTGGGCCCTGAAGGCCTGCGCGAGCCCACTTCACGTGTCGCTGATTTCCCACAGAAAAGACCTTGTGAGGCTGCCCTGCCGCCCTCTAGCTCACACGCAAAGCACCAAGCACACTCTTTACTAAATTATTCCAAAGAAAACCCCCACAGTAAACTCCTCTCTCTTTTAGCGCTGAGGGCACATAAATACTGCATGCACATCACCTCCGCTTGAAACAAATTGCGTATGAGATGTGCTTAATCTGTGTTTTAATAACGTGCGTACGATAAGAGCGGACATCCGCCACCCTGGGACACTGGAGTGGTAATGAGGAGTGTTTCAGTCCGAATCACTGCTTCTCTAATAGCAGACCCTCTGCCCCTGCTGCTGGACTCCAGTGCTCCTCAGAAAAGCCTTTCTGTATCAGACCCAGTGTCGGCTTCTGATGACATCACAACATTTGCATATTTGCAAAGTCACACACATTCTCCACCAATCCAGGCAAATTCTCAGCTGAGCACAACACCCCCTCAGCCCCACCTCCACATGCCCCACCGCTTTCTCAGACAATTTGTTGGTATTATGTCAATCACATGACTGGATCCAGCGGGACCCCAGAAGACCTGCTGAAAAGAACAGATTCAAGAAGAGTGTGTGCATGCTGTCCAGCACGTGAACTGTTTGCTGACGTGTCCTCATGCCTGCCTGCTAGAAAGTCTGTTTCAGTTAAATCTGAGAGAAATAAAAAGCTACGCTTTTCCCATATTCCTCATCTTTATTTTTTAACAATTAAAAACACCATGGAGATGACAGACTATTTGGTTTTCTTTCTAAGTAGAAGCTCCTTGTTTAAATAAATACATATAAATTATTCATATTTTTAATTTGTTTTTTTCCACCCTAAACCATCCTTTGTTTTGTTAATATTTCCACTCTTTTTTATTCACATTTTTTCAGTGTTTCGTAATGTTGTTCGTGTTTCTTGTCTTGTCTCTTTCCTGCATGAGGTTTGCAGAGTTTTAAATCCAACACATTGTTTGTGATTGGTCCAAAGAGAGAAGATGGCCACGCCCTTAAGCTGCTTCACTGGTTGACCCAGACAGAGTCTGTAATTGTTTCTCTCAGATGCACTAATGTAGGTCCATTCTGGGCCAGTGCGCTAGTCTCAGTTCCAGTGGCTGATGGGAAATGGTCCATCTTCTTGGCACCACAATCGTCCGCCTTCCTGTAGCTATGTGGTAGGGCCCTGAGGCGCTGTCTAGCTTCCAGTGCAAAGGGCGACCCCTGCTGTCCTCCACTCGTCACTGCAGGATGGGCGGTGCTCAGACGACAGGGGCGACCCCCCACCTGGCCTTGTGGCAACGAACAACGGCAGCCAGCATCCAGGTTAGCCATTGGCTCACAGGAAACCCCGCAATGTCCCTGGACAGAGGGGATTATGGGAATGGAGCAAGTGCGGAATGACGGCGAGGGGGCGGGGCCCTCTGGGTGCCCACCCACAGCAGAGGCAGGGGCTTGCATATTTAATGAGGTGTCCTGTGCGCCACCTCCATCCGCCTTGAGGATGGGACACCTGGAAACAGAGTGGGGGGAGGGGGGGTTCCATGAAAAAGGTCTGCTGTGTTTACATCATGCCTCAAACACAAAGTATGCATTCTTATTCATTCTTATTCATTCTTATTCGACGTACATTTTGTGAAAGCAGGGTCAGCCAGGCCCTGGAGCTATTGGGAGTTAATGCTGACGTTACTCTGCTGAGCCTGGGATCTGAACCAGGGTCAGCCAGGCCCTGGAGCTGTTGGGAGTTAATGCTGACGTTACTCTGCTGAGCCTGGGATCTGAACCAGGGTCAGCCCGGCCCTGGAGCTATTGGGAGTTAATGCTGACGTTACTCTGCTGAGCCTGAGACCTGAACCAGGGTCAGCCAGGCCCTGGAGCTGTTGGGAGTTAATGCTGACGTTACTCTGCTGAGCCTGAGACCTGAACCAGGGTCAGCCAGGCCCTGGAGCTATTGGGAGTTAATGCTGACGTTACTCTGCTGAGCCTGGTCTCTGAACCAGGGTCAGCCAGGCCCTGGAGCTGTTGGGAGTTAATGCTGACGTTACTCTGCTGAGCCTGGGAACTGAACCAGGATCAGCCAGGCCCTGGAGCTATTGGGAGTTAATGCTGATGTTACTCTGCTGAGCCTGAGACCTGAACCAGGGTCAGCCAGGCCCTGGAGCTATTGGGAGTTAATGCTGACGTTACTCTGCTGAGCCTGGGATCTGAACCAATAACCTTCTGATCACAGACACAGAGCTCTATCCCACTGAGTCACACGCTGCCTCCCAGCACTGTAAGGGGGGGGGTCCCCGGTAAAAGCCAAACACAGATTACTAAGATAACGACTGGCCTGGCTGTATGCAGCTGCAGGCTCTCTGGTTTCCTATCATGCACGACGCACAGACGAGCTGCACTAATCACCGCGTCCCCCCAGCTCAGACCACAGCGCCTACCCGGCTCCGGCTGTTTCATTTCACACCTGGCTCACACTCCTTCAGGCTTTCTGCTGTACCCCCTCCCCCCACCCATCCCATGGAGCTCGCTGTCTTTGGATAATTATTCATAATTCTTGATGCAGGGCGACCTCCGTGCATGGCAGATATTGTTTAACCCACGGGTGTGTCTCTCACGCCGCCTTATCAGGTCATCCTGCCTTCGCTGAGGGCCGGTCAGGACGCCACTGCTTATCGCCACTGCTTTCCATGCAGATGCTAGTGACTTAACGCCTTGGTGATGCCTCAGGGAGTTCAAGCTGAGCAGCCTCACCCCCATGTGGGACTGCAAGGGAGAGGCGCTCATTCCCACAAAGCAGCAGAGAGGGGCCACTTCGTTAGGTATGAAGACCTTGCTGTACAGCCACGAAGTGGGGTCAGAAATCAGCACCCTGGTGAATGAAATCGGGGTTCGCTCGCCAGGCCTGGCCATGCTTGGTGCTGGTGACAGCATAAACATGAAAAGTGGTGCTACTGGTTATTTTAGGGGTTAGCAGTACTGGGGACAGGATCTTCCTGTCCAATTTCACCCCCTTATGCATACCATTAGCACCAGTAGAGTATATGAATGCTAATATGTGTGCATGGATTTTGTACAGAATCAGGTGACTCTCCGTCATGTGAATCAGCTTAAATAAAACACTAATAATGGTTGACTCTCTCATGTGAATCAGCTTAAATAAAACCCTAATAACGGGTGACTCTCCCTCATGTGAATCAGCTTAAATAAAAGACTAATAACGGGTGACTCTCCCTCATGTGAATCAGCTTAAATAAAAGACTAATAACGGGTGACTCTCCCTCATGTGAATCAGCTTAAATAAAACACTAATAACGGGTGACTCTCCCTCATGTGAATCAGCTTAAATAAAAGACTAATAACGGGTGACTCTCCCTCATGTGAATCAGCTTAAATAAAACACTAATAACGGGTGACTCTCCCTCATGTGAATCAGCTTAAATAAAACACTAATAACGGGTGACTCTCTCTCATGTGAATCAGCTTAAATAAAACCCTAATAACGGGTGACTCTCCCTCATGTGAATCAGCTTAAATAAAAGACTAATAACGGGTGACTCTCCCTCATGTGAATCAGCTTAAATAAAAGACTAATAACGGGTGACTCTCCCTCATGTGAATCAGCTTAAATAAAAGACTAATAACGGGTGACTCTCCCTCATGTGAATCAGCTTAAATAAAAGACTAATAATGGGTGACTCTCTCATGTGAATCAGCTTAAATAAAACACTAATAACGGGTGACTCTCCCTCATGTGAATCAGCTTAAATAAAAGACTAATAACGGGTGACTCTCCCTCATGTGAATCAGCTTAAATAAAAGACTAATAACGGGTGACTCTCCCTCATGTGAATCAGCTTAAATAAAAGACTAATAATGGTTGACTCTCTCATGTGAATCAGCTTAAATAAAACACTAATAACGGGTGACTCTCCCTCATGTGAATCAGCTTAAATAAAACACTAATAACGGGTGACTCTCCCTTATGTGAATCAGCTTAAATAAAACACTAATAACGGGTGACTCTCCCTCATGTGAATCAGCTTAAATAAAAGACTAATAATGGGTGACTCTCCCTTATGTGAATCAGCTTAAATAAAACACTAATAACGGGTGACTCTCTCTCATGTGAATCAGCTTAAATAAAACACTAATAACGGGTGACTCTCCCTTATGTGAATCAGCTTAAATAAAACCCTAATAACAGGTGACTCTCCCTCATGTGAATCAGCTTAAATAAAACCCTAATAACAGGTGACTCTCCCTCATGTGAATCAGCTTAAATAAAACCCTAATAACGGGTGACTCTCCCTCATGTGAATCAGCTTAAATAAAACCCTAATAACGGGTGACTCTCCCTCATGTGAATCAGCTTAAATAAAACCCTAATAACGGGTGACTCTCCCTCATGTGAATCAGCTTAAATAAAACCCTAATAACGGGTGACTCTCCCTCATGTGAATCAGCTTAAATAAAAGACTAATAATGGGTGACTCTCCCTCAAGTGAATCAGCTTAAATAAAACCCTAATAACGGGTGACTCTCCCTCAAGTGAATCAGCTTAAATAAAACCCTAATAACGGGTGACTCTCCCTCATGTGAATCAGCTTAAATAAAAGACTAATAACGGGTGACTCTCCCTCATGTGAATCAGCTTAAATAAAATACTAATAACGGGTGACTCTCCCTCATGTGAATCAGCTTAAATAAAACCCTAATAACGGGTGACTCTCCCTCATGTGAATCAGCTTAAATAAAACCCTAATAACGGGTGACTCTCCCTCATGTGAATCAGCTTAAATAAAAGACTAATAACGGGTGACTCTCCCTCATGTGAATCAGCTTAAATAAAAGACTAATAACGGGTGACTCTCCCTCATGTGAATCAGCTTAAATAAAAGACTAATAATGGGTGACTCTCCCTCATGTGAATCAGCTTAAATAAAGACTAATAACGGGTGACTCTCCCTCAAGTGAATCAGCTTAAATAAAACCCTAATAACGGGTGACTCTCCCTCAAGTGAATCAGCTTAAATAAAACCCTAATAACGGGTGACTCTCCCTCATGTGAATCAGCTTAAATAAAACACTAATAACGGGTGACTCTCTCTCATGTGAATCAGCTTAAATAAAAGACTAATAATGGGTGACTCTCCCTTATGTGAATCAGCTTAAATAAAAGACTAATAACGGGTGACTCTCCCTCATGTGAATCAGCTTAAATAAAACACTAATAACGGGTGACTCTCTCTCATGTGAATCAGCTTAAATAAAAGACTAATAATGGGTGACTCTCCCTTATGTGAATCAGCTTAAATAAAAGACTAATAACGGGTGACTCTCCCTCATGTGAATCAGCTTAAATAAAACCCTAATAACAGGTGACTCTCCCTCATGTGAATCAGCTTAAATTAAACACTAATAACGGGTGACTCTCCCTCATGTGAATCAGCTTAAATAAAACAAGAGTGTTTCCTTGTGTGGGTGGGCTGCTTTATGTCTTCACTTGGAATCGAGGGATGGGGGGGTCACACAGCGGTTAAAGACGAGGAGGAGGAGGAGGAACCTGAAAAATAAAGCATCAAAAACTGTGAACCCCCCCTCCCCTCCCCCCTGTGACTCACTCTTGTAAAGGCTCCGCCTCCCTATCTGAGGACTGGGCCTCCTGCAGGTGCTGGTAGATGGGTCCAGAGTCCCTGCAGCCACCAATGGGATTGAGGCGTCCCCGTGGAGTGGGTGGGGTCCGGTGGGGTCGGGCGAGGCGTGCTCGCTGGCTGGGGCTGTGGGAGAGGCAGGGAATGCTGATTTAGAGCAGAAGAGGGCAATCAGAGGCTGAAATGGGGGGCAGTGATGCTCAGGTTCCCCAAAGGGACAGTTTCCCATGGAGTTCAGCTACACGTTCACGCCTCCCACTGGAGACATGATGCTGAGTGAGAGGTCGTGACCAGCATCATGCACTACACCTTCCTCTGTCTCCATGGCAACATCCTCCCTTCAGCCTGATGGGAGGTAGGGGGGGCACCTGCCCACACACAGACACAAATACAGAGACACACACACACAGACACGGACAAACATAGACACACACAGACAGACAGACAGACAGACAGACACATGAAACACACACACACACACACACACACGGACAGGGTGGGGCAGGAGTGCTACATAACAGACATTTCCTCATTCCCAGCTCAGGCCGACCGCCTGCTTAGATGTATCATTACCCTGATGGACAGGCGTTGGGGGCCCCTGTCCCATTCACAAGCGGGCAGCTCCCTTCCCAGACATGGGGGCTAGACCCAGCCTGGCCCCCCCACATACCCCCCTGCTGGACAGACCGCATGGCCACCCAGAGTCCTAGTGCTGCTTGGGCCGTGGAAATGAATGTGAATCTAACTGGCTAACTGGAGCAGGACCCTCCCACTGTGTGATTACATGACATCCACACCCACCAATGAGAACTCAGGAAGCAAGTTACAGCCCGCCTTTTATAACCCGCACTGCCAGTGGCTCCATGTAAAATACTTATGGGATTGCTGCGGCAATTCCCTCTTTACCCGTGGACACCTTGCTGCCATTTTTCTCACCAGTAGTAAAGGGGGGCCCTTTAGGGTCTTGAACCTGTGACCTTCCAGTGTTCACCCATTGCCTGAAACAGTCTAGTCCATCACAGCATGTCTTATAGCTTCCTGGACAAAGCAAAGGGCCTGTGAGTGTCTGTGTGCGGTGGGGGGTGTGGGGCTTCATAGGCCCCTGTCAGCTCCACACAGGGTTAGCAGGAAGCTGGGCGGGGGAGAGGGCAGTGAAGATGCGGGGGGTGATTAGATCATCCTGCTAAAATAGCCCCAGTAACAAAGAAGTTCCATAATGTTTAATTTGATTCTGAATTTCATGCCCTTAACAAAAAAATCGCATGGAAAGCAGCAAGAATTTAATTCCATTTGAGAGTCACATACTTAAGACCACCTCAGTTCTTATAATGCATTATGCTTATAAAACAAGCTGTTGCCCCCAGCTTTAGCATTGTGTGCTTCGGTTTCTGAGTAAATCCGGGGAAATGATTAACTTTCCATGGCACGAAATGCTTCCTGGCTGTGTTTGTGTGCAGCCCTGATGGAAATGTGATGAGAGGCTCGTACCTGTGGTGCTTCCCGGGGGGCGGGGCTCTGGGACGGGTGGCAGGCACGGCGCAGTGCTGCGGGATGCCCACTTTGCGAATGGCGACCCCGTGTGGAGTGGAGGACCCATTACCTTTTCCATACTATGGAAGGAAACAAAGGAAGAGTCAATACTTGCATTTCCCCGTCTGGAATCCCCGCCCCCCCCCACGAGGCATGGGGCTGTTGGGGTACCATACGCAGAGGTGACCAGCTCCCAGGATGGCACCGTATCGCAAAGCCCTTCCTGTGTAGCAGATACCAATCTAACATGGGGCTGGCCGGCGACTGTGCATCAGGAGTGCAGAGCGGGCATGGGGCTGGCCGGCGACTGTGCGTCAGGAGTGCAGAGCGGGCATGGGGCTGGCCGGCGACTGTGCGTCAGGAGTGCAGAGCGGGCATGGGGCTGGCCGGCGACTGTGCGTCAGGAGTGCAGAGCGGGCATGGGGCTGGCCGGCGACTGTGCGTCAGGAGTGCAGAGCGGGCATGGGGCTGGCCGGCGACTGTGCGTCAGGCTCGGCTTCCGCTCCATGTCCGTTATCTGATCCATATGGAGGGAGCGTGCCGGATGGCGGCACCTGCCACTGCTCTCCCGGGCTAATTGGCCGTCTAATCAGGCCGCGGATGAGCGTTAACGTGTTTCCACAGTACACGCGTGTGCGTGCCGTGTTCCCGCGCAGAGGGCGCTGCAGTGCGGCGGCTGTTGGATATATGGTGATTTTAATTAGACCCTGTGTTTAAAACACGGATTAAATGAGATGTGTTCCGCTTACACTCTCCGATGCCTGGAACGGCACTCCGACAGAAGTCAAGAATTAGTCCCAGACGTGATTACATTAATGGATTCTTAAAGAATTTCTTTGATTTTTCTATAAAAAGGGATCATTACCATAATTCGTCTTTTCAGTGTTTAAGAATAATCAGAAATGAGCGGACAAGACTCTGTATTCCCAACCTGTATCCACGGTCAGCGGTGGCATAATGAGGGAATCGCAGCACAGCACAGGGGTATAGATGACCTGACTCTCCGCCCCAGTGAAACAGAAGGATGGCAAGACACAAAATTGGGGAAATCACCGCTCTGGGGGTGTCCCTCAATGGGGTGTGTCCCTGTCACTGTCACTTGCTTGTCATCCATCATTCATACACAGGAACACGGCATGAAACGCTTAAAACGTAAAACAAGGCAGTGTGAAGTGAGGGGTGTGTTTTTCTTCTCAGGGAGGACTTTCCCTGTGTGCAGATCATTACTCTGTCATTTTGTCCTCAAGGGGACCCCCCCATGCCACCTGCTCATCCCTGAACACTCATGTCTGGCTAATCAGGTCATGCCTACATGCGTTTGATAGAACGGGACTCGCTGATGCAGAAAAGACGGCCAATCAGGATCCCTGTCGCCTTTCCATCCCTGACTCCGGGGCCCTGTCGACTTTCCATCCCTGACTCCGGGGCCCTCTCGCCTTTCCATCCCTGACTCCGGGGCCCTGTCGCCTTTCCATCCTTGACTCCGGGGCCCTGTCGCCTCTCCATCTCTGACTCCGGGGCCCAGTCGCCTTTCCATCCCTGACTCCGGGGCCCTGTCGCCTTTCCATCCCTGACTCCGTGGCCCAGTCGCCTTTCCATCCCTGACTCCGGGGCCCTGTCGCCTTTCCTTCACAGACCCTTAAAAAGGTCCCAGAATGTGGCCAAGTGGGACCCCTAATAGACCCCCAGCTGCCTGCTGCTCTTCTTTGCCAGGCAATGTCTGGTCAATCTGATCCACAGTCGCCGTGACAACCAGCATCACCACGGCTACAGAACTAGAGAGGCCGAGTCCATCTGCGAGTTTTTAACCGACTAAAATGTGTCCTCCGCTGCAGCCCTTACAGGCATTGGAACCTACACAGCTAGCTGACCAATCGGATGCCAAGGCAGATGGCGGGAGTGAGATCACCAGGCCGCTGGGCTCAGGGAGGATCCCGCAAGCTCTATGGAGGCAGGCCACGTCACAGAGAAGGTGCCGCCCGCACGGAGAGCCCGGCCGAGCTCAGCGCCATCTGATGGGGTCCCCCGCAGGCCGGCCCGGCCGTGCATTAGCCAGCCTTTCCTCCAGGGAGGTCTGGCCAGCGACCGGCCGGCGGCTCACGCAGGTGGGCGGCCCCCCTCTCCAGGGACCCACCCCCCTCGCAGAGCGCGCTAATCCGATAGACGTGGCGCTAATGGTTTTATCTCGCTGCTGCCAGCTCCGATGCGTGGAATCAGATTGAGAAGAAAATCCCAGAAGCTAAAATACAGTAACCAGCACAGTGGCAAGGGTCAGGAAGATAGCAGGAAAACAAAGAGCCCGCCGCAGCGGAGCAGGCAGAGCCTGTGGTGCTACGCGCTACACACTACACTATACACGCTACGCGCTACACGCTGCACTATACACGCTACGCGCTACACGCTACACTATACACGCTACGCACTACACGCTGCACTATACACGCTACGCGCTACACGCTACACTATACACGCTACGCACTACACGCTACACTATACACGCTGAGGCTCAAGCTCTGAGGCCGCATTCTCGCCGCTTGTTACATTCTCAGAACATCACACAAATTCGTGCCATAGTTCCCTTCACGTGTTTGATGTGACATCATGCCTGCGTTTCCCTCTCTGCAGATGGGGGGGTGCCATAGGGCTGGTGTTAAGAGATTAAATTCCAGCCCAGTTCTGGGGGTGTATGGGCACGAGTTTTGTTTTCCTCTCCTCCACCTGACACAACTGCAGCATTTATGTGTGATGGAGAGTGCACGTGTGTGAATGAGTGTGAACACGCATGCCCAGTGAAACAACGGTCAGGAAACAGGGAGACCGATAGGAAGATGGCTGAGGAGTCTGACGCCCGCGTTCCCATGGCGACCACCCAGGAGCACTCCCAGGTGTCCGTCGTGCCGGTAGGTTGTGTCTGATATGCGTGGGACTCCTGGCAGGAAGAGGGACAGGGGGCTGCCAATGTCCGGCTGAAAACCACGTACCACTCCTGGCTTCCAAAACATTGGCAATTTGAAAGTATGAAAAATCTGAATAGGAATACAGATAGTTTTAATCTTTTTATTTCATTGCATTGTGATCAAGCGATAATTAATAATTTTCGACGTGCCTGCTGACATGATTCAGACATAAAGAATTCATGATTTAGCCCTGCTTCACGAGCTGCATTATTTACACTCAGGGACATTTCAGGGATTCAAAAAAATGTATATTTAAAAGCAGCTGGACCCAATCTCACTGCGCACAGCTACATCCAATTAGCAAGTTATTAAGTGAGAAGCTCTATCTGTCCACTGTGCAGCCCTTACAGACTTTGGGCTGTTACTTGAAATATGTCTTTTATATGTTTTTTGAGAAAATAAGGTCAACTAGACTCTGGGGTAATTGGGTGACATCACTCTGTCAGTCCTGGGATATGAACCAATGACCATTTGATAAGAGAGAGCATCCAAAGCCCCTGAGCCCCACACAGGCTCGTGGTCTATGGCTGATCGCTGCTGCTCGGGGGACGGTCTGCACCCCCACAGGTCTGTAACCACTTTGCTTTAGCCTCCCTGCCTACCTGACGACGGAGCAGAGTGCCACCATGACGCAGGCCCTGCTAAATGTCAGTATGCCTAAGTGGCACTCCCGCAAGCTTCTGAGCTAGAATAAATGCTGAAAACACTGAAAGGGCAGCTGCACCTTAAAACACACACACCCATGTGCCGCATGAGATTTCCGGGGGCTGTCGGGGGCCAGCATGGGTAGGGGAACTTTCCGGGCCGTGTACTCACGCTCTGCAGGTGCAGGCCGCACTGAGGCCTCAGGCTGGATTTGGGCAGAAGCCCCGAGGAGCTGTAGCACTTCAGGCTGCGACACTCCTTCAGGTGGGCCTGAAGCTTCTCACTGCGCCGCCTGGAGAGGGGAGGAGCCGCAGCAACACACTGAGTCATTGGGTCAAATCCTGGAACACCTCTGCGTTGTAGACCCTGATATATCCAGTGAAAATTACAACGCAATGTGCAAAAACCAGATTCTAACTCAGGATGAGGCCAAGAGAAGCAAGAATTGCAGAAGCTTTAAATACACGCTGGCATTCAGTAACTTTGTGAAATCCACAAACCTCTTCACACAGAGGTTTAAAACCTCCTAACAAGCTTCACTCGAGCGTTAAATAACCCCCCCCAGGCCTCTAGGTGGAGCCCTCACTCACTTGTTGCGGCAGTAGAGGGCGATGCAGAATGTTCCCAGGAGGCTGATTCCCGCCGTGATGCAGGAGATGGAAAGCACCTGCCTCTTGTACATTTCCTTGCTCTCTGTTGGGGACGAGGACAGACAGAGAGGGACGCTGAGAGGACATACGGCCACCAGCGCCTCCTTTAAATCACCCCCAAGCTCAGTCTGCTCTCTGAAATTTGTTTGCTTGCTAGAGAAGATGCTTCCGCTTCATGGCCCCACAGAACTTGGGTTTTGCATTGGACCATGCCGTCCCACGACCCGGGACAAGAAGCACATCTGCGCCATTATAATTATAATTCTGGATGCCTGTGGAACATAATGTTCGATTAAACGATTTCAAGATGCATGTCAGCTTGTAAACCTCTCACAGAACAGTTACCCCCACCCACCTTTCAGCACCGCTCCCCCCCGCACTCTATCATTCAAAAGCACTGAATAAGGTGGAATGATTTTGCTTTGATTCCAGGCCACCAGTCTGCTTCCTTCTCACCCGCTTCCCAACCACCCACCTGCTTCCTGCCTGCCCGCTTCCCAACCACCCACCTGCTTCCTGCCTGCCCGCTTCCCAACCACCCACCTGCTTCCTGCCTGCCCGCTTCCCAACCACCCACCTGCTTCCTGCCAGCCCGCTTCCCAACCACCCACCTGCTTCCTGCCTGCCCGCTTCCCAACCACCCACCTGCTTCCTGCCTGCCCGCTTCCCAACCACCCACCTGCTTCCTGCCTGCCCGCTTCCCAACCACCCACCTGCTTCCTGCCTGCCTGCTTCCCAACCACCCACCTGCTTCCTGCCAGCCCACTTCCCAACCACCCACTCTCTTCCTGCCTGCCTGTCCGCTTCCCGACCACCCACTCTCTTCCTGCCTGCCTGTCCGCTTCCCGACCACCCACTCTCTTCCTGCCTGCCTGTCCGCTTCCCGACCACCCACTCTCTTCCTGCCTGCCTGTCCGCTTCCCGACCACCCACTCTCTTCCTGCCTGCCTGTCCGCTTCCCGACCACCCACTCTCTTCCTGCTCAACCGCTTCCCCACCACAACCCACTTCCTGCTCACCCGCTTCCCAACTGCCTGCCTGCTTCCTGCCTGCGCGCTTCCCCACCACCCGCTCCACTTCCCAACCACCCGCTCACTTCCCATGCACCTGCTTCCCGCTCACTCGCTTCCCAACTGCCTGCCTGCTTCCCACCTTCCTGCTTCCTGACCTCCCGTCTACTTGCCTACCTTATCTCTGTGCTGCACAGCCACCCTCCCCCAAAGCTCGCAGAGGTGTGGTTCAAATTAATGTGTGCTTAATACCTGAGCCGTGTTCAGGACTGCCAAATCACACTCCAGTTAATAACTGTCTCTTCATTTACTGCTAATACCCCCCTAAATCTTTTCCACCCAGCTGTGTCAGGCTAAATGCATTTTATCGCTGACTTTAAACAGCACACACACATGCTTAAGGAAAAGCCCTGGTGAGGCGTGTTGCCCGCTGCAGGCTTCCCAGGGACAGGTGCAGCGGCTGGGCTTGTGCTGCCTGGCGAGTCCCAAGCTTCTCCAGGCCTATGAATCTGAGCGCATCATAGCTGTGTTAGTGTGAGGGAGCTGTGCTAGTGTAACAGAGCTTTGTTAGTGTGAGGGTGCTGTGTTAGCGTATCAGAGCTGTGTTAGTGTGAGGGAGCTGTGTTAGCGTTTCATAGCTGTGTTAGTGTATTATAGCTGTGATAGTGTGAGGGAGCTGTGTTAGCATGTCAGAGTTGTGTTAGTGTGAGGAAACTGTGTTAGCGTAACAGAGTTGTGTTACTGTGAGGGAGCTGTGCTAGAGTATCATAGCTGTGTTAGTGTGAGGGAGTTTTGTTAGTGTATCATAGCTGTGTTAGTGTATCGAAGCTGTGTTAGCATATCAGAGTTGTGTTCGGTCTATTAACTTATAGGCCACGCCCCAACAGTCTGAAGCTGTCAGCCTCTTCCACTGATTCCCCTTTATTATGACCACACCCCCTTCGGGAGTGGCACGGGACAGGTTAGTTGCCAGTCGTCCACCTCACATGGGAATTGCCTGTCCATCGTTGACATACGCTGTCACCGCAGTGATAAAAGCACAGCCGCGGCTGCCCGCCTGCGCAGAGATGACAGGCCGTTGCGTGTAAGTGCTCTGTCCCACTTATCTAGTCTTTGCGAGCACAAAGGCTTATCGGCACCAATGCTGACGCGGGTCGGGGGGGCGATGGTGCTTTCTCCAGCCCAGCCTCACACTGTGCCCCATTACTGATGCAGCTCTCATCCTGCACACTGCCCCCCCTCGCCCCCACCGCCATTTGTTTTACCCCACCTCCCCCTCCATCACACTTGGCATGGCACAAAGATCCATGCAGGTACTTAATTAAACTATTATTTTTGGAGATTTACTTTACTTTACTGGAGGGCAGCAGGAAATGGACACACCCCCTCTCACCAGATGGACAGCCAGACACTACTAGAACATGGGGAATTTTTAAGTATTTAGGTTGTGCAGAACATACTGCAGTCAGACTATGGGCTAGTTAAGGAACTGTCAGATTATGAAGAGGAATTACTCCGGTACAGGAAAATAGCAGAGCGAGACTGTAAAAAGATCAGGGCAAAAATCTACTAAGTATTTACCTAGATGTTCAAGGTTAGGAAGCAGGTTGGGTCAGTTTCCCGACAGCTGATTCTGGGGTGTGTATGGGAGAAAGTCAGGCAGGAATGATATAGTATGAAAATCATTTTAAGAGAAAAATGCAGCAACTGCAAAATGTGGCTAGAGAGAGGCACGGAGCCCTAAGCTGAGGCCACGTAGAGACAGCTTTGTGCACCGGCCACTGCCACTTACACAGCACCGGTGGAATGTTCCAGAATCCGTATGGGACATTCCCCGGGCCGGCAGCGTGAGAGCGCTGAATGGCGTTCCCTCCCAATACCACAGCATTGGTGGAACTTTCTGAAATCTGCACGGGACATGACCCGAGCCAGCAGCCATGACAGCTCTGAGCAGTGCTCCCGGTCCATACCACAGCACTGGTAGAACATTCCAGAATCCACAGGGGAGGTGCCCCGAGCTGGCAGCATGAGACCACTGAGCGGTGCTTCCTCCCCACTCCACAGTACCAGGGGAACGTTCCGGAATCCGCACAGGACATGCCCTGAGCCGGCAGTGTGATAGCGCTGACCAGGGTTGCCTCCCCACACCACAGTACCAGGGGAACGTTCCGGAATCCGCACGGGACGTGTCCTGACCCTACGGCATGAGAGCACTGAGCGGTGTCCCTCCCCACACCACAGTACCAGGGGAACGTTCCGGAATCCGCACGGGACGTGTCCTGACCCGATGGCATGAGAGCACTGAGCAGTGTCCCTCCCCACACCACAGTACCACAGCATGGGATCCATCTGCTTTATTTCCCTCAGGAAAGGCCCTCAGAGTCTCAGAGGAAACCAACACAGGGAACAAGAACCGACCGAGCCACGCCACAGCCTTCACCTTGCTGCAGGCTGTCAGCAGGACGGGGCCATGCTGAGGACAGGGGACAGGGGCAGCAGGTACAGTGCGGAGAACCATCATGTGTATTTATGTAACCCAACAAACTGAGGTGTCCTGATGAGAAAGAATCAGTAGAATGTTATAATTCAAGGTTTCTCAACCCAGTACTCAGGGGCCACCAGACGGGCCACATTTTTACTCTCTCTGGAGGAACGGGGGGCAAAACCCATGGATGATACACCCCACCACTAAAACGACGTGTTTCTGTGGCCCCCGAGGTTTACACCGAGTATTAAATAAAGATGTTCCTTATTTAGGAGGTGCTGAAGCAGCGTGTTCTGCTATCCAGCCAGCTCTTTAGGAACCTCTCACTAGCTATTTATTTTGTTTTTGAAACATTGGACGGGGCGGTCGGGGGGTGGCAGAGTGAATTTTGAGTGGGGCCCTTGCTGGGTGCCCCATCCTTTCTCTTGTTCTCCTCATTAAAACCGGCATTGTTCATGTGCAAAAAACATTAAAATGCTTACATACCAACACGCAGAGGTACACACACATGGATAGACACAGGGCTACACGCACACACTCGCGGAGCTCGGGGCTATCATGCTGGGGTGACCTCGCTCAGTCAGGATGGAGGGCATCTGCTGCTTACTGATCTCCAGCAGAACTCCTGCTGCGCCCCTCTCTGTTGCCATAGCAACAAGCGAGGAGCTATGTTCCTCCACATAGAGTGAGCTCACAACTCACTCCTTATCATTAACTTTAATCATTTATTTATTTGTTTTGTAATAAAACAGGCGTTACGTATCTCGTGTGGAATGTGTGCCTCGCTTCAAGTGCTTTGGCAGCGCAAATTACTTCTTGTGCTCAAAAAGTCTGTTTAATTTGAGTTTAATTTTTGATATACTCATTAAAGTCACTTCACATTTAAGAGACAGGGATGCGATGGAAAGACTCAGAGGGAGTCATATTAAATTAATCACGCTGTCTTCCCTGGGAAGTGTGCTGTCTCTGTGGATCCGTCCATGTGTGGCATGCTGACCTTAACATGCACCAACACCATATCTTACACTTTATAGTGCTTTTCAATCATTATATATTCCTGCCTCGCAAATAATATTCAAATAAATAAGTGATAATACCCATGATGCATGAGTTCTGACTAACACAGCAGCTCATTGGGTTTGAATCCTTCCTCAACTGTGTATGTAAGGAGTTTGCAAGCTCTCTTTGTGTGGTGTGGGTTTGAATCCCGTTTCTGCTGTGTGTATGGAGTTTTCATGCTCTGCCTGTGTTGTGTGGGTTTGAATCCTGCCTCTGCTGTGTGTCCGTGGAGATTGCATGCTCTCCCCGTGTTGTGTGGGTTCGAAGCCTGCCTCTCCTGTGTGCCCCTGGAGTTTTCATGCTGTCCCCATGTTGTGTGGATTCGAAGCCCGCCTCTCCTGTGTGTCCATGGAGTTTGCATGCTCTCCCTGTGTTGTGTGGGTTTGAATCCCGCCTCTGCTGTGTTTATCTAGATTTCATGCTCTCCCCATGTTGTGTGGGTTTGAATCCCACCTCTGCTGTGTGTATGGAGTTTTCATGCTCTTCCCGTGTTGTGTGGGTTTGAATCCCGCCTCTGCTGTGTGTATGGAGTTTTCATGCTCTCCCCGTGTTGTGTGGGTTTGAATCCCGCCTCTGCTGTGTGTATGGAGTTTTCATGCTCTTCCCATGTTGTGAGGGTTTGAATCCCGCCTCTGCTGTGTGTATGGAGTTTTCATGCTCTTCCCATGTTGTGAGGGTTTGAATCCCGCCTCTGCTGTGTGTATGGAGTTTTCATGCTCTCCCCATGTTGTGTGGGTTTGAATCCCGCCTCTGCTGTGTGTATGGAGTTTTCATGCTCTTCCCATGTTGTGAGGGTTTGAATCCCGCCTCTGCTGGGTGTATGGAGTTTTCATGCTCTTCCCATGTTGTGAGGGTTTGAATCCCGCCTCTGCTGTGTGTATGGAGTTTTCATGCTCTTCCCGTGTTGTGTGGGTTTGAATCCCGCCTCTGCTGTGTGTATGGAGTTTTCATGCTCTTCCCGTGTTGTGTGGGTTTGAATCCCGCCTCTGCTGTGTGTATGGAGTTTTCATGCTCTTCCCGTGTTGTGTGGGTTTGAATCCCGCCTCTGCTGTGTGTATGGAGTTTTCATGCTCTTCCCGTGTTGTGTGGGTTTGAATCCCGCCTCTGCTGTGTGTATGGAGTTTTCATGCTCTTCCCGTGTTGTGTGGGTTTGAATCCCGCCTCTGCTGTGTGTATGGAGTTTTCATGCTCTTCCCATGTTGTGTGGGTTTTCCTCTGATAATCCAGTTTCTTCTCACCCACTTAAGACATTTAGGTTACCTGACATGTGCCTGATGTAAGTGTGTGTGTGTGTGTGTGTGTGTGTCTTGCGTTGGACTGGCATCCTGCTTGGCATACACTCCAGGATCCCTGAAACTCTGACTCAGGAAACAGCTGGAAGGTAGATAGATATATGGGCTCCAAACATCACATATGGACACACAAGGAGATACCCATGTGTATGCAGATATACATACAGATGGGGTCATTTTTTACATGATTGGTGACTTACCCATAAACTCAATGCCAAGGTTGTCTGCTGTACCAGTTGGAGGCGATGAGAAAGAGATTGAGAGAGAGAGAGAGAGAAAGAGAGAGAGAAAGTTAGGGTCAGATGTAGTTTGATCAGACTGGAGCCTCACCACAGGCAATGAACAATCCTGAGCCCTGAACAAACTGATACATTCTTACATGTCCTGAGTCCTGAACAAACTGATACATTCTTACATGTCCTGAGCCCTGAACAAACTGATACATTCTTACATGTCCTGAGCCCTGAACAAACTGATACATTCTTACATGTCCTGAGCCCTGAACAAACTGATACATTCTTACATGTCCTGAGCCCTGAACAAACTGATACATTCTTACATGTCCTGAGCCCTGAACAAACTGATCTGTTGTCAGGGTCAGCGCCTGTCCATGTCTGTTCCCCGCTTAGCCAGCAGGTGTTGCTGGCCATCTTGTTCCCTCCTCTGTCTTTGTGATCGTCCCTAATGTATTTTTTGTGTTTCCCAGCCGACTGTATGGCGCAGTTGGTCGAGCATGTGGTGCAGTTTGTTACCCCAATGGTCAGGGCTCCAAAGCTGGCTGGCTGCCAACCTTCTCTGTTATTTTATGTTTATTGTTTTTTTCTGTTTCCCCGGTGTTTATTACTTCCTATTTGTTTCTCTGTCATCGGTTTGCCCTTCTTGTGTTCTGTTCTGGTTTTTGTTTTGTACCTTTTTGTTCTGCGTTGATTTGTTTTGCATTGTAGTACTAGTGTCTGGTTTGTCTCCTAGTTTTGATGTCTGATAAACTCCCTAGTTTTGTTGATTAGCCCCACCCGCTGCTCATCGTCCTGTGCTTTCATTGATTGGTTGTTTGAGTATTGTTCTCATCTGTCCTGCATCGTGTCTTGTTAGCCTTGTGTGTATTTAAGTACGGGCTCCTGCTCTGTCCTCCAGTCAGTCATTGCATGCTGATCTGTGAATGTTATGGTGCGTTTGTTCCTCTGTTCTCCTGATTTGTTCTATTCCCTGTTGTTTTGCTTAGTTTCTTGGTAGTGCTTTATTTCATGGTTTTAGTTAATTCCATATTTTTTCCCTGTTTGTTCCCCGACCCCCGTGGTCCTTCTGTTCTGTCGTTTTACTCTGTGTGCAGCTTCTTTAATAAACCCCTGTTTGTCTCTGAACTGAAAGCGGATCGTCACCTTCCTTTCCCCGCCTGCCCCGTGTCCGTAGCATTTGTCCTTACATGTCCTGATTCATGGTAGCCCAACCTTTGCATCACAGATGACATAACAGGTATGTCCATGTGGCATGTAGGAGAACTACTGGACTGCAGGGACGACCATGACAACCCTGCCTTACATCTCGTGACACATCCTCCACCTACACTATGGATTCCCCTCCTGCTCTGCCAGCTTGCTGACCTTACAGTACTGGGAACAGGGGGGCTGAACAGGGCTGATCAGAGCAGCTTCCCCTCCTGAGTAGCTGCTGTAATCCTTTGGGGAGGGGGGGGGATTGGCTTGACTCCTCAGGCCTTGGTCTGAGATGCCTCATATTACTAGGGAGTGTGAATAAAGCATTGCATCTTCACATGTATTTGCCACATCAGGGTTCAGGGTGTTTGTCCGCCTCATTCCTTGTCCCCTCGACACCTCAGATATGCCCCCTGCATCCCCCCCTCCCCCTTCTTCGGCCCCCTAGGTGATACCTGCCGTCTTCCACCAACTACTTTGTTGTGAGAAGTGATGGAAGACATCAAAGGATGCAAACTTCAAAGGTCACTTTCTAAAATCTCGTTTAGGGGCTATGCTGAATGAATTTGAATTTAACTACATGAAATTTTCTCTTTAGTATATTCGGGGAGGGCCAGTTGGGGATTGTGGTCTGTAAAGTCTGATTGCTCTCCTTTCTCTTAAAAAAAATGAGCATCACTATCTACTGACACACCCCCAATCAGAGACACGTCACGCAGAGTGATGGGGATAACCAGGTCACCTTACACCTGCGGGCTTCCCATAGGATCAGCCATTTCAAGAAGCTGGCCCTTATTTCCCCGGCCTATGCAACCTTCCCAGCTACAGGAAGGTGGTCCTGTAACCTGCCAATGACCCGAAATGCTGCCGGAACCCGATGTTGGTCCTGTGACCTGCCAATGACCCGAAAAGCTGCCGGAACCCGATGTTGGTCCTGTGACCTGCCAATGACCCGAAACGCTGCCGGAACCCGATGTTGGTCCTGTGACCTGCCAATGACCCGAAACGCTGCCGGAACCCGATGTTGGTCCTGTGACCTGCCAATGACCCGAAATGCTGCCGGAACCCGATGTTGGTCCTGTGACCTGCCAATGACCCGAATTGCTGCTAGAACCTAATGTTGGTCCTGTGACCTGCCAATGACCCAAAATACTTCTGGAACCCGATGCTGGTCCTGTGACCTGTCAATGACCCGAAATGCTGCCAGAACCCGATGCTGGTCCTGTGACCTGTCAATGACCCGAAATGCTGCTAGAACCCGATGTTGGTCCTGTGACCTGCCAATGACCCGAAATGCTGCCGAAACCCAATGTTGGTCCTGTGACCTGCCAATGACCCAAAACGCTGCCGGAACCCAATGTTGGTCCTGTGACCTGCCAATGACCCAAAATGCTTCTGGAACCCAATGCTGGTCCTGTGACCTCTCAATGACCCGAAATGCTGCTGGAACCCGATGCTGGTCCTGTGACCTCTCAATGACCCAAAATGCTGCTGGAACCCGATGCTGGTCCTGTGACCTGCCAATGACCTGAAATGCTGCTAGAACCCGATGTTGGTCCTGTGACCTGCCAATGCCCCAAAATGCTTCTGGAACCCGATGCTGGTCCTGTGACCTCTCAATGACCCAATATGCTGCCGAAACCCGAAGCTGGTCCTGTGACCTGTCAATGACCGGAAATGCTGCTAGAACCCGATATTGGTCTTGTGACCTGCCAACGACCTGAAATGCTTCTGGAACCCGATATTGGTCCTGTGACCTGTCAATGACCCAAAATGTTTCTGGAACCCGATGCTGATTCTGTGGCCTCCCAATGACTCTAAATGCTTCCGGAACCTGATGCTGGTTCTGTGACCAATAACTGATTTGAAATTCTACTGGAATCTGATCGTTTTCCTGTCAACACATGAATTAATCAGCACACCAATGGCCTCCAGAGAAGTTTCTTCCAGGGGTTCATCAGCCCATGACTTTTCAAACATTCAAGGCCATCTTGGACCTAACCCACATTTCTGAGTCTAACGTCATCTGCAAGACTAACTTCACTGGTCGCTGCGTCTCTGCTGCTCTGTCAGACACTGTCTGCCACTGACTCAGATTGATGCCTCTGGCTTTGGGTCCCTGCTGCGTAATGAGTACCGAGGTTCTCCTGGAGGTTAGTCTGTACCTGGGAGTGATGGACAGCTGTTTAAATGAAGACTGAAGTATGTGTGGGTCCCAGGTCTATCCTTCCTGTTGGCACCATGCTAAATACACAATCCCAGAACAAACACACATCAACAGCAGGAATGGGCAGCCCTGAATTATCATGTTAGCCTAGACTTTCGGAGCACTGACTTAAATTAATTAGCTACGGGATGCTAGCTGTGTTTCTGGTGTTGTGCTGTGCTTTGGCAGAGTGCGGTGCTCAGTTATGCTCTGGTACACCACGTTGTGCTATGGCACAGTGTGTCCTATCCTAAGTTATGGCATGGAATACCATGCTAAAGGTGCTGTGCTAGTCTATAGATTATGCTAAGGTATGGGTATGCTGTACGATGCAACACTATGCTGAATTATGGTGCTCTGTGTTAAGGTGGGCTCTGCCAAAGGTTACGATGTGCTGTGTTTAGGTGTGCTCTCCCAAAGGTTAAGGTGTGCTCTGTCAAAGGTTACGGTGTGTTGCATTAAGGTGTGTTCAGCCAAACTGAATGCAACATGAGAGCACTCAAAGAAAAATCAGGTTAGTAGAGAAATTCTTGGAACAGATGGGTCTAATGCTAAAGTAAGGTTAGCTATTCTGAGCATGGCTGGGCATATGATAATGATGTGCTACGCTAATGCAAGGGCACGGTTAAGGTGTGACTCGAGCCCCCTTCCCTGTGATGTTGTCATGGATACCAGGGCAGCCCCCCAGTGTTCAGCACTCCCTAGACAGTCACCACCAGCTCCCTATTTATAGACATGTTGGTCATCGCATGTGCACTCCGACACTGTTATGGCGCCATAGCATGTTCCCAGAGACCTACACATGGACACACTGACAGATACACACACACACATGGACACACTGACAGATACACACACACACATACAGATACACTCTCACACACATGGACACACACACACATACAGATACACTCTCACACACGGACAAACATCGACATACACACACACATGCATACACATACAGATACACTCTCACACACATGGACACACACACACATACAGATACACTCTCACACACATGGACACATACACACGGACACACACGGACACACACACACAAGTTTGTAATTATATCTTTGTGGGGACCATCCATTCATTTCTAAGGGCATAACCCTAATCCTAGCTACGATAACCTGGTCATGTATATCCAGCCCTAACCTTAATTATAAGTAACCAAATAAAATACAAGATTTTTGGTAGTTTTAGCTTTTTGATTGCAGTCACATATATTTATTAAATTGACTTTCCCCGTGTAGGGACCAAAACAATAGTCCCAACAATGTAAAAATAACAGGTTTTTATTACATTGTGGGGATCATAACATAATATATATACATGACCACTCTCCCTCTCTCTCTCTCTTTCACCCCCACACACACACAGATTCACACACATGCTCACTGATCCCCAGAGGCTGTTCTGGTCGCGGCACATGAATGAGCCAGGGCGTATTCAGTGAGCGTGTTCAGTGAGCGTGTTCAGTGAGCGCGCTGGAGCGAATGCAGCTTTGGGGCCGGACGCGCCTCGAGTGCCAGCAGTGGCAGAGATGTGTAATCTTCCCATTAGCGCACAGCGGGTGGCGCCCCATTACAGCATGCGCAGCCGCACTCCAATCAGCGGCTCCGTCTCCCCCCGCTCCGTTCACTCCCTTGTTAGCATTAGCATTCCGCCGACATGGCCGTTTCCGCGGGTTCGGGACGGTGACAGCCGCATGTGGCACGCTCGCGCTGCGGGCTGTTCAGCCGCATCCCATTGGCAGCCGTGTGTGGGCAGTGGAGGTGGAGACTGACCTGGCCCAGGAGCTTCGGGAAAGTTCCGGAAAGCAGCATCTCCCCACATGGTGCGTTAATGAACTGCGTGGGAGTGTCACTTACATCACATAACAGCATCACTACTGACAACCATACTCAATGTCCTCATATATTCTCTGCTATCTGCCTTTTTGTACATGTACATGTGCACACACACACACATACACACACACACACACACGCACTGTATATAATTACACTGCATATACACTGAACACAAGCACTGTATACAAACACACACACACACACACACTGTACAACCATGCTGTACACACACCGCACATACATTGTACACACACTGTATACACACTCAGAGTACACACACTGTATACACACTGCATCACATTCCCTGCACATACACTGTACACACAAACACACACTGTATACATACATTTTAAATACATTGTACACACACACTGAAAACACACTGTATGCACACAAACATGCACTGTAGAAACACACTGTACATATACTGTACACAGACAATGTACACACACTCTATGCACACAGATACACACACACTGTACACACATGCTGTACATACACTGTAGACACACACACACACACCCCTGCACATGCGATACCCCTGTTAAGGGAGAGGTGCCTGGAAACAGAGACACACAGACACAGGCTTAAGCTGTCCTCTGCTGTTGTGAAGTCACTCCGCCACAATGCACTGAGCGAACAGCAATGTGAATTCACAGGATTACTGGTAAAATTCGAGGCTTCCATATTAACAGAAGAGAAAACGCACCCTTATGCTTACGGCTGACTATAGTCATGTTCCCTGGTAAACAGTCTAGGCAGGCAAGCAGTGCACTGCACACGGCTCAGAGGATAACCGTGTATGTGACAAGGCACCCTTTGATAGGGTGATTGATCGGCTACTTGATTGATTAAGAAAGGCCCGATTAAACTTACAAGCTGCTCTAAGACCAGGATACTGACAGATGTCCTTTCAGTAAAACAGACACATTTCAGCATGTTCAGCAAAGCTGCAGCCTAATTGCAGAAGGGGTCTACACCCTAGCTTAGCTCAGCTGGTTCCAGTGCCCTGCTTCAGATGGGTATTACCACCATCCACTGGGTGGCGCTAGGGGGGGCAACCTTTTGATTCATCGGCATAACAGACCTGTCACTACATTTCAGAGATTCCTTTCCGCTTACTAATTTATGGTGACAAAGTGATGTGCAGAACAACTATGCTGTCACTTTGCAGAAGGTAGCCGGCACTCCAGTGTGCTGAAAGGAAGCCCAACCTTCCCACACCTAATGCGGGGGTGCAATGTGAGCGGGGGGGCGGGGGCGTGCGTAAGCACGGCAAGCTGCCAGCGTGTCGATTCAGTCAACATGAGCAGAATGGCTTTATTGAATGATACCCGAGTATGATGGAAAGCGGAGCTGCAGTGGCGCAGTGCTGGTGTGTACAACATAAAGTAATGGCAGTGTGCATATCTAAGGAGCATTCAGAGGTCAAGGAGGAGCACTGAGATACAGGAAGACAGGCAGGGCTATCCAGGGCAAGTCTGTATGAGCACCATCATCACCAGCATCAGTGTCACTTCACAAGGAGAGGCGATGTCACACTGCAGCATCATCCATGCCAAATCACAACCAGCTTCAAAACCTTCAGAGTAATGACCACCTTCAGCCCCTAAACCATAACCACCTTCAGAGTAACAACCAGCTTCAGCCCCTAAACCATAACCACCTTCAGAGTAACAACCAGCTTCAGCCCCTAGGCCATAACCACCTTCAGAGTAGCAACCAGCTTCAGCCCCTAGGCCATAGCCACCTTCAGATTAACAACCAGCTTCAGCCCCTAGGCCATAACCACCTTCAGAGTAACAACCAGCTTCAGCCCCTAGGCCATAGCCACCTTCAGATTAACAACCAGCTTCAGCCCCTAGGCCATAACCACCTTCAGAGTAACAACCAGCTTCAGCCCCTAGGCCATAGCCACCTTCAGATTAACAACCAGCTTCAGTCCCTAGGCCATATCCACCTTCAAAGTAACAATCAGCTTCAGTCCCTAAGCCATAACCATCTTCAGAGTAACAATCAGCTTCAGTCCCTAAGCCATAACCACCTTCAGAGTAACAACTAGCTTCAGTCCCTAAGTCATAACCATCTTCAGAGTAACAATCAGCTTCAGCCCCTAAGCCATAACCACCTTCAGAGTAACAACTAGCTTCAGTCCCTAAGCCATAACCATCTTCAGAGTAACAACTAGCTTCAGTCCATAGGCCATAACCATCTTCAGAGTAACAATCAGCTTCAGTCCCTAAGCTATAACCATCTTCACAGTAACAACCACCTTCAGCCCCTAAGTTATAACCACCTTCAGAGTAACACCCAGCTTCATATATCCAACATATAGGTACAATGTAACGTGGATTGTAGCTACTAAATGGAGCATGACGAGTCCATGAGGGACCTGCATGCAGAGGCAGACTGAACAGTGAATGTGAAATCTGCCCAGCAGGGGGCTTCCAGGTTACTCCTGCCAGCCACCATGACTGGCCAATGACGTGCCGGACAGGCAGCAGAACACAGCTGAGTTTCAGAGACACGGGTGGAAATACCTGCAGGTATGAACACCATGAAAAATACACTCTTTCCTCCATCCATCATCTAACTGCCAAAGTCGAGTAAAGAGTCCATTCCAGCCAAGGCCCCGATCCCTCAGCTCCTAGGATCAGAACCCACAACCTTCTGGTGACACGTTGGGCTTCCGTCACTAGCACCACGGCACCACCTTGAAGCTTGCCATGACCAACATTGTTGTGATCCACATTCCTGCCTTGAGGGTCACCCCTTTGCCTGCCATCCCATAAATACAGGGAGGATGGAGAAAAAGCTGGAGGCAGATGGAAGAGCAGAGCAGCACAGGGTGTTCTGGGGGCTGCTTCGCCTCCTTGCTCACTGGCAAGGGGGCGGGTCTTCACACCAGCACAGCTGAGGGACACCTTGCGTTCAGTAAGGGAGGGGTGTCAGACACATGCAGTGGCCTGCAAAATCACTGGAGCCCGCTTCAAACGATCAGATTGGCCTCAGTTATATATTCCTCCTGTTGAATTCCTTTAAATGATTTCATGACAAGTAATTGATTTTGACTGTGAGAGACTTTGAGTTTGCAATGAAAATACTGACAGAAGGAATGTCTCTCATTTTTAGGGGGATTCAACACTTTTGCAAGGCACTGTAATTTGCCGTTACATATATTATTCTTTTTTTGCAGTGCTTTATATGCCAGCTGCAAGAGGAATAACAGTATATCTTTCTGCCAGGAGCAGGATGTCAGACGTAAAAAGTGGCATTTACAGGCTGGCTGTTTGCGAGTCGCCGGTACCTACTTGGATCAGACAGGATGGAGTCGGTCTTGGGAAGAAACTGGTCGCAACGGACACCTTGATATCCCTCCTTACACCTACAGGGAAATAAAAGGAAAGACAAGAGGTCACAGAACTCACAGCCTGTGCCGCCAACATGAAACAAGCAGAGATTCCTGGACGAAAAGGTGTGGCCACTGCAGGATAGCATCGCTGTGTGAGCGACATTAAACATCACAGCGTAATCCGTGTTTGCATGTGCATCACACGCAACTGCATACGCAGAGTCACAGTACATCAGTTATGCAAATTGCATTGCATGCTACAACATCGCAATCCTGCAGCAAATAGCACCAAGTGACCAGCATGCAGGAATTGCACAGACTCACTTCCCAGTCGGACATGGCAGGATTTGGGAACAGGAAGCAGACAGCAAGGTTTTGTTAATCATGTATTTTTCATGCCGGTATCTCTGGTCAATTAGCGGACCCCAAAAGCAGAGTCTGTGAGCTAAGGACTGGAATACTAAACACCCCCCGCCCTCCCACCCCAATGGTGATGGAATGAATAGAGAGCCCTGATGCATCATGGGGAGGGGGGTGGCTGTCATTAAGCTGGGAGCCTGCGAGTGTGTCTGTTTGTGTGCTGCTCCCTCTGTCTGCCTGCCTGCATGCTGCTCCCTCTGTCTGCCTGTCTGCATGCTGCTTTCGCTGTCTGCCTACCTGTCTGCTGCTCCCTCTGTCTGCCTGCCTGCATGCTGCTCTCTCTGTCTGCCTGTCTGCATGCTGCTTTCGCTGTCTGCCTACCTGTCTGCTGCTCCCTCTGTCTGCCTACCTGTCTGCTGCTCCCTCTGTCTGCCTGTCTGCATGCTGCTTTCGCTGTCTGCCTGCCTGTCTGCTGCTCCCTCTGTCTGCCTGCCTGCATGCTGCTCTCTCTGTCTGCCTGTCTGCATGCTGCTTTCGCTGTCTGCC